>NC_069115.1:13968500-14311000 GCF_025612915.1 Magallana angulata | reverse complement strand
TAGGAATATTTCCTTGGCCTGTGAGTAATTCCTCTCTACTGTAAGGGTATGAGGCCTAGTATCATCACAACTTTATCACTAAGGATGTAGCCACATGAACATGCATATTTAGTAAACTGCTGCCCCTGTCTCTTAACCCTAACCACAGAAGTAAAGTTTGTATAACACTCCAGGAATTTATGAGTTAACATCGATGTGAAGTGGGAGGCCAAGAAATAAGGCTGACATTTTTTTTTTGACATTTGCCCGGGAGTTTTTTTGTTTTGTTTGAGTGAATGGAGTACACAGAGTTGCAAGGTAACACAAATGTTGATATATTACACCCAAAGGTCAAGGTTAAGTTTTTGTCTAGACTAGGTGACTAAAAGTTACCTATGTATTTATTCATTTTTTGTCAACTTTCACTGTGCTATGTAATCTTTTGATCATTGAATTTTCTGAGGAAAGTGTAGTTTTAGGATATGTTCTGTAATTTCTGTAGCTATAAGAACAACTACAATGTTTTAATTAAAGAATTTAAAATCTTGGATTGAAAAGGAACATACATTTACTCCTACACAGTTCTGTATTTGACAGTTTCAACAGTTTGGAGTTCATTCCCGTAACTTAATTTTACTGTAGCACTTTATATGCAGTTTCAGTAAAATAAGGTAGAAACGAAGATAACATTAGCTAAGGTCATAAACTAATTGAGAGTGTTTGTATATATAAAAAAAAATTCAAACATTGGTTTGACTTTGAATTACTTTCCATCTTTGCTAGACAAGTGTCCGATTTGAGAAAAACGTATTGTACACTTGGCTAGCAAAGATGATTACTTTGAATTCATGTATGAAATGGAAGAAATGTAATACATGTACATTTTTTTCAAAGAAAAAAATATCCCAAAATAAATTTTATCAGAAACAAATTTTAGCACTATATTCAAAACCTAGCATAAATAAAGTACAATTAAGATTTCATTCCTTTCTGGTTGAATGGCAAGACATATATTATATACACAAACAACTGCTAGATGCCATTGTAGGGTTCACTAGGGGTCAATAGGTTTGTGGAATTCAAGGAGAGCCATAAACTCTTCATGGACAGAGCATCTTAAATGTGGCCGCAGAGCTTCAGTCTGACAATATTATCTAGAATTGTAATTGTATCCTGACAGACCCAATGGATGATTCAGAATTACGTACAAATGGGTGTTGGCATCAAGGATATGATCCATATTGACTGAAAGTGTTCAACTTCCCTTCATGTATGATATCTCAATTAATTGATACACTTCAGATATTATTTTGAATTATTATAAATAAAACATTACAGTAATGTACATACAGTAATTATGTCTCCCCTTTCAAAGGGGAGACATATTGTTTTTGTCGACTTTCTTATTCTTATTCTTCTTCTTCTTCTTCTTCTTCTTCTTCATCCAAATTTGTCCAGGCCGTAACTTAAATACCCTTTGACATTAAGAGTTCAAACTTGGAACATAGGTAGATGGTATTGAGAAGGAGTGCACGCCACCAAAAGTTTTGACCTTGACCTATTTTGTTCTTCAAGGTCAAGCTTTTCATAAAAAATATTGTTCGGACCATAACACAAGACTCCTTTAACATACAGACTTTTAACTTGTATCATAGATAGATGGTATATAACCTAGTTGAACCTTACCAACATTTTTGACCTTGACCTAGAATTTGTATTTCAAGGTCATATTAGAAAAAACTTCATTGTTCAACTTCCGAATATACTTTGACAGAAGGACTTCAAACTTTAAACAAAGAACACTAATAATACACTTAGGTGTACTATTGAAAAATATATTTGACCTTGACCTTGTTTTACTCAAGGTCAAATTAAGAAAAAAATAATAAAATTTTGTCTGGATCATAACTTTAATACCCTTTGACATTAAGACTTCAAACTTGGAACATAGGTAGATGGTAATGAGAAGGAGTGCACACCACCAAATTTTTTGACCTTGACTTATTTTGCTCTTCAAGGTCAAGCTTTTAATCAAAAATATTGTCCGGACCATAACACAAGACTCCTTTAACATACAGACTTTTAACTTGTATCATAGATAGATGGTATATAACCTAGTTGAACCTTACCAAAAATTTTGACCTTGACCTAAAAATTTTATTACAAGGTCAAATTAGAAAAAAACTTCATTGTTCAACTCCTGAATATACTTTGACAGAAGGACTTCAAACTTTAAACAAAGAACAATAATTATACACTTAGGTGTACTATTGATTTATATATGACCTTGACCATGTTTTACTCAAGGTCAAATTAAGAAAAAGATAATAAAATTTTGTCTGGGTCTGGGTAACATATAGTTGACATCATTCTTTTTCAATTGTTAAATTTGCCCCATATAACAATCTTTGGGGAGAAGGGGAGACATGTGTTTTTTTTGTAAAAAAACAATACCCACTAGTTGTATTGCTGCATGTGCAAACAAAGACGAAAGGTCTTTAGAATGATATATTTTTTTATAAATCCGAGATTCCTGTGACCCTATATCCTCACTTTTAATATTGTGACATATGTGCGGGCTTATATGTAATATATATGACTTGGGCTCACAGCTATACCTGCATGTGTATAGACAGCTAATTTAATAGATAGGGTTATCATCTGCCAGTCTAGTGAATCTACAGTTTTAGAGAGAGGCTGAAGGCCATTTTTATTAATATATAAATGAGCATGGAGTGTAATTATCAAAACAGCCCTGCATGAATGCATATTTGTATACATCAATTCAAATTCTAAAACCCCAGTCTCACTCCAAATAAAATAGCCTCATGGTAAAAATGCATGCACTAGGATCTGAACGAATTAATAAAGGCTATAATAGCACTGAATAATACTGTGTTAATAAAAATAGGTAAAATGGCTGAATTTGTGCTAATGGATTTAGGCAATGCGAGTGACATTACAAGCAGCATGACAGAGATTTATTGAATGGCTGAAACACACTACATTAAGTCAATATTCAATATCTGAATATTTTTCTATCAGTTTTCTATCAAGGTGTTTTGGGGAGGCAACCATGTTTTCGTAATCTGTTCAGCTTATCTCAAGAAAAGTGGAATAGTCGGGTAGCCATGTTGTCAAAGCTAAACACCAAATTTTATGTACACAAAGAATTCTCGGACTAATTACTCTGTTAAAAAAATTTGAGACAGTTCAATTTAGAAAATTGTGAGAAAATAGTGATGCAGTTTGCCATGGTGATGAGAGAAAATGAGAAACATGATATTACTGTGGAACAGTGTAATTTGAGTGGTTGATGTGCTGTATATTGGAAAATGTTTCAGATCTGTGTCATTTGTGTGGACTTGGAATTGACTTTTTCAATTTATAAGATCTGTGACATTTGTGTGGACTTGGAATCGACTTTTTCAATTTATAAATAATTTTTGAAAGACAGTGATTCTGAAAATATTTGATACATATTAAAGATGAGTCAAGGAATTCATATGAAGACTAGTGAGTATTTTGTTGTCTGTAGATTATGTATCCAATGGATGGGGACTGTGCGTATGAAATACTGGACAGGTGACTGTGTTCTAAAAATTGGTGAATTTAGTGTACTGTAGTATTAATTCTGCAAATTACTGGTACGTGCAGCAAAACAATTGTAATCTTTTTACATATTTACTCAAGGTGAATGACTGTTAAATCTGTTAGAGATTTTAAAATTTATCTGATAAGCTGAGCTTTGAGATAAGGAGATACACCATTGTGACATAATAGTGGAGATTGATAGTATGTGTGTATATATAGGTATTGTCATGACTTCAGATTTGTTGTACTTTAGCATGTAGGGAAAAGTATTATAACATGATAACATGGCTCTCTGTAAAATACAAATCATAAGGTTTAATGACGTACAGCCTTAAATTCCAGTTGCTGTAATTAAAAAAAGGTTAATGATGTAATTAAAATACCCCAAACTCTTGGTCTTACAAGAATGAAGATGTTACTATAAAAAACATGGATATCTGATCAATAGAAGCAAATCTGAAAATTTTTCTTGAAAGATAATCAATATACCCCTATATCGCTAATAGCTGTATATCTACAGGGGAGTTAATGTTATGGATGATCAATCAATGTCCTTACAAAATTATTAGATTAAAGAAGACATAGTACCAATTCTTTGAAAATCATGTGGAGTATTATAGTTGTACATGTACACGCTATAATATTCACTGTACAAGCATGCATATATTAAAGGTAAAAATGCTTTGAAACACTTGTCCTTTTGAAAGTATTTTACATTTATATAAAAGTGTTTTATTACGTCAAAAAGTTTTCTGTATTTTATGTAACTGTAACAGATTTTCTTTATTATTAAAGAAGACTTTTGTGTGTTTTGTAGAGGTGGCGCCGGGTGGCTCCGAGCCTGGCCTGTACCCCTCCGTGTCAGACAACAATCCCGCCCCTATAGGGTTCGAAGGTCATGGTGAGTGCATCCAGTATACCAGTTTTATTATTTTATCGCAGAACATTGCTGGCTCAATGACATGTATTTTTATTCGTTATTTTCAGAGAAAAAAAATGTTATAACTTGTATCATGTGTATTGAAATGCTCTCATAATAATTAGAAAAGAGTTATTATATAGGTTTACAGTGCTCATGCAGTATTTTCTAAGAATTTGTATAATCTAAAAGCTCTTGCATCTTCAAGATTACCTGAGTTATACATCTAAATTGTTTTAAAAGAATCAGCTGAAATTGCCCAAGTTTGTAATTTGAACTACATTAGTACCATATGTTGTACTTATACACAGAAGTGATGTGAAAATCGATTTGTTTATATTGTATGAAAAAAAAGGTTTATGATTGTAAAAGAGTAATCATGACCTCCTATACTAATTAATATATTACTTTGTTTTATTTTGTTTATTCTCATTACAAACAGTTCAGAGTGAATTGAAAGAAAATGGAGAAGATAACTCCGTCTCTGTGAACATGGACTCTCCCCAAGTAAGCAGTTATCTCCCTTTACAATTTACATATTGGTAAAACATTAACAATTCACTCACATTGTGTGAACCCATTCATTACTTGAAGTATATGAAATTAATGATGTGTTTCCTGAACTGGAACAGTAACATGTATAACTCCCACCGTTTAGCTTCCTCTCAATCCCAAACTAATTGTCGAGTGATTTAAAACTTAATTATAAGCCATTAAAGTACAGATATTGTAGGACTTTCTCTTATACATAGATCATTTAGCAATGGTCATTTCCATTTTGTCTCACATATGAATGTTGACATGTTCCAAACATAATATTCAATGCTTTAGCGTTAAAAGCTTGGCTCTTTCAAAGGGAAATAACTCTGCCATAATATCTCTGAGAAACTTTACTGGTATCTGTTGTCCTCTTCCAGAAATAAAATAGCAGATAATTCTCACAATTTGCTTACAATTCATTTTGAACAGAAACAACTATTCTCTTTCCCTTCTTTGATAAATGTTAATAATTCTATGCTTTTGATTGATTTCAATTTCCATGCATTACTCAGAATGAGGAGGCAGGTGAAGATGAGGTATGATATATATCGTATTGAGGTGCTATTGAGGTGCACGGGGACCTCAGCCTCCCTGTTATCTTTCACAGTTATCCCTGTATCTCTTTGCTTCATGCATGACCTGCCCTGAATTAGCTTGGTGGCAAATGTTTTTTCTACAATTGTGTACATTTCAGGGCAGTTTACAAAATATCAGTGGAATGTACTTGATTTTTTCTCAAATTTATACATGCTCTTATACTTACCAGCTGTATCATATTTCATGCCATATCAAAGCAGAATTATTTTTGTCTCAAGTTTATACGTTGTTTCATTCTGGATGCACCATTTTCACACTATATATAGCACTAGCATATAAATATATCTTGAGGGTTTACATATTGTCAGGTTCTAAAACCTTTAGTCTTCACCAAATGCATTTACATGTTGCCTTCAAGGTGGCTTCAGGTATTTCCGTATGCAAGCATTGTGACAAAGTATGGAATCAGACGCTGCCTTAGCCTTAGTTTGTCCAATTGTCTGTATGTGACCATAGCTTTATTATAACCCTTACCAACAAGCTTAATTGACTTTGAAGTTTTAACTTTTTTGAACAAATATGGGAAACTTTATTTTGGAGTACTGGGTACATTATTATTTGATGCGAAGAGAAAGCAAGTTTGTGGAAAGAAATGACTTGTGTTTATTAAGCATGGCTATGTGACAATGTGTTATGTTTTGTTTTTTTATTTTTATGTGTTTATTCAACTTAATTAATGCACAATCTTGCAGTTGATAGCCTCTTTTGTGTTTGGTCTTTAGGCAATTTTCAGTTCCAGTCTTCCAGATATGAATATTTACTGGGTAAAGCCGCGTTACTAAATTGAATTTATATAATTATATTCCTCAACTTTATGATAACCAAATTTGTAAGTTGAAATAAATAATCAAGGAATCAATCATTAATTCAGGTATATTAGCATTACAGATATTAAAACACAATAGAATTACAACTGCAGCTGCATTCAAAATAACATTTGCCATAATGCCCCTAGAGACATATTAGACACAAAAAGTGGATAAATTATGTCCCTTTGCATATTAAAAAAATACCACATGATTTTTTTAAAATTAAGAACTGAAGAAATTGTGTTAGCTAGCTATCAAAGTTTGTATATTTAATAATATAATGAATCTTTCTGGTCTATGTAAATTTGTCATTATGTCTAGTTTATGTACAGGTCAGTGTGAAAGAAACACCCTGCTTGTGTTCATCTAACAATTTTTCTTCTACAGGATAATTCAAAAGACACTGCCAGTTTATTGGCAGCGGAGGAAATGGTAACTTTCATACCTACAGTGCCACTTGTAGACTATACCATTGTTAGACATGGTTATGTTGTGTACAATCAAGTCTCTGCTCCCCCTGTAATATTGCAGAGAGAATGATTATAATTAAAGTAGATGTCAAAACACACATTACAAATCAATCAACATGTCTATATGCCTTTCAATATCTGTTAGTGTTCTAATTTCTAAGGGAGAAATAATAACGAAAAATCTAGTAACAAAAAGATAATTGGTATGGCAGTCATTGCTGTAAGTCTCAGCAATATTTTAGGAAAAGAGAACAATTTGATTGTGCACATCAAAAGACATGCATTATCTATGCACCCAGAAGTACTGTTTATAGGTCCTGTAGTTCACATGAACATTGATCGCCAACTTGTGTCACTTTATACCAGTACTGCTGGTTGTTATTTCCTGATTTTTTTCCCAATCTCCAAAATGTAAATGAATTTTTCTATTTTAATGTCACTTGAAATTTTTCAAGGTAAATAAGACTGGCAATTTTGAGGTTATATATACAATATTTGTTTTCAATTGAATCGGATGTCAAAGGGATAAATTGCATGCAAGATATTATGAGGAGAAAAATGTCTATTCAGACGCAGTGTTGTAATCCAAAATACCCCCCTCACCCTCCCACCCTCCCACCATTTCATGCTTTATTCACTCCTTCTAAATAAAATAATATTTGTGTAATGCTTGATGCAGTTTACTACAAAAAAATTATAGTCGATAATCTTGCTTCAAACTAATGCACAGTTCAACATGACAATCAATTTTACAAATGCACCTGTACATATTTGAAATTAATTACCACTGTACAGGGTAATGTGCATTTAATTTATTTGAATTCAAATCAAATTAATCTGAAACCAATCATGTCTATTGCCTTATGTATGCCTTTGACAGGAAGTAAAGCTGGTCGTCTTCATTTCACATTTGTATTTCATTATACATTATGAAGAAAACTTAATATTAATATTTTTTTTTCGGGTGGGGGGGGGGGGGGAGGGGGTTATCTTATAAAAAATGAACAATAACACATAGCTGGTTATATATTAGAAAAGTTTTATTGAAGCTGCAGTAAAGCCAGGTGACTCTTATAAATGTAAACCACTTAAATTAATGTCTACAGACTATTGATTCAGAATCAGATCGGCACAACAGGGCATCAGTATTCATTTGAATGACTATTACATGTATGTATATATATATATATATATATATATATATATATATATATATATATATATATATATATATATATATATATAGTACACCAACTTTGACATCTTTTTTGTTAATGAAGAAAACAATTACAAAAATTTTAAGATTTTTAGTTAATATTACATTAAGTTTATCAGCATGTGCAAATTCCTTGAATGGTATGAGATATCAAAGTTGTTGTCCCAATTCATCATCTTTCACATCCTTTTTATTTGACTAACAGGGAATCCAGGCTCCAATATTCTGTTTCCAGTGCATGTACAGAGTAATGTTTTATTTATGTGACCAATCAGTAATAAATGTATGATACCCCACACTAACATTGACTTTGTGTGTGATCTTGAATCCAGGAGGGCGGGGCTAAGGTGGAGAAAGACAAGAAGGAGGAGGAGGAGACTAAGTTGATTGACAGATTCACTCAGCAGGTTATTGGTCCATTTCCTCTCTGTGTGTTGTCTGCATGTGTCAGTGACAGGTGTCAATCAATTGGTCTGCTTCGGTTTATCTGACTGTCTGTAAATGTCTGAATGTCTTATTTTAGTTGCATCTGTAGATTACCGGTAGTATAAAATGTAAAGTATGAATGAATGGCAGAGTATTAAGTGAAATATTGAATTTCATATTCATTGGCTGCATTATGTTTTAGTGCAATTGTTGAGCAAGAAATCTATGAAGATGTACAGTATTATTTTAGATGCCTTAATTTTTATTGCTGACAGATGTTACTACATGTATAATGCAATGGATGCATGCATTAATACCAAAAAAGGGAGGTGGTTAAAATAAGTAAATTGGGTAAAGAGATGAATTAAAATGAAACCATTTATTAGGTTTAGATTATAACACAAATTCATGCATGTCAAACTTCTGTCAAGTTTTGAGGATAGAAATTTTACTTTATAAGTGTATGTATGTAATTTACACAGTCCTTATTTTTTTCAGTTATTTAAAAGTTTACATTTGGTTTAGCAATGTTCTTTTCAATGAGGATATCTCTTTTGATGAATAGACTCTCACATTTTTTTGTTTATAGCAGTTGATCAGGTTAGAGCTAGGACCCATGGGCATTAAATAGTGTCAAGTTAAACTGATCAAGATGCAAGACAGTGTCGTATTGAACCATTTGATGAAACTTTAATACAGGAGTCAAAACAGCAGTCTGATAACTGTATAATCTTAATTCAGAAATTTTAAAAGCTTTATGCTGGTAAGCAAAATTTTAACCTTCCAGTATGTTAGGTACATTTCTTTTTTCAGTCCTAATTCTGTTTGTTGAAAAACAACATACTTATAAGGACCATATGTTATAACCATTTTAATAGGTTAATCTTTTCAAGCAGTGTTGTTGCTGACAAGTTGTTACAATTTACTTTCCTCCTTCCAGAACTTTTATTTACTTGTATCAGTTCGATCACAATTCTGTTTCCTCCATGTGCAAGTATACCAGGCCTAATGTTTTTACAGGTAGTTCACACTAAATGTGTGTATCTACATATTACGGTATATATTAATGTATTACATGTATTTACATACTTGAGGGGAAGTGGATTTCACTGACCGGTGTGTTTAGTCATAAGTGGTGTGTATTTGTCCGATCATGTATATTACATCCAGGAGTAACTTAAAGATGTACATATTAACAAATTGCCAGTTTTATGATGGATATGCAGATTTTGTTTGTTTGTTTATTGAGGCGAGTTAATGGCTCTACGTGAAACTTTTCCTTACTTCCTGCATATGAAAATCTACAGGGAAAGAAAAGACATGGACTTGTCAAGTGTTTGATTCAGATGTTAATTTTATAAACCTTGCAATTGACTTAAAAAAAAAACTATAAGGTGTTTACGGCAAGTTTCTTAAATCTGTGTTACTTTTGACTTGTGATAAAAACAGACATTTTATTTGGACTTCTCTTCATTTGCCTTTATTAATCATTAGATTTGTGGCTCTGCCTTGCAATCAATCTAATTTTCTTGTCTGTGGAATTTTGATTATCTCACCTGAACTATTTTACCGTTGTTTTATTATCAATCATCAAGAAATTCTCTCCCTGGATTTACAATGAGTGGGAATGTTGTGAATGTTCCGGATGATATCCAGCTGATTGACGTTGAGGGATCCACGGATCAGGCCAAACAGCAAGTAAGGGAGGCAACTCCACAGTTTGGTTCACTTTCATTGGGCTCTGAAATCATCCTGGTGGAATGATTTGTCCATAAAGTCTCGTAGTTGTTGCGTCCCTGAAGTTTTTTACCTTCCGTTTCACGTTCACATTAAGTGTGTCTCACTGCAGCTGCTAATCTCATTGAGTTATTTTTACTACATTGTATTTACAATAAGTCGATCTGCATGGCCAAACTATAATGAAGTTTGTGTGTATGTACATGTATTTATATTGTACGTCTGCTTTGGTTGGCAATATGATGTAAGACATAAGAAACTGCTTCATAGATTTAAACCTTTTGTGTTATAAGTTTTAAATAATAAGTTTTATTTCTTAAATGCTCTGAAACTGGCATCATCACCATTTGATAATAATATCGTAAATTGGAAACACTGGCTTGTAGTAGTGTTTTGCTGTTACACCCATTTGTTATGACATGAAATATAGACCCTAATGGAAATGCAGCATAGTTGGAAGCATACATGCAGCATACAAGCATGGCAAAATTTCAGCACTCTATAAGAGCCCTGCCACAACTGTGCTGTAGCAGAAATTTTAAACTGTGTTATGGATTTTTCTACTGTTTACAATTACTAATAGGGGCATCTTATGTGTATAATATCAATGAATGGCTTATATTGCTTAGTCAGCTCAGACTCAGCTGAAAGGAAGTTAGTGCAAGCAAGGGCAATTCCTCTTACAATATGTACGTGTTATGAATTTATAGTAAGATTTTGTAAGATGAAAAATTTGTTGATTTACACAAGTAATGTATGAGTTAACGATGGGGGAATTATGAGGTCATTAATCAATCTTATTTGGTATAAATATTATAAATTTAGAAGCTAGTTCTCAACAGATTTGAACTTTGATAAAGTTCAGAAACCCATTAAAAATTAATGCTATGGACTATCATGAAAAGAACTTGCAACATACCCCATGCTTTTACTTTGATTTTGATTTTTTTTTTTTTAAATTTAATATATGGTTAATTTTTGGTTCAGTTGATGTTTTCTAGCCTTAAAAAGTTTGCTTCCACTTGCAAATCTGTGTTTTGCTAATTCTGTTTAAAGTATGGGTCTCTTTCATAGGGTCTTAATTTATGCTGATACAACTAATATGTGTATATATGTGCCATATTTATCTGACCAGTTCTTCAGTGTATGTGTGTATTACTACATGACATTGTATTGATTTATCATGGGAACGATATGGAACTGACTTAGCATGCTTAAATATATAAATATATGTAAATATATATATAATATATATAATTATATGTAGATGTACATGTACATCATGTTTAATTTTAAGACATCTATTACATTTGCATCATCACCTGAAACCATTATTAGTAGGAGTAAATTGTACAGGTGTAGAGTCAACAATAACAGCATGCCAATTAGTGGGTTTTAACAGAAACATAAAGTTAATATGATCATGCATTCATTTATTATTTCTTGTATACTGTTTATTACATATTACACGTATAAAATTATACAGTTCTCCTTTAATTATTGGTAAAATAAGCTATTCGTTATTTAAATTACAAGCGAATTTAAGTGTCAATTTTTGTACTGTAACTTTTTATGATTTTCAGCATTAACATTATTTATAGCTGTGAAATGCCAATGATTAATTTGCTTATGTTTACCTGTTAATGGAGTCATTATGCAATGTATTTTAGGTTACCCATAATTCCAATGAGAATTATAGCTACAAGTAATTAGTCATGATAGTACCAGTAATGTTTTAAGATTCTGCAGGACTACAGAAAATGAAGTGCTTTTCAAATATGAACATGAATGTTCAATTTGCAAAAACATTTTTTTTTTAATAGATTAACTATAAATGCCTTCATTAGCCATTATGTACACTACAGTGTCATGCAATTGTATTATGACTGTGATATGTTTCCATGGTTTTTCCTAGATGATCAATGAAAAAGCAACTCTGGTTTTTCGAGATGGCAAGAGGAAGATCGACTACGTCCTGGCGTATGAGCCGGAGGACAATGAGGACCTAAAGAAAGAGCAGCGACGGAACACGTTTGAGAAGAACCTGATAGAAGAGGGCTTGGAACTAGAGCATGAAGGGAAAGAGGTGTGGATCTAATAGACTCCAAAAATCCAGGGGTGGCAGCTGGCACTCGGTCTTGTTTTTTTCTATATGAGCCTGTAAAAACTGAATACAATTTTGTTTAGAACTATACATAATAAAATGCTATTACATTTTGTATGGAAATATCAAATGTAAACTCAATGCTATTAATGCATATATCATGCTAAGCATACAATTTAGAGGAGTCATGAAGTTCGGGTATTTTCAATCTCAATTTTATTAAGATACGTGCCACAAAAGCTAGAGGTGTTACATTTCTCCTGAGTTCCGACCACCTGAATTTTTTGGCTTTTGTTCCATGCAAGATGTCATCTACATCTATCAGCTGTTTATCATAACTTATCGAACATTTCAGACGTCCAAAAATGGCAAGACTTGCTTCACCAAGGTCCATGTTCCCTGGGAGACGATGTTACGATACGCTGAACTGCTGAATGTCAAAATGCCGCTGGCTGTAAATATCTTGTGCTCTTCTTTACACAAAAAGTTTCATAAGTCTCTAAAAATCAAATCTATTTAATATGATATAATTTTTTTTTTAATTGGATTATTTTTAAACATTCTTTTATTAAAACTAATGAAGAAAAAGATGACAGCATTCTTAATATACATGTGAATGGAAAGATATATAGGAGATATATCTTAAAGGATGGAGATAGTTACAACATCACTAATTGCAAACTTTCCATCAGTTTCATTTTCATTTTAAGAAGGTGCTATACCATTGGATCTTTTGTACCTCCATTTACAGGTGAACGACATGGAGACTCAGTTAGAGAGCTGCTTTGAAAACTGTTGGAAGAAGTTCCCTTCTCCATTTGAGTTGGACGAGGACCTGCTCCCAGAGGAGCCAAACTACTTCACTGCTCCATTCAACAGATCTAGGATGGACCAGTAAGTTTTTTATTTGGACTCCATGCTGCGTTGTAACAATGGAGCACTAGGCAGATTTAAGGTTGGGGTATAGGTATTATATATTGGGGTTTTACAGTTTTAGATACAAAGAGAGACTTATAAATGTAGGAATACTCTTCTGGAGACAGCTTGAAGGAGTGTGTTTTGAATTTTGTTTTTAGAGGCAAATAGACCATGTTATGTTACAATGGAGTAGTACACATACAATGATTTAATTTTATATTTGCTTTACTATCTCAGTCATGTTACTAATTGCCTTGAACATGTTGAACGGTTATGAAGAAAAGAAAATCTGTTTCAATGGTAAAAAAATATTAGTGTACATGTCTGCATTATGATGATCTAATATGAAATTTAAAAGTAATTTTTAATGTGTAGGGTGGGAGGGTTGGAGGTTATGAGATCCCATCAAATTTGATGCTGTGTTATTTGACTTGTTTCTGTACAATGTATGTATACCAACTGTATATGTGATCAGATATATCGGTGTGGAATATATCGACAAGGAGTAAGTATTGAGGAACTTATAACATTGCCTACAGCCATTTCTTGCCATCTGCCTTATATTTCAGAACAGAAAAACACAAACTGAGGCTCGACTGCTATTCCTTTATGATACATGTATTATTTTTATGAGTACAAACTTTAATTCTGGAGTGAAAATCTTCCTTGTCTTTCTTTCTTGTACATATTCAATGTAGGTTTTGTTTGTTATGTACACACTTGTAGCCTTTATATATTCGTGGCCGGGGTAAGAGATATTGAACATGCAGTCATAATTAAGGTTCATTCATAATTGCTGAACTTTTAAACATTATCATATTTCTAAGCTTTGTTTCTAAATATCTGGCATATTCTGATATTAATATCTCAAATGTTTTACTTTGTTCTAGAGAACAGAGAGAGAGAGAGAGAGAGAGAGAGAGAGAGAGAGAGAGGAGAGAGAGAGAGAGAGATTCTTCAAAAAAATATAAGTACCGGAAGATATTAAAAATTTGAATTCCATCTAGCTATTGACTGGGAGATTCATACTTTACTTCTATTAAAATTATTTGCAGATTATACAAATTTGTTAGAGATGAGATAAATCAAACTTATTTTCATCTCATTTGAATTTTTTTTTGGATGCAGCTACTGTTTTATGCCTTCTTATCAGTATAATGATACTTTTAATTCTTACATATAATGTATGTTTTTTATGTTTATCTTATTTTGTAATGTTTTACAAATTATAATAATTATCAGTTTAATAATCAATTTGTATTTCATTTCTCTATTCCAGAGGGCAGTATGTATCTCTTTTCATACAACTTATAGAAATCAAACTAAATGTTTGTTATAATTAAATTGAATGTTAGAAACAGACCTGAGTATTGCCCCTTGAGTACCAATGCATATATAATGCATGTTTACTGAATATCATGACAATAGACCTATACCAAAAATATTCTGTCTTGTAACTGTGCTGTGGTCTCTCTCACTTTAATTAATAATTATTCCTAATTAATATCAGTTATGTTATTTTAGTTGGATTTGAATATACTATACATGTATTTGACAGCAGTACGTGTAATTTCTCTTTATTTTATGTGTAAAATATCCCAATTTTGAATTATAATTATGAAGATTATTTAATCCCTTATAACTGCTATTTTAAGTTATGGACAAAAAATGAGAGAACTGAATAATAAATTAACTTAGCTGGTGAATATTAATATTGGACAAACTTTTGAATATTAATGGCTCATTTTGTTACTCTACAAACAAGTGTGTGAACTTGTAGGCAAAATGACTGAATATCTGCCAGTAGGTTTATTGTACTAAAGTCTATGAAGTGTGAACTTCAATTATTGTGTTGAGGCTAGCAAATTATCACATGTACTTATAATTATGCTGACTTAATTTTGCTACAAATTATCATTTTGCCCATTCACACTTGTGAAAGATTTTGTGAAGGGTTTAAATTTGTTTAAACAATTGTTGATTAATTCATCTTTCCAAGTCAATGGTTTTGATCCGATCTGAAGCAGACAAAATAACATGTGTGGGTTAACAATTGCATTATTTAGTGAGAATACTCATTTTTAACTTTTAATTAATTGACCTCTTGTTTTGGCCAATCAAAGAATGCATATTAAACAGAAACACTATATAGCAATATGGCTGCTCCCATGAACATAACACTATAGCAATATAGCTGTCCCAGGAACATGATTGGACTAAAAATTGATAGCAGTAAGTCAATTACTTACTAGTCTGTCTCAAAAATTATTTTTCGATAATAATGCCTCAACATTGATCAATGCATAATTAACATCATTCTTGAAACAACGTTTCTTATTGGATCATGCAAACTTGTATGACACCAACCAGCGTGCGAGGTTTCTAACCCCGTCAAACTCTGCCTATTCGGTCAAGGATTTATGTAGAGCGGAGCACAGTGGCTCGTCACGAAGTTTTTTCTACCACCTCTATAAAATTGTAATTCATTGTATAGAGGTGGTAGATTTAAGAGATTGAAAAAACCTTTGTGACGAGCCCCTGTGAGCGGAGTGAATAGTTGAATTGTGCACTGCATTTGAGAACGCAGTTCACTATTCAATTGCATATAAGCCCGATTTTCAGAAACTATAGATAACTGCATCACCATATTTTCACAGTGGTAGTGAATTTATACCACTAGTAGATGCCCCTGAAAATTTCGGGCCCCAAATATGAATTCAGAAACTCTTGACTTGGGAAGATTTGATTGATTATGTATTTTAAATTTGCCCATTAACAAGAGGATAAAGAGGATCTTGAATTAAAAACAAAAACAATAATCATTATAGTGAAAATAAATTCATGCTAAAAACCCACTGGGCTGGGCTATTTAATGCTATTTTGCTAGAAAACCAATTCTTTTCTTTGATTGCTTTAGTGCAAGCTAGGGCAGAGGCTCAAATGTTTTACTTCTGTAGATTTCTTATTTTTCATGAGTACTTACAAATTGTAATTCTATTATTCAACTATTTTGCATCAAATTTGCCAGAATAAAAAAAATTGTGAATGCCAATTTTTTCTGATAGCTTCATTTAGTTTACATATGTCAGAAAAATAAAAGCAAGATTTTAAAATCATACCATTTATTATGGATACAGTTAGATAAAAACGCCATCATGCTGATTTTTCGTGAAAAAAAATCATTTGCTGTTACGTTTGTAACTTTATAAATAATTTTGCATCTATTAGAATTCATTTCTCTGAAAGCTTCAAGATACTAAATGATTATTCATTAAATTGTTTTCTTTTAAGAATGCTATGAATTAAATTTACTGAAAATCTGAATGCCCAACTTAGCTAGGAGTAATTTTAACATACTCTCCAAAAAGTTGACTTTAAATTTACTCAATATTAGTTTAATAAAGATTAATGGAAATGCTAGTGATGGCCATAGATGTCTATCATATATATGTTAGAGTATTTGATAAGACTCTTGTTCATATTGTGAAATCATTCTATGAATTGAATGAGACTTAGCGATGACAAATTTTGTATTACTTGTACGGTTTGGATTACCACAATGTTAATTATTATGTTGCATGCAAATTTATTCGTTATTTTATATTTTCATGATTTTAATGTTGTTGATTTATTATAATTTATATTGGTTATTTCATTATTGATATGATATGATTAGATTATTCCCAATCAGAAATCAGTTTGTAAATATGCATGAATAACAGCTGGCATGCTCTATTTTGAATCTCGTGTAGGTATATGCCAATTGAAAAAGGAATGCAACTTTTAGTGACTCAGTTAAAATTCTTATGACTGTATATATATCAGTATATGCCAAAACAGAATGCTTTGTTATTATAAAGTAATTGACAGTTGCAACTTGCATATCAATTAAAGGACTTGTTAACAAAATAATTATAGAATAAAAATTTAACCCCAAACAATTCTGATGAATGCATTAATTGATCTGGTAATTTACGGTTAGAATGCTTGTACATGTATGATGAGACAATGACATTGTATATTTCTGTGTATTTCTGAGACTCCCTATTGATATTCATATAGACGATATGCATGTCTGAATGTTTATAATTGCAGTAAATTATACAAGCATACTATTAAGTAATGCCCTTAATTGATTGGGAAGGAAAGTCATGTATACTCAAGTTATTCACCTTTTTGGGAGGATACCCACTTTATATCAAAATACCCATATCAACTGATTTAATTTGTATCATTTTAATAATAATGTATGAATACCGGTACATGTATATAAAAGATACCAGTTATACCAGGTACTTCAACACAAAGGATACAAAATGACAGTGCCATCTTTTAATTGTGATACTTAAAAAATTCTTAAATGATGACTTTTAGTTATGATAAATGTCATTAAAGTCTTTGAATGCTGCACATTTCAATTTTCTCATTTTTTTTTTGTTTGGCTATATGAATGTTGTACCCATGGTAATACATTCACAGTCTAATTTTGGATTGGTCTTATTCAATTACAGGTTTGTCATCAAGGACAAAGATACCTTCTTCACACACGCTCAGAGGAGCAAGATCTGCTATGAGATACTTTCTCGTGCTCACTTTTTGGATTTGGATGATGATGATGACAAATTCAACAAGAAGTTTGGTAAGATGACAGATTTATGCATTAATGATGATTGCGTGTCGTACAGACCCTGAAACGTACTACTACACCACACGCTCGCTGCACGCTCGCTACACGCTCGCTATACGGTTCACACGAAACGCTGAACGGTTTACACGAAACGCTGCACGCTTTGCCCGAAACGCTAAACGATTTACACGAAACGCTGAACGGTTTACACGAAACGATTCTCGCACGAAACGATTTGCTCGCTTTTCACACGCTTTGGACACGCTTTTATCCTGATCGATTCGGGTCCTCTCGGATTTTTACCCTGACTCTGTTAGTAAAAATCAATTTTAAGAAAACACGAAATAATAGAAATACTGATATTAGAAACATATATGTACATACGTATTGAATTGATTTATTAATCAATTTGGTACTTATATTTAAAGCAAAAAATTATTTATTCACAGAATTAGCCAACAATATTACTTCTATAAATATATTTATTGCTCAAAAGAAATATCCATGATTCTTATTAGTCCCGTAAATAATAAAAATTCCAGAGAAAAAAGTTACCGTAACACAATATTTAAATACGAAAAATAAAATCCGTATGATTACAAACTGAAATCGGTTTTTCAGTATTCGGCGGGATTTGTTTGTTCTTCTCACATTAATATTTTTATTGGTTTCAGAGAATACGATGTAAAAATACTAACTGTAAATAAACCTGTAATTATTTACATTGATAATTTGGTTTTTCAGTATTCGGCGGGATTTGTTTTTTCTTCTCACATTAATATTTTTATTGGTTTCATAGAATACGATGTAAAAATACTAACTGTAAATAAACCTGTAATTATTTACATTGATAATTTTGAAAGTTATGTAAAATAAAATTAGTCACATAAGTTAGAAAAATGCTATAAAACAACCGATTAATTTTTTTTATGTCGAATCATTCGCGTAAATAAATGTTCCGTACATAAAATCACAGAGAAAAATCAATGGATTAAACAATAAAGAAAGTTGTCATTACTGTTTTGGATTTCGGAAAGAACAAAAAATAAAAAATATTTGTATACATAACCGGCGCCCCAAATAACGGCGTACAATATTTCTATCATAATCTATTTGAATTAAATACCATGCATATATATTCCCATAATAATTAATTGCATGTGTACATTTTAGGAAAATTTCAGTGTGTTAATAACTTGTTGTTTTCCGTTATCAGTGTTTAAATAATTAAAATAATAACTTGTAGAAATATTTTTAATCGGGATTCAGAAGAATTTACTTCCAGCATTTCATAGAAATGAACAGAATATTTTCTTTCTATGTTTACATTTAATTTTGTTTAAATTAATGTTAAATAATCTATCATTGAAATTGTGTGCATCATCAAATACTGATTCCGACTACCTTGAAGTCATTAAATTTCTATTGGACAAAAAAAGAGACGCGTGACCATCCAATGAAAACGAATACACAGAGTTTGATTGACAGGTTCAGCCAGGTGCAGGTCCTACCCGATGTCCGAGGTTATGTGTACTGGTTGTACACAGCCGAATAGTCTCAGTAACTATAGTCTTCTTTCAATACGCGTACTTTTCTTTTGTTTGATAAAAATTAATTCAATTTTGTAAAAAGATAAGTATATAATTTCTTATAGATTTTTTTCACGAGAATATCTCAAAGGAGTTTTGCCAATCAGTTTAAAGTAATGTTTAACACGAGCGCTATTTTCAAACAATTAAATTATCAGAGAGTTCCGAATGAAATCTGATGAACGTTTCACACGGTTCTCGCACGCTTTGCCCGAAACGATTTACACGCTTTGCCCGAAACGCTGCACGCTTTGCACGAAACGCTAAACGGTTTACACGAAACGCTTCACGATTCACACGAAACGCTAAACGGTTTACACGAAACGCTAAACGGTTTACACGAAACGTTTCTCGCACGAAAGTCGCACGCTTTTTTGGTGTAGTAGTACGTTTCAGGGTCTGTATATTATCATAACAGTAATTTATATTGATTAATTTTTTGGGAGAAAATGACTGACAATTTTTTGTTCTCTCTTTCTCTCTCTCTCGTATTTGAGTGATGCAACTCATTAGTATTTCTCTCTCTCTCTCTCTCTCTCATACTTGAGTTTGATGCAACTCATTAGTCTCTCTCTCTCTCTCTTTCTCTCTCTCTCTCTCTCTCTCTCTCTCTCTCTCTTGTATTTGAGTTTGATGCAACTCATTAGTATCTCTCTCTCTTCAAAAATGAATCCAATATGAGGTGTAAATAAACAGTGATTATTTCTTGTAAGCATTGATGAAATGCATGTTGCTGATTATCTGAAATTCTTTTACAGGAGTCAGAAAACTAGTGGACAACCAGACCTATAATGCTGCCTATCCTCTCCACGATGTAAGCATGTTATTCACAATCACACTGACGAGTTTGTTATGTGGGTGGAAAGAAGGGGGGGGGGGGGGAGGGAAGGGAATTTAATTGATATTTTAAAAGTAACCAGTGGCACCTATCTTATTTTTGGAGTGTGTATGATATTTAATTTCAAATTGAATATATTTATTTATAAGGGCCCTCAAGAGGGTGTAAACATTCACATGTTTACAAATCAGTCTACACATAGACAAAACAGAAAGAGCTCAAGATTGAAAGAAAGACAGACTTAAACAATTATTAGTACATGTAATACACATATAAATATCTGCATCATCAATGATAAGGTATATTCCTAATTTAATGCAAGGAATTAATATCTGCTGAAAATCACAAGCAGCAGCCTTTGCAGATTTTAAAATCTCAATTTGATTTTTCTGACATTTATGAACTACATGACTAATAGGTATGTTTAACGAAAGTTGGGTACTGGCAACTTTGATGTTTTGTGAATTGATATAAAAACAACAGAATCGGGGAATTAAGTACTAGAGTTAAAAAAGGAACCTTTGGTTTACTTGTACCTACATAGTTACTCATATATACATGTGTACATACTTCTACATTTCATAAAGTCGATGTTGGTACATGTTAAACTATGCTGTAATACAAGTGTTAAGTGAGTTGTTCTGTCGTCTGATTTTAGGGTCGATACCACAGCGATCACTCCCTTCTGACCGTGGGGAAGGACAATGACAGACATGTAAGTATAGATAGACATGGAATTGTCAATCCCAGCTAGCTCATGTTCTTCAGATGTCTTTATGTTACGCTTTGAAGAGGGAAGTAAATTTCTTACTACATGTATGACCTTCCCTAGGACTTTGGCTTTCACATTTTGTCATTTTACAGCTACATCAGTTTCAAAGAAATACTGTGGTTTCATTAATATTCAAGGGTATCAATTTTCGTGGATAAAGTGAAAATCACATGTTCAAGGATATGTAAATTTGTGGGCAATGATCTTTTCAATACAAATTGATAGTAGAAATTGCACTTCAATGAACATTTAATTTCATGGATAAACTTTAAAACGAAATCCACGAAAATTGGTATTCAACAAATATTGATGAAACCACAGTAGTGCATTTCTAAATTAAACTTTTCAAAAGTTAACTATGGTTTTCTGACTTTATCCTTTCTTGCAGCATCATATTTTTCCAATCAACTTGGGTTGAAAAAAAACCCAGCTTTGTCTCATAAAGACCTATATCTAGGTATAGGATATCAGTTATAATCAATACTATTATAAAAACTATGATTATGAACATTGTAGTTGCTGTATGAACTGTGGGCTAGGCCAGGAAGGTGGTACAAGTATCAGCCACTCGACCAAATCAGGTAAAGCTTTTGATAAATCAACCGCTGGACCAACAGGTGAATAAATCAATCATTTACTGACTAAATCTGATACATTCTTCCTAACATTTTATATATCAAAAGGTGTTTTATGTAAAGCAGACGATAAATTGAGGACAGCTGTGCTTTTGGTTTCATCAAATTCACAGAATTATTTCATAAACAGTGAGAGTAAACTTAACATGTTGAAAATGATTAATCTATTTATTTTACACGTTCATTTAAGCGTACAGTTTATTTAACATAAGCCAAATTTTGGTACGTGTACGTGTAAACATACTTGTAGCTCTACACGTACCCGTAGACGTACACGTTCAAATGCTTAACCTCTTTAATGTTTGGCCAGGGCTAGCTTCATTATGTATGGTAAATCTTTAAAAGTCTGTGTTTTCTGCTTGCAGGGGTTACTTTGGTGAAAAGGTGGGGATATATTTTTCATGGCTTGGTTTCTATACCTCCATGTTGATTCCGGTAGCCATTGCTGGTGTGGTAGCCTTTATCTATGGACTGGCCACCATAATGGACGATGTTCCCAGGTCAGTGATGGAAGTCTGTGTACTAACTAAACTTAGTCACAGCTTCAGCTTGGTTTTCAGTGATGGCAAAATCTACAAAATTTATAACGTTTACCCCAAAATGTTCCTGACAGTGAGTGTTAAATAAAGAGTTTCAAATTACAAACCTTTCTTCAGCATTCATCTGATTGACCTCTAGAAATATACTTGAAATAGGGACAAATTTAATTGAAAAAAAAAATCAATTGATATAAAAGTGCTAGCTATGAGAGGAATCTTTGTTGTACCAACACATGTATATTCACACAACCTTTTGGCTTTCAAAAGGTCTGTTCACATGTTTCACATGCTGTTCTCTGAACCTTATTATCACAGTACCCCTATTCCCCTTACAGCACGGAGATTTGTGAGGACCCAGTCATCAGTAACTACACGATGTGTCCGATGTGTGACCAGCGCTGCTCCTACTGGCATCTGTCGGACAGCTGTACCTACTCCAGGGCCACCTACCTGTTCGACAATCCCGCCACTGTCTGCTTCGCTATTGTTATGGCATTGTGGGGTAAGGCAAGCAATGGTCAGAGTAAAAATTGTTAATTTCAGAGTGTGGGAGGAGGAAATATTTCATTTTTTTGCAATAGATTGTTTTTGTCAATAGAATTTTAGTATTTTTTTAATAAAAAGGAAATTGACTTAATTTTTTTCTCTAATATAGAATAAAAAAGATGAGTTCTTCCCCTTTACAATTAAAGGACAATGAAATTAAGCTTGCTGTTTGTTTCAGCCTCCTTTTTCCTGGAGTTTTGGAAGCGCAGGCAGGCAGAGATCGAGTACGAGTGGGATGTGGCTGATTTTGAGGAAGGGGAGGTAATTGTATATCTTAAATAGTGAAATAAAAAGTCATAGATCAAAAAAAAAAAACTGAAGGTACATAAATGCTTCTAGAGAGAGAGAGAGAGAGAGAGAGAGAGAAATGTGATTAATAAAAATTTCCAATGCGACTTTTTGTAGGAAACTGTTAGACCTGAGTATGAGGCTAGTGTATCAAGGAGAAGGACCAACCCAGTAACCAATGTAAGTCAAGCACCTCGTACTGTAGACTCCTAATTTAACGTGAGGAATTAATATTCAGGTAAAATCGTGGGATTTGATACAAAGTAGCGGAATCGTGAAATTAAGTACTTGCGTGAAATAAGGAATTTACAGTATCTAAATTCTTGAATCTTAAGGTAAGATGCAGCCTAGCTTCTATTATTTTCTTTTTTTCCCTATCTCCGCAATGTAATTAAAGATTTCCACTACTAAGATGTTAAATATTGGGGTTTTTTTCTTTTTGGATATATGATTTCAATTGAAAATATACACTTTGTCTTTTAAAATAAAAGCATGAAATTACATTTTGTATTCAATTAAAAGAAAAAATCAAAATATTTTAACTCCGAAAAGTTTTTGGACATTAACAGGTTTTAATGCAAATAAAGAAGAAATAATCTATCAAAGAAAATTATCTAGAATTTAAACTAAGGAACATTTCATCTGTCCTTAAGAGTTCCTGATTCATATTTTTACTTCTATATTGGAATTTTACATATAATTATGATGAATGATATTTCTTCTGATAAAATTAAGTTTTCTTGGAATAAAGGAAAAAATAACCATTTTTTTGCAAATCCAATTTTTGAGCCTTAAAGTTTGCATTTTGATTAGCAAAAAGTATTGTATTTGTAGTGAGGTTGACAATATGACAATTAATAACACTCATTTATGTACACATATGAAGCAATCTTGGCTTCATAACATTATGAGATGAATTTCCATTTGAGACAATGAAGAATAATGCGCTGTTTGATTTTTTCTGTACAGAGAGAGGAGCCATATGTACCAGGTTGGAGCAAAGGTTTCCGGTATTTCACCAGCTTCAGTATATTGTTGTTCTTTGTAAGTTGGTTTTTGATTATTTGTTTCTTAAGTGTTTTATTGGTATTACGATTATGGATGCAAACATGTTAAAATTTATGTTAAAGTTCATCTGCATGCATATGTTGTACAAAGCTACATTCCTTTTTTCTCCTAAAATGGAAACAACAAAAATTTCACATTTTTTTAATCTGAACTTTGGAAGCTTAAGTCTTTAGGCAGACACTCTTTTACTTTTCCTGCTTATTTACAACATACCAAGTTGAAATTGCTCTCAAATTGAACTAAATGATGTTCTGGTAAAATAAATGAGATGACGACACCTTTATTGTTAATGGTATAATTGTGACAATACTTTTCCCCTCACAGTTGGTGTAACTTATTTTTCTTACAGTTGGCATTAGTACTAGCGGCCGTGTTTTCAGTGATCTTGTACCGGATTGTGATGTCGGCCATTTTGTACGGTAACTCTGAGAGCATCATCAAGACACGGGCCAGCTTCATCTCCTCCATCTCGGCCGCCTGCATCAACTTGGTCATCATCCTCATCCTCAATATGGTAAGTCTCTATTATATAATGTACCAGTATGCAGTATGCAGTATTCATCAACATCATCATCGTTCATCAAATCATCAACATGGTAGGTTACTGATTTATCAGTACACATGTACTTGTATAGATACAATATCAATCATCATCATCATTTTCATCATCATCAAGCTTTATCACCTGTATTTTTATAAAAATCATTTCACAAATCATCATCATCATCATCATCATCATCATCATAATAAAATCCCCATCTGATGATCATACCAGTAATCAAACTTCTTCACCATTCATTGTTTGCTACTGGTGTCTTGTCATGTTTATGCATAAACATCATAGACTGTACTTTACACTATAAGTCTTATAATTGTTTCTCTTTGTTTCAGTTCTACCAAAGAGTGGCCTATTTCCTGACTGAGCTTGGTAACTACTCAGTGCCTTTTGTGTTTCTCATGATAAATTGGATCAATTGCATTTACGCAGAAGTTGTGCCAAACAGGCTAGAATACACATGGGTTTTTTTTTACCCTGCCATACAGTTTATCATAATGATTTCTGAACAGATTTAACTTCCAAGTTCAACTTGATTGTTTTTAGCTCACCGAGACGAAGTCAGGGGGAGCTTATGCTATACCCTCGGCGTCGGCGTCGGTGTCGGCGTCGGCGTCGGCGTCGGCGTCCGGACCTGGTTAAAGTTTTTGTTGCAGGTCCTGTATCTAAGCTATTACTTGTCCTATCTTCACCAAACTTGCATGGATGATGCATCTGGACCTACTTATGGACTTGAAAGACTTGGATGCTGAATCTGAGTCCTAAATTTCAGATGCTGGAGGAGGTTAAGGTTGTTGGACAGGTTAAAGTTTTTGTTGCAGGTGCCCTTTGATAGCAATATCTAAGTTACTGCAGGTCTGTACTTCACCAAACTTGCATGGATGATGTGTCTTATGATACTGATGCACAAGACAGGCTTGAGTGCTGAATCTGAGCAATAGGTTTCGGATGCTGGAGGAGGTTAAGGTTTTTGGGGCAGGTTAAAGTTTTTGTTGCAGGTGCCCTTTGATAGCAATATCTAAGTTACTGCTGGTCCGTACTACACCAAACTTGCATTGATGGTGTGTCTTATGATACTGATGCACCAGGCAGGCTTGGATGCTGAATCTGAGCTATAGGTTACAGATGCTGAAGGAGGTTAAGGTTTTTAGAGCTGGTTTAAGTTTTTGTTGCAGGTGCCCTCTGATGATTATATCTTAGTTACTACTTGTCCTAACTTCACCAGACTTCCATGGATGGTGCGTCTTATGATACTGATGCACCAGACAGGCTTGAATGCTGAATCTGAGCTATAGGTTTTGGATGCTGGAGGAGGTTAAGGTTTTTAGAGCTGGTTAAAGTTTTTGAAACAGGTGCCCTCTGATAATTTTATCTTAGTCGTTACTTGTCTTAACTACACCAGATTTCCATGGATGGTGCGTCTTATGATACTGATGCACCTGACGGGCTTGAATGCTGAGTCTGAGCCATAGGTTTCAGATGCTGGATATGGTTAAGTTTTTTGGAACAGGTCACATGTTTAATAGATAATAGTACTATTTCGAACTTGCATAGTTAATTAAACTGTATTGTTATATTCAGTAGTATATTCTCACTATATAACTCTATATAGACTAGTAGTCAATAATTGTAATATCAGCTCGTCCGAAAAATATTGACCGGTCAATATTTTTTAGATATTGACTGGCTAGGAATAATATCTAGAGAACATTCCCTCTATTTCAAATAATCGCCTCTGATTTGTTGATTCGTAAACGGTGACGTAAATAATTCTTAGCGACTCCAAAACAAGGTGACGTCATAATAGACAGTCAGTCAAGGCAAGTAAACAGCGAACGCGCAATGCGACGGTTTGCTATCATAACGGATATAAGGATTTGCGAATTACTGTGAAGTAAAATCAGGTAGAACACCTGTCTGATAATTCTTACGGTCGGTGGAATATCACAAGTGACCGTTTGATGCTGGGGATATTTTGGAAATGAAATTGAATTCGTGAATTCTTTGTTGAGCTGAGAAAATTACGGCGATCTGTTTTCAATTAATTTCTTAAATTTTGGTTTGTTTCTTCATATAACAAAACAAATGTTGACTGTGTTTTCGGGCAACATTGATTATATTAGCCCCCTTGGGACTAAAATATTGCCCTCCGCTTCGCGTCGGGCAATATTTCGTCCCTCGGGGGCTAATATAATCAATTTTGCCCTCAACCCCAGTCAATATTTGTATAATATGAATGAATCACAGAGGAAGCTTCAGATGCAGAGCTTGATCTCCATTATCAAGGATGTTAAAAAATATATCTTAGTTATTACAGGTCCTAACTTCACAAAACTTGAATGGATGGTGTGTCTTATGATACAGATGCACATGACAGGCATGGATGTTGAATCTGAGCCATAGGTTGCGGATGCTGGAGCAGGTTTAGGTTTTAATTGCTAGTGCCCTCTGATGATGATATCTTAGTTATTACTGCTCTGAACTTCACCAAACTTGCATGGAGATGCGTCTTATGTATACTGATGCACCTGACAGGCTTGAATGCTGAATCTGAGCCATAGGTTTCGGATGCTGGATGAGGTTTAGTTTATTTGGAACAGGTCACATGTTTTATAGATGATAGCTTGCATAGTTGATTTAACTATATTATATATGAAAGGCAGAGGTTGCTTCAGATGCAGAGCCTGATCTCCATTATCAAGGATGCTATAGAAATCTCCTACCTCACTCAAACCTGCTCGATAGATAGATGTGTTTGTTGATAAATGATATAACATGATTCCTATGATATAGTATTGTATGGTATGAAACAATATTGTTTAATATGATACAATATGATATCATATGTAATATTATAAAAAGTTATATAATTCAATATGATATTGTATCAATTTTTTTGATATTTATTTTATGTTATGATATTGTAACATGATTTCGTTATGTATAGTATTGTATATTATGATACAATATTGTATAATATTATATTGTATTATTAATTTATTATTTTATCACATGATACTATTACATAAGATATTGCAAAATATGATATTGTATCCTATGATACAATATTGTATATTCTATAATATTGTATCATACGATATTGTATAATACAATATAAGTTTCTGTTATATAGACACATGAAATTGTATAATATGATACTGTAATATTATATAATATCGTATCATACGATATTGTATAATATGATATTGGTTTATAATATGATATATAGTCACATCACATGAAATGTATTGTATGATATTGTACAATATATTATTGTATCATATGATACAATATGTATAATGTTGTATTATATATTTTACTTTATCACATAATATTGTATCATTTGATATGATACAATGTTGTATCAAATTATATTGTATCATATGATACAATATCATATTATGTTTCAAAAATGATACAGCATCATGCAATATCATACTATATTATACTATATAAATAGTGCCTGTTTGGGAGGGTAACAGTTGAAATTGACACCCCGAGAAAACCATTGTCAACCGACGCGAAGCGGAGGTTGACAATGGTTTTCGAGGGGTGTCAATTTCAACTGTTATCCTCCCAAACAGGCACTATTTATTTTGTTATACTGAATGCCTTTTTAAAATTTTTAAGAAAATTTTACTGCTTTTATATAGGAATAACGTGAATTCTACAGCGAACCGTACGCGCATAATTTTCGCGCATGTAACATTTTTTAATGTTACCCGTTGCCAAGTGCGTTGCTAACGCTGAGGGTAATAGTAAATATTATTAACTGCGTCTTAACCAATCAGATTTCAGTATTTAACATGAAAGTATAACAAAATAAAATATCATATGTTTCAACGTTATTATGTAATATGATATTGTTATATAATACTATATTGTTTTATATATTATGATATTGTATCATGTGATCAAATACAATAACGTATAACACAATACAATGTCATATGATACGTAACAATATCATATCTCATCATTGTTTATTATGGTATTTTATTGTATTATATGATATATGTTGTAAATATGATAGGATGCAATATTTAATTTTATATTATTGTATTGATTTACATATGAACATATGATTGTCATACAATTTTTTAACAGATGATATACGATATTGTGTCAAAACAGAATCCATGAATATCCAAGATCATAAAGTATGATTTTCATTTAATATGATAAAGGTGGTCTCATAAAGGTGAACGTCTCATAAGGGTGATGTCTCGTCTCGGTGAGCTTTGTAATCTGTGATTACCTATGTTTTTACTTTAGAACAACACTGTACACTGACAGTCTTACTTTTACTTTTAATTAGAACAACACCGTACTCTGACAGAATGGGAGGATGCCTTCACCTTCAAGATGTTTCTGTTCCAATTTGTCAACTTCTATTCCTCCATTTTCTACATTGCCTTCTTCAAGGGGAAGTAAGTGATTGTATTTTATAAAATACAATTATCCATAATTTTTTTTAAAGAACCAGTGTTTATAACATTATAATTGATAAAATAAAAAGCTTTGAATATAGAGTAAATGGAGAACAAGGAATATAAAAAAAACATGAAATGTTTGAGCAAAATCTTGGTGAAAGAAATAGTTAAGATAATACGATGGTTAGGTATAGAATCTTTCATACTGTGTGGTTGGAAATGACTTCTTATTCAAAAAATTGTGTGTGAATTATCCTTAAGCTTTCAAATTGGCAAGGGGATCACTGTTACTGCAAAAAAAACTCACAACATATTTCTTTTCCATCAGTAGTCATTAAAGAGCTTAAGAGTTATTATGAACCAATTTTTATTTATACACGAACTTGAAGAATACACAATTTTTAGATGCTAAACATCCTATATATGATACAGTAATTTCAAAAGCAATGTGTAAAACTTATTTTGACATCAGCAAATATAAAGTGTAATCATATATCAAAAGAGACATCATTGCTATATTCATTTGATATTCAGACAACCATGATGAGTTTGTTTTCTCCTTGGCTCTTTTTAGTCTTGATTGCTTTGAATATTTTTGAAGACTGAAATTCACTTTTTAATTAATATATGAAACAAGTAGATGTAAACATTCTCTTCTCTCCGACAGATTTGTTGGGAGACCTGGTGATTACAATCGTAGTCTGCTGGACAAGCGGCAGGAGGAGGTAACTCTTCTTTTCCACCACAACGGACAATAATTGATGCATTACACTCTTCTTGACAGAAATCTTATTTTATTTATTTTTTTGAATTATGTATGTCTAAAATTTCAATGATTTTCAATGTGTTTTTACAGTAAAAATACTAAGTTCTGAATAAGCTTTTCCAAATATTGAGTTAATTAAGATATTACATTTAAAATAGTACTGTAAAGTGTGGTTTGATTGATTGATATTCATAGGAATCAATTTTCATGGATTTAGTGAAATTCACATTCTCAATGATACCTAAAATCGTGGACATCATTGATGGATCTCCTTAAAATCAAAACCCACAAAAACTAATATCCATCCAATACTGATGAAATCACAATTTTATTGTAGTTGATATTTCAGTGAATGTCAAGATCGAGCTTTCTTTGTTGGAACTGTTAGTTAGAATTTGCTCCTCTGTGTTTTGTCAGTGTGATCCGTCGGGCTGTCTGATAGAGCTATGTATACAACTGGGAATCGTGATGGTTGGCAAACAGATCATCAACAACGTCAAAGAGATCCTCATCCCGTAAGTATAGGGCAGGGGGAGTCATCCATATTAAAGTCTTACTTCTTAGTAGATGTAGTAAAGGCCTGGCCCTGGGGCCATAACACTTAGACAAGCTCACTTTAACAAAAGGAATGTATAGTGGAAAAGTGAGACTGAGATCAAAAGTAAGCTTGACTAAGTTTTATGGCACCCTTGGTGTTTCTTTTGGAGTTTACACTGGGTCTTCTTTTAGAAATTTTGTCTCCAGTTGGGGTTTACTTTAGGTCCACTAAGGGTTTACTTGGGGTTTCTTTTGGGGTTCACTTTACATGTGAAGTAGACTTGTCTTTCATCTTTCCTTCTTATTACCTGAAATTCCCACCCCTTGTATTTTCTAAATACACATGTAGCGTCTGCTTTCAGGGGTCTACCAGGTACTTCTGATCGGGGTTTACTCTCTGTATCTACTTCGGCTTTTCTTTCAGTTTACTCTGTGTCCACTCTAGTAAACCCAGAGAAGAACCCGAAAGATAACCCAGGGTTTAGTTGGGGTCTACTTACCGTTAGGTTTGGTCAGATCGGTACTGTATAATTTTACTATAAGTTGTTAAAATTGATCTATTAATTTTTCAACAGGAAGTTGATGGTGTGGTTCCGATCGCGGCAGTCGCTGAAGGAGACGTCGGAGGAGAAGGTATACTCGCGCTGGGAGCAAGATTACAACCTGGCCAGTATGCCCGCACTCGGACTGTTTGATGAGTACCTGGAGATGGGTAAATTGTTGATACATATTCATGGCTGAATTTTAAAGAAAAACATTTGAATTTGAATTTCATAGGAAAAAATTTCAGTTTAAAGATATAAAGATGGGTAGAATTTTTTTTACATTCATGGGTCAATTTTAAAGGCAAAAAAATTAAATTTAAAAATTTCAATTTCAAAATAATTTTTATGCTTTTTTTTTTCTTGTCAGTGATCCAGTATGGGTTTGTGACCATCTTTGTGGCAGCTTTCCCCCTAGCCCCACTGTTTGCTCTGTTGAACAATGTGATAGAGATTCGAGTGGACGCTTACAAGTTTACCACTCAGTGGAAGAGACCCCTAGCGGAACGAGCCCAGGATATAGGTCAGTGTGCCGCTGATGTTGGTGGATTTCTGTCTAAGACCACATCCATTTGTAGTTTATGATGTGGGGTAGGAGGAAAGGCATTGTTGAAAACCAATGGCCAGTCTTGCATCACTTTAAAAAAAAATTCTCACTCTATGTTTAATTCTGAATGACTCTTTCACATTTAAATTTTTTTATGCAGTTGTTATAAGTTTGGATTTTTTTTAAACAGACAGATTTGTAAATCAATGATAAAACTTATCTTTTGAATTGATTTATAGGTAATTCATCGTCATTGGCTTTTATTAATAGTTGTTTTATGAGACAGGTATTTGGTTTGGAATCCTAAGAGGAATTTCTGCCATTGCTGTAATCTCAAATGTAAGTACCATATGCATTTTTTGTGTGTTACATTGGGAAAGGACGGGGCGCTTGATTCCTTTTTACACTACAAAAGCCTGACAGGAATTTCAGATACTGAATGATACTATGATAGACTGCTTGCACTGAGCTCCTGATAAAAAGTGTCTATATGCATACTTAATACATTCCCTATACAACTTAATTAGCACTGCTGTTTTGCAATATTTTATCAAATTTAATGTTATATTAATAATATTTAATCAAATTAATCTGGCTTTTGTAAGATTTAATCAAAATAAATCTAATATTAATTTATTGAAAATTAGTTTTGCCTTTATTTTTTTTGGCAGGCTGCTATCATTGCCTTTACTTCGGAGTTTATTCCTAAGCTGGTGTACTTGTATGGATACAGTCCGGATCAGACTCTATCCGGATATACTAACTTCAGTCTATCCGAGTTCAAAGTTCAGTACTTTGCCCCCCAGAGTGTTCCAGATGACCCCAAAATGGAAATCTTTGGAAATGTAACACAGTGCAGGTTTGTCTCCTTGTTTTTACAGTGTTCCTTAAATTAATTGTAGTGAAAGTAATGGATAAATGTCAAAAACAGTTCTGTATGACAAAAGTATCAGAGTTTCGAGACCCATTAGGGCTGAGAACTGTCTGATCAGATATTTTTTTCATACAAAAGCTAAAAAAAAGAATAGCAACCTACGGAAAAGAAATTCAGTTATATCAACCATTATCAGGGATGAGGAAGCATTTTATTATTTCATGTAAATTATTTTGTTTACATTCAGATACCGTGGATACTTTGCGGACGACCCGAGTAGTCCTGGGGAGTACAAGTATACGATGGCCTACTGGCACATCTTGGCCGCCAAACTGGCCTTTGTTGTCGTTTTTGAGGTCAGATTTTTTATTGTTTAATAAAATGAATCCATATTTTTCTGTAGTTGGTTTAATCATCATTAATTTTACCTAATTATGATTAAAAATTTTGGTTTTACAATTTACAAATGAAAAAAATTACGAATAAAAGCTTAATAGAAGGAGTGAGATTTGTACTACTGTAGGTACAGGGAAATATTTGCCCCCATTTTTTTTGCCCCTTTCGCCCGCATTATCAGCGGGCTAATTTAAAACTGGGTGAATCCCAATGTCTCAAATTATTTCTCTTTAAGCACAACTACATTTATGTATGGGTGAATTCAAAATTGGGCAAAACTGTTTGCAGTGAAGAAGGGTGAAAATAACATTGGGTAAAAAAAGCCCTGTACAGCAAAACTCGTTTATAACGAATTTCAAGGGACCATAGAAAAAACTTCGTTATAGCCGTAATTCGCTATACGTTTATAACGAATTCGTAAAAAATATTATAGCGAATTCGTTGTAAAATAATTAAGGGTTTTTCCGGCTTACAGTTTTCTAATTTTTAAAAAAATTAAAATTGCATGTTTCTTCAATGAAATTTGAAATGGAACAAATTCGTTATAAAAGTGATAAAATACGTTAAAATTTTGGCAGCGGGGGTCTTAAAATAACTTCGTTATAGCCGTAAATTCGTTATAGCCGTGTTCGTTGTACACATCAATTTTCTATAGGTTTATATAAGAAATTTGCCGGGACATGAATAATAATTCGTTATAGCCGTAAATTCGCTATATCCGTGTTCCTTTTATTCGAGTTTTGCTGTATACAGTATATGAGAATTTTTTGAAGTCAAAATTCATTTAGTAAATATCAACAGGCAATTATAAAAAATGTTTCAAAAACAAATTACAACTACATGTATATATTAACTTAAGTAAGTAAGTTTAGTTCATTCAGACTTTATCTGATTAGGTTCAGTGAATAACAATAGCTTGTGGGTTTGATGACCAAACAGCATAATTTGACATAAAGTTTATTGCGTTTGTAAAAGCAGAATACTGTACCCACAGTTACAAACTATCTTTAATTGCAGTTTAAAATGAAATATCAAAAGTTGTAATAGAGAACAAATTATCATTAAACTTGCAGTTCTATGAATTACAGAACCTGTATTATACACATTACCAATATTTACTGCAAACCAACTTCTATTTGCGAGTGAGAAAATTTTGCAAGTTTTGCAAGAGCCTCATCTTCACAAATATTTCTTGTCAAAAACCAGCCCTTGTCATACTATTTTAATATCAACAGGGGTCTAATTTTATATTCTCGCGATTTGGTACAAACCAGCGGGATCGCAGAATTAAGTACTCGCGTAAGGAATTTACAGTACTTGCAAATAATTAGTCATTGCGAACAAATTTGTCTCTAGTAAATGGCAAAATAATGTCAACGCGAATAAAAGTTGTTTTACAGTAGATGCGTATAGTGTAATGTGTAGATATTTACCTGTATTTACCTGTGATTTTATGGGCTTCAGAACCTGGTGGTGTTTTGCACCTGGCTGGTGATGTACCTGGTTCCCGACATGCCCTACAAGGTCAAGCTCCAGATGCTGCGCGAGAACTTCCTGGCCAAGGAAGCGCTGTTTAGTGCCGACTCAATCCAGAAACAGCGGGAACGGAAAAATGCCTCAAGTAATTAGTGGTCAACTAACGACGCAGCCATCGTTTAGTGGTTCATGAACAATGCAGCCAGCGATGAGTGGTTAATTGATAATTATCAACTCGTACGTGGAGGGAACAAAAATAGCCAACAATTAATTGACTAGTTGTTATTAGTTAATCAGATAGTAGCTGAAAGGAACCCAACAGCAAACAATTAGTGAAATATTTGATTATCAGCTTATAATTTGAAAGGAACATATTTCGTGTATGTAGGCTGATTGTGGAACTGCAAAGCATTGTTTATTCATACAAAATGTACAGTACAGTTTATCAAGCTTAGTATAAATATTTGGTTCTGATCTTTAAGTTATGAATCTGATGTGGTCAAGTTTTGCTCAAACAAAAACAGCAGAAGAAGAATGTCTAAATGTACGTGTAAATGTAGATGGCAGACTTCTCGTGTCATCCGACATGACTTTCCAGGGTAGGGTGTTTGGACGCAAGTTGTTTTGGTACTTTGATGGTGCTTTTCCGGATGTTTGGTTATTTCTCTTGGAATACTATGATGATGTGGCATGTTTTTGATGCATTGAATCCCTTTTGAGGGAAGATTTCATACATGTCAGATAATAGTTCAGTGTTCCTTGTATTCGGAACTAAATCGAGACAGCTTTAACATTTTGAACAAAATATAGTTTTGTCAATGATACAGAATGTGTCAAATTTTGTGTTTATTTTTTAACAAAGTTTTTTAATTTTTGTTCATATTAACTGAAGGTTTTTCATGTTATAACCTTGACATCTGAACATTTCATGACCTTGACCTCTGGGAACAAACTGTTATAATTTATGATTTTTTTTTTACCTTAATTCTTTGACCACCAAATATGCTACATTTTTGGAAGTAAATTAAGGATTTTGTTTTATTCAAGTTGAGCAAAAGAAAAACATTTCTGAAATATATTTTTCTGATATTTACGTTGCTAGAAACATTATTTGCATATTGAAAAAAAAATAGCTCAAAATCACAAATTAAATGAATGCAATGTTTAGGTATAAATATAATTCAATATCAGAATATATTTCTTGTTTATAAATTCCCAGTACATATAATGTATTTAAAAATAATTTTGTAGCCTAGCAATTGTATAATTCATTTTAGTGTTTTGAAATCTTGTAAGTATATATAAATATAGTGTACCTTATAAAGTATAACTATTGCAGTTTGCTTCTGATATGACAGGTTGTCAGAAAAGGCTTTCAAGCAAACATTTTTTTTTGATTTATGGAGATTGACAGAGAACACATTCTCATTTGCTGTTCTTTTTTTTCAATTATTGATAATATTTATGAACTCAAGGGAACTATATCATAATGGGATTGTTTTGAATATTAAGCTGTTCCTTTTCCATGTTGACATAATTATGTTGTCTGCTCTTAAGATTTTTTTTTTTTGCGTGGAAACTGTCAATCGTTGAAATAGTTAAATGTTTCCAAAAGATCTGTAAAATTTGAACAACCCACTGACAGAAATTTAAATCAATGCTAAGTTGTAGCAGACCTTTCTTGCTATGTAACAAGTTGGCGTTCTTGTGCAATATTTCTTACTGATATAGATGTTGTTTTTGTATTGTCCATTTAATTGTCCTAAAACTGTAAAATTACATATTGTATTACAATAATATTCTCTTTGACAATGTAATTAAATCAACTTTACTTTGTAACATTGATACTACTGGCAAAAAATCTATACAACTTGATCAATCAGACTTTGGAAAAGGCAATCAGAAATGGATGGCTAATTCAGCATTCAATTTAAAAGTTGACAGTCATAACATTATACCTATACTTACACAATCACAACAGGCCTTAGTAAGTCGACTGATCCACAGGGTTTTATATCTGACTAGTATTAGTTCAGGGAGTTCTCTTTTTAACTTTTGTGTTACTCAGATATATTTTTTCTAGTTTTTGGTACTTTAACTATTATAGTATGTACACATGCCTTACTTATGTGCTTCCATCACAGTTCTGCAGTCTAAATAGCACATGTAACCATTCTCTCTATATTGCACAGCCATGTACAGTACGTGTAACCAGAGCCTCAAACAGGTGTACTTCAAGCTTTACACGTACACCTGACATTTCCGTAACTTTCTTTGGGGCATTAAGATTAAATTCACTGACAAAAATTTTCACAATTCTTGATATTATCATGGAAACTTAAGAACTAGCACCATGACAAAAATTCCTTACGGTGAATGGTGAGAATTGTTTTTTGTTTTGTTTTGTTTTGTTTGTTTGTTTGGTTTTTTTTTTTTTTTTTTTTTTTGGGGGGGGGGGGGGTTAGATGTATACAAATATGTCAAATGATTGTACCCCTCATCAAATGATTGCTGATCAGAATTAAAGCTAATTAAAATTTGGGCATCTACAAACATTAGGCAACATTTTTTCTCAATGAAACATCACATTTTATGGTTTGTTTGTTACAGAATCTATCATTACAATAGTGTATACAATGTATACATGTATGTCTGTTCAGTCATTCAAAACATATTGTGTAGTACTTTAGTTTAAATTCTAACACATGAACAAATCATACAAAAACATGCAGTTATGTTTGGTTTTCATAATCAATCACAGATTCATTTTAGTCTCAGTTCTTTAAAAATTTCCTCTAGAATATTATACAATGTATGAATTCAAATTCTATATAAATGTGTAGTACATTTGTACGTTATATGGTCATATACTTAGTTTAGCTACAGTTTATGTAGTTGTACCATGGAAACTGTTTATATTAGTGAATTAATTAACGTTATGGTCCATAAACTCTTTTGATTATGCCCCTTGGGGTTTTTTTTTAATACAGTGCATGAAGTACATGTGTGTAGAATGTAATATACATGTTATGTGTAGATTTGTACTATTTACAACATTATTTTGTTATTAAAGTTTCAGTAAACAAATGATGTTCTGGATTTTATTCTTTATTTTACTGGACTAAGTATAATAATGGGGGGGGGGGGGGGGGGGGGGGGGGGGGAGACTACACTTGAATCTGACGTGTTTGAGGAAAATGTTCATATAAAAATTGCAAAAGTATTAGGCGTCTGTAGATTCTAAAATTTGATTGTACTTATAATAATGTATGTATTTCTTTAACTTGAAAAAAATATTATTAAGAACAATGCACCTTTTAATTAAAAGAAATTTGAGTGACAAGTATGTAAGGCATTAATAAAATAGAACAAATTTGTTTCAATTAATAATCAAAATTTTATTTTATATTCCATATTTTTCAATTGGTCTTTCAGTGCTATTGTAAACAATGTATTGAGTTTTACAAACAAATATCATAAACAACAAAATAAATGTTTAACAGTAAAGACAAAAATTTGATTACCAGACAAAACATTTAATAATCAATTACAAACATGAAAAATCCAGGAAAAAATAATTCAGCAACTGAATCGATATGTATTTATTAGAAAAATATTGTCACAAGTGCTTTCAGGAAAAACGTTTATAATGTAGTGATTTCTATGCAATTATTTGAAAAGCAAAAATCACAGTTATGTATGAATGCTCAACAAGTACTAATGGACATTCATTGACATACAAATGACATTACACAATTTTGCGCGTGTGTCTGTGTGTGGGGTGGGAGGCGGTGCCTGTCTTGGTAGAATTCAGATACTGCTCTATACATATCCTATTTTAACTCAGCATCCTATTTTTTTTAATTTTATTCTGACTTACCCCGGTATTCAAAACCATCTCTGGTTTAGATGTAATATTTTAAATCAGCAGCAAAATAACTACCTCTTATATTAGTAGAAATTAAATGCTATACTCGAACATCAATGACATTGTATATTCATTTGGCTTGATCATGCTATTTGACAAATTACATTATTGCCGGCTGTCATGATATTTCAGAGAGACAAACATCACAAGAGTTTTGTGTAAACATCATGATACTATGATTGAACAAACATCATGAGGGCAGTCACTGGTTTTTATTGGGGCCAGGGGTGTGAACTTCTTCATCAGATGCAGATGTTGTGCTTTTTTGATCATGATATTCAACCATTGCAAGTGTGTAATAATTCTAAAAAATAATCAAACAACTCGAAAATCATTGTCACTTAGTGTAAACTTGATTGTAACAAACAAATATTATTTGCATTGTATGTTTTTGAGCTTGCGCTTACTATTCAAACATAATTGCCACTGTCTCTCAACCTGACAAACATAATGACAGCTGTGTCTTGGTCAGATCATGTTTTCTACCCATTAATCATTGCCAGCATTTTTTAACCACATAATACTAGACAAACATCAATGCCACTGTGAGTTAGTTAACAATACTAGACACACATCATGGGGACCATGTTTTAGCTTGCTCATCATGGAGGCTGTGAGTTTGTTCCCTCATCATGCCTGTGTTTAAGCTTGCTCATACTAAACAAACCCTGTATTTTTTTGTTAAGGCTTGATAATAACAAAAATAAATCATGGCAACCATGTTCAACTTGCTCATCATGGCTGCTGCATGTTCATGCTATTTTTTAAACTAAACAACATTGCACCAATGTCTTTTTTTACAACATAACAACAGACAGACATCATGACCGCTGTATGTTAGCACCCTCATCATGATGCCCATGTTTTAACTCGCTCCTCATGGCGGCTGCATGTGCCCCAGCCTGGTGATGAAGTCCAGCAGGTACATCTGTATGCGGACATCAATGCTCTTGTTGGTGACGTAGAAGCCCGGGACCCCCGCCTTCTCCAGCATCACCTGCTGATCCATCACCTTCTGGTCAAGCTCCATGATGATCTTCATGTCCTTCTTCTTCACCTCCTCCTCACACCTCTTCTCCATTGTCTGAGCAAAAACAATCTTTCATAAAACACCGTATATATCCAGGTTTTTATCGCACATCACAAAATTTGCCAAAATTAGAAAAAATGTGTAGCATTTTTAAATTGCATCAGTCTTTTTGTAATTTAAATAGTTTTTTATAGAAGATAATACAGGATATAATATATTCAATATTTTGTTTTTGAAAAGAGATCATGAAAAAAGCAAAAATTAGATCATCATGAAAATTACTGGATATACTGTGCATGGTAAACTAATACATGTGTTCCTGAGAAAAAACAAAAATCATCTAAAGATCCATAGCATACATTTGAAATATCAGTACTCATGATACAACTTTACCATTTTATTATCATAATTTATTATAATTCAGTACCTCTTTCTCTCTCTCAATCTGCACTTCCACAATAGGAAGGTTGTGTGGCTTTGTTTGACAGCCTTGTAACAACTCCTTATGTCTCTTCTGGAGTTCATGTCTCTGTGCTGGAAAAAAAAACCAACCATGATCATCACCATCATCAATTATCATCATCAAAATAAATCCTCATTATTCGTCACTATCATCATCATTAAAATTAATCCTCATCATCTTCATCATCATCATCAAAATTATAATACAGGACACCATCATCAAACATGATCATCATTATGAAACATCATCATCTTCCTTCCCATCATCATATACCGGGTAATAATAAATTGTATAACTGCATATATAAGCAAAACAATTTATGGAACAAAAATTATTTATTTTTTCTTTGGCTTGGTTTTTTTGGTTGGGGGTGGGGGGGGTTAAAGATCCAAACCTTTATGGTCGTTGACAAGTTTGACTCTTTGCGTGTGTAGATGCCTCTCCTCTAACTGCTGTAGATATGGCAAGAAATTAGGACTGCGTTTTAAGGTAGTAGTTTTGTACCCAAGGGTACACCACTATATAAAACATGTGTTAAAAGTTACAAACAGGGTACACTATATATTTCTACTAAAACTGAAAGTAGGGGAGTCGGGAAGGATTTTAGAGAATCAACTTTAAATAGCTATAGAAAAGGTTACAACTCTATTAGAAAGTGATACAAGGGTTTAGAAGTCTATATTTTAGTCTAAGTTAAAAAATCAAATATATGAGCTGATGGAAAGGGTACAGTGGGTACAAAGGGTACACTTGGATACGGGTAGGTTACAACACTATTAGAAAGTGATACAAGGGTTAAAAAGTCTATATTTTAGTCTAAGTTAAAAAATCAAATGTATGAGCTGATGGAAAGGGTACAGTGGGTACAAAGGGTACACTTGGATACGGGTAGGTTACAACACTATTAGAAAGTGATACAAGGGTTAAGAAGTCTATATTTTAGTCTAAGTTAAAAAATCAAATATATGAGCTGATGGAAAGGGTACAGTGGGTACAAAGGGTACACTTGGATACGGGTAGGTTACAACACTATTAGAAAGTGATACAAGGGTTAAGAAGTCTATATTTTAGTCTAAGTTAAAAAATCAAATGTATGAGCTGATGGAAAGGGTACAGTGGGTACAAAGGGTACGCTTGGATACGGGTAGGTTACAACACTATTAGAAAGTGATACAAGGGTTAAGAAGTCTATATTTTAGTCTAAGTTAAAAAATCAAATATATGAGCTGATGGAAAGGGTACAGTGGGTACAAAGGGTACGCTTGGATACGGGTAGGTTACAACACTATTAGAAAGTGATACAAGGGTTAAGAAGTCTATATTTTAGTCTAAGTTAAAAAATCAAATATATGAGCTGATGGAAAGGGTACAGTGGGTACAAAGGGTACACTTGGATACGGGTAGGTTACAACACTATTAGAAAGTGATACAAGGGTTAAGAAGTCTATATTTTAGTCTAAGTTAAAAAATCAAATGTATGAGCTGATGGAAAGGGTACAGTGGGTACAAAGGGTACGCTTGGATACGGGTAGGTTACAACACTATTAGAAAGTGATACAAGGGTTAAGAAGTCTATATTTTAGTCTAAGTTAAAAAATCAAATATATGAGCTGATGGAAAGGGTACAGTGGGTACAAAGGGTACACTTGGATACGGGTAGGTTACAACACTATTAGAAAGTGATACAAGGGTTAAGAAGTCTATATTTTAGTCTAAGTTAAAAAATCAAATATATGAGCTGATGGAAAGGGTACAGTGGGTACAAAGGGTACACTTGGATACGGGTAGGTTACAACTCTATTAGAAAGTGATACAAGGGTTAAGAAGTCTATATTTTAGTCTAAGTTAAAAAATCAAATATATGAGCTGATGGAAAGGGTACAGTGGGTACAAAGGGTACACTTGGATACGGGTAGGTTACAACTCTATTAGAAAGTGATACAAGGGTTAAGAAGTCTATATTTTAGTCTAAGTTAAAAAATCAAATATATGAGCTGATGGAAAGGGTACAGTGGGTACAAAGGGTACACTTGGATACGGGTAGGTTACAACACTATTAGAAAGTGATACAAGGGTTAAGAAGTCTATATTTTAGTCTAAGTTAAAAAATCAAATGTATGAGCTGATGGAAAGGGTACAGTGGGTACAAAGGGTACGCTTGGATACGGGTAGGTTACAACTCTATTAGAAAGTGATACAAGGGTTAAGAAGTCTATATTTTAGTCTAAGTAAAAAAATCAAATATATGAGCTGATGGAAAGGGTACAGTGGGTACAAAGGGTACACTTGGATACGGGTAGGTTACAACTCTATTAGAAAGTGATACTAAAAGTCTATATTTTTGTCTAAGTTAAAAAATCAAATATATGAGCTGATGGAAAGGGTACAGTGGGTACAAAGGGTACACTTGGATACAGGATAGGTTACAACACTATTAGAAAGTGATACAAGGGTTAAGAAGTCTATATTTTAGTCTAAGTTAAAAAATCAAATATATGAGCTGATGGAAAGGGTACAGTGGGTACAAAGGGTACACTTGGATACGGGTAGGTTACAACTCTATTAGAAAGTGATACAAGGGTTAAGAAGTCTATATTTTAGTCTAAGTTAAAAAATCAAATATATGAGCTGATGGAAAGGGTACAGTGGGTACAAAGGGTACACTTGGATACGGGTAGGTTACAACACTATTAGAAAGTGATACAAGGGTTAAGAAGTCTATATTTTAGTCTAAGTTAAAAAATCAAATGTATGAGCTGATGGAAAGGGTACAGTGGGTACAAAGGGTACGCTTGGATACGGGTAGGTTACAACTCTATTAGAAAGTGATACAAGGGTTAAGAAGTCTATATTTTAGTCTAAGTTAAAAAATCAAATATATGAGCTGATGGAAAGGGTACAGTGGGTACAAAGGGTACACTTGGATACGGGTAGGTTACAACTCTATTAGAAAGTGATACTAAAAGTCTATATTTTTGTCTAAGTTAAAAAATCAAATATATGAGCTGATGGAAAGGGTACAGTGGGTACAAAGGGTACACTTGGATACGGGTAGGTTACAACTCTATTAGAAAGTGATACAAGGGTTAAGAAGTCTATATTTTAGTCTAAGTTAAAAAATCAAATATATGAGCTGATGGAAAGGGTACAGTGGGTACAAAGGGTACACTTGGATACGGGTAGGTTACAACACTATTAGAAAGTGATACAAGGGTTAAGAAGTCTATATTTTAGTCTAAGTTAAAAAATCAAATGTATGAGCTGATGGAAAGGGTACAGTGGGTACAAAGGGTACGCTTGGATACGGGTAGGTTACAACACTATTAGAAAGTGATACAAGGGTTAAGAAGTCTATATTTTAGTCTAAGTTAAAAAATCAAATATATGAGCTGATGGAAAGGGTACAGTGGGTACAAAGGGTACGCTTGGATACGGGTAGGTTACAACTCTATTAGAAAGTGATACTAAAAGTCTATATTTTTGTCTAAGTTAAAAAATCAAATATATGAGCTGATGGAAAGGGTACAGTGGGTACAAAGGGTACACTTGGATACAGGATAGGTTACAACTCAATCTCAGCGAGATTCGTCGAGACTGAAAATTTTTTGACGGACGTCTCTTCCGAATAGTGCCACACAAAGTGATTCGGGAAAATTTGCCTCAACTTCGGCCGGTTGTTATGATAGAAATACGCTGAATTAAATCATCTGCTCGCTTCAACTTTTTACTTTGAACATCCCTTTAACTCCCTATCAACACAAAATGTTAGCTTCCTACCGTTAAAAGATTTATCCCACAAAATATGAACTTGTTTATTTTTTAATTCATTTCCACACTCATTCACATCTCCAATGCTGAAGAGTTCCAGTCAAGGTCACAAATAGCCTGTTTCAGGATATGTCGTACTCAAAGATTTCAACCTTATCATTTTATGAATATTACATTATAAAATTAAAAGGTTTAGTTATAAATACCGGATATTTCCCTTTCATTTATTATAAATTCCATATTTTATTTTTTTTGGCAAATAACTTGACACCTAAATGCATCTATTAAGTTTCTGTTTGCCCTATTATAGTTTTCTATGTAAAACTACGAATACGACATATTTTGAAACAGTCTATTTATGACCTTGACTGGAACTCTTCAGCATTGGAGGTGTAAATGAGTGTGGAAATGAAAATTATTGTGGGATATAAATCTTTTAACGGTAGCAACTAGCAAGCTAGCATTTTATATTGATAGGGAGTTAAAAGGATATTCAAGGTAAAATGTTGAAGCGGGCAGTTGATTTAATTCAGCGTATTTCTATCGTAACAATCGGCCGAAGTTGGGGCAAATTTTCCCGAATCACTTTGTGTGGCACTGGTCTGAGATACGGAAGGGATTATACATGGGACGAATTCTATCGTTAAAGGACCGGGTACTGGTCCGTAGGACATCTGTCATTTCAAGGATAGAACATTCTATCTAAAGGAAAGGGTACAGTGGGTACACTTGGATACAGGGTAAGTAACAACTCTATGAGAAAGTGATTCAAGGGTTACGAAGCTTATCTTTATTTTGAGAATGTTTGCCGCTATCGTTATATAATTTTATTAAAAAAAAATAAATATCAATGAAAATTTTGATACTGTTGCCCAGCTCTTGCCACGGGGAGGCCTTCTCATCAAGAGCCAAAATTTTGAATTAAAAATTTAAACCCAAAGAGCCTACAAATTAGCTGCAATAATGTAGCCCTCTCCGATTTTTTATATCTGATGTTATCTGGAGAGGGCTAGGCTACAATATTCCACAGAATCTCCGTAATGGTGCAAAATTAATTGTTTAATGTGGCTGACTTCAGTCTGAAAATATCGATTTCATATTTGACTTCCTTTAGATAAAATGATTTTTTAATTCAGGTTGAACAAATTAACCGTATATAAATCAAAATGAGATAAAATACCAGTCGTCTGCACCCATGACAGTTCTCGCGTGATTTTATGGGATGTACGCTTGGAGTTTTGATGGGCTTGATAATGTGAATGTCAGTGTAAATAATCGATATATCCTTGTTATTACTATCACTAAAACATCATTTAAGGAAAGGTATATAATGGAAAATTCATATATACCGCGTTGATTATATTTAAAATAGGGGAATTCCTATATCAGTTCCGCTACTGAATTCTCAATGGCTGTCCCAAAATAAAACCGGTCAAGGTGGGTGCGTTGATTTACCCAAATGGACCTAAATGGCGACCCAAATGGCGATTAAAGTGGAAAACAATTATAATAAAATCCTTATTACTAAATTTTAAAATTGTTTTATTCATTTCTTGGGGTTGTTAGCCGTTATTCAGACAAATGGTGACCCAAATAGCGAATCAAGCGGTAAACAATAATGATAAAATCCTCAATACTAATTTTATTACTAGTTTAGTCATTTCATGGGGTTGTTAGCCGTTATTCAGACAAGTTAAAAATGAATCATGAATAACTTGTCTATTTAATAACGTTGCCCAGCTCTTGCCACGAGGAGGCCACCCCAATAAAGAGCCATAATTTAGGGAAATTTGGAAAAATAAAAGCCGAAGGTCCAAAACAATAATCAAAATTATTTCAGTATATCTTTAAAAATTGTTTTTGAAAAATAAAGATGAGCATTTTATCTCGATTTGTAAAAGTTTATAATGTATGTAATTATATTCAAATAATATAAATATATTATATAAAAATAAAACAACCGCTAAGGCCAAAATTAAAATAAGTGTTTAAATGGAAAAACAATTAAATTAAATATTCATTATTTGCTAACGCATTTTGCCAAAATAGATAACAGTTGAATCATATGTTGAATAAACTAATTAAATTAACTTAACTAATATATATCACGTTATGTATATACACAAACTATCTTACTTAAGACCAAACTGAACATGCACTAATGATATGAAGCCAAGTATCACAATTTACAATCATACTTAAAATTACTAAAACCAGCACTAATCTAACAAAAGCAACTACAACTAAAAGAAAATATAATTGAAATGAGAAAACTGTTCTTATCGAGTTTTGTGAAACCCGACGCCCTACCAGGGCCCAGACTCAGTTTCTCGTACAATCATACTTAAAATTACTAAAACCAGCACTATATTAAATCTAACAAAAGTAAACATGGCGGACAAATTCAACTTTTGTTGTTGACATTCACAAAAAACAACCGATATATGGACTATACTTATTATTTTTGGATTAATTTATGTACATAGACAATTACAACGTTTGAGTTCAAGTAAGAAATGCAAATGTTATTGTCATTTATTAACGATTTGAGACAAAATTGTTGCGGGAGTGAATCACTCCGACACTTGCACCATTACCGAGATCCTATGGAGTTGAAGCCCTTCCCCCAAAAAAAAATCAGGAGAGGGCTACATCATTGCCAAAAAAAAAAAATCGGGAGAGGGCTGGATTATTTCAGCTACCTACAAATATGATAGGAAAAAAAACTGATAAAAAAGTTTTGTCACTTGTGATACTGAATTTATAAGATGTAAAAATATGATTATTGAAGATAAATAAATATAGAAAAGAATGAAAATGGAGAATCAGTTAAAATGAGAACATTTTCAAAAAACTATGAAAAACAAATAAGTTAGGGGTTTTTTTGGAGGATTTTAGGTTGTTTTTTTTTCAATCCTGAAAAGAAAACTGAAATGTGAACGACACAATGACACAAATCCAACAATTAAAATAAAAAATTCATAAGATTCCTAAAATTCTACCTTATAAATAGCTTGGCTTGAATTAATGTGTATGAAATATAAAAGTAATTGAACAGGTATACGCATGCAAATTAACAACATAAAGAATTGAGACTAAATATTCTAACATCATTTTCTATTTACACTTCCTACACTACATACCGGGGTATATACTTAGCTGTCAGGTTTGCACACGACACAGTGCCAGGTAGAGTCCCCATTCAGTGACACATACTCTTTGTTGGTCATGTTGGTACATTTCCGGTGATACCATTTCCCGCAGGAATCACACCCAATCCAATGCAAGTATTTACTACCAACCCTCTTGCATTTGAAGCATGTTTCAGTCTGGAAGTAAAAATGTTGTTCAAATCAAAGCAATTATGGCACACCTTGTATCAAAATCAAAATGTGAAGAGATTTTTAAAACAAACTGTTTAATACTCCAGGCCCCACCATCACCAACTTTCCTGAAGTCAATATTCAGCCCCAAGTTTTTACCTCAAATTAATGCACTTTTCCTATAAGGATTTGAGTTTAGGACCGACTAGAGTGATTTGAAAATTTTGGTGATGGCGGGGCCAGATTGGCCATGGTTTACAATTTTATATATATGTTACCTCTGAATTGGATTTCCTAACAGGAAATGGTAGGCATGGAGACGCCTTGGCACTGCACGTTGGGACACCTGTAAAATATGATAATATAGTTATTTTATGCTAGTTTAACTATTTTGAGAAATAAATTTGCAATATGAAATGCAAATACATGTATACATGTACAATTTTATGCTTATGTGAAGACTATTTTATAGCATATGTTTTAGAGCACACCATAGATATTTTTTCTTAATAATTTTATCAATAATGTTATACCATCACAAGCTGTTGGAACAGCTGGGGGGGTTTCTTCTCCCTCTATCTCGGGTACAGATGATGGATTAGGGAGGTCTGAAATAGATTTTTATGTGTTTAAATAAGAGAGGTCTGAAATAGATTTTTATGTGTTTAAATTAGAGAGGTCTGAAATAGATTTTTTATGTGTTTTTTTTATCTAAGTAAATGATATAGAGATCTGCATAATAATTGCTAAGGAAATAGAAATGTAGTATGTACCTGCAGATGTGTCTGGCACAGACGGGGTAGATACCTCCATCTCCTCATCAGTCTGTGGTGTGGGTGGAATGAAGGCTGAAATGAATTAGTCCATGTTTAAAGCTATCTCTATATAAACTGTTGAGTGCAAATGTTTCTAAATTATTTTATCCTATAATATTATTCAATAATGAGCCTAAAATCAAAGTTGATGATTTAGGGTTTTGAAATTGCATGGTACCTGCAGTAGGCTTTAGTGAGGTTGCAAGAGTTGCAAGCCGAGGACCCTCTTCCATCTGATCCTCTGCCGGGGGAGCTGGATGAGTAGTTGGTGCTGTAATGATTTGATCAACTATGTTAATAAATTTAACATGTGACAATGGTTTAAGCTATCTCTATTTACTATGGGGATGATGCAAGGTTGACAGATGTTTGTATCCAATCTTATTTCTTCCATTACAACAAAGTTTTCCAGTAACATTGATGATTACAGGGACTTTTACCTGCAGTGGGCTTTAGTGAGGTTGCTGGAGTTGCAAGCTGGGGACCCTCTTCCATCTGATCCTCTGCCGGGGGAGCTGGATGAGTAGTTGGTGCTGTAATGTTTTGATCAACTATGTTAATAAATTTAACATGTGACAATGGTTTAAGCTATCTCTGTTTACTATGGGGATGATGCAAGGTTGACAGATGTTTGTATCCAATCTTATTTCTTCCATTACAACAAAGTTTTCCAGTAACATTGATGATTACAGGGACTTTTACCTGCAGTGGGCTTTGGTGAGGTTGCAGGAGTTGCAAGCTGGGGACCCTCTTCCATCTGATCCTCTGCCGGGGGAGCTGGATGAGTAGTTGGTGCTGTAATGATTTGATCAACTATGTTAATAAATTTAACATGTGACAATGGTTTAAGCTATCTCTATTTACTATGGGGATGATGCAAGGTTGACAGATGTTTGTATCCAATCTTATTCCTTCCATTACAACAAAGTTTTCCAGTAACATTGATGATTACAGGGACTTTACCTGCAGTGGGCTTTGATGAGGTTGCAGGAGTTGCAAGCTGGGGACCCTCTTCCATCTGTTCCTCTGCCAGGGGAGCTGGATGAGCAGTTGGTGCTGTAATGATTTAATCAAATTAATACATGTTAATTAACATGTTTAATACTTAAAAACTATTCAATATTTGAATCAATTAATGAGAAATCCATACTCATGAAAAATATACTACTTTAATTGTCAAAAAGTATTAACAATGTTCATATCTTGGTGACAATGCTGATTATATCTTTAACATTTAGCTTATTATTTTCCCCATTGGCTTAGGTACAAGCTCATTCAAAGACAATTAAAATAAATTGTTATTTTCCTACCTTCTTTTAATATGGCTGATGCCAAGGTCTCCCACTGCTCACTTGAGAGGATTTTCTTCGGCAGGTATAGGCACTTCTTTGGCTTTCCGCGCAGACGAACGCTGTGGTTTGTTTTCCCCCCGACTTTCACCACTTGCTCCCTCACTTTCTTTGCTTTCACCTGGTCTGCCCTGACGGCAACAAACGAGTTGGACACGATTGTTGCAACCTGATCCTCGTGCTAAAATTAAATAACAAAAACATTAAACAGTAAGAAAATATTTCTGCTTTTTGTTTACACTAAAAGGTATATATGTATTATAGTATATAATTATAACTAAGTTATATCATTTCCATATAAAGTTTGAACTTTTTAAAGAAATTGTCTTTGTTTGAAATCACATACTGGCAAGTTGCACACTCTGAGGATGTCTGCAAAAGCTGAATCCTCCAAGGTCAAGTTTTCAGCTCCGATGACCTCCTGGTCAGCAGGTGTCAGGCACTCCTGATAATAGGGTACCAGGATATCTTTGATGTAGGCCAGGACAGCACCCATCAAATCATATCTCCGAGCAGCATTCAAGACCTAAAAGAATTTTAAAAATGATAAGAAAACTGTTATACATGTTTTTGGATACTATTGATTTTAATGAGAATTATGCACGTCGACATACCATCCTCGCCAGGACCATTGGCAGGGCAATGCCTTCCAGGATCCTGATGTCCATCCTAAGAACTGACTGCAGATTCTCCACCTCCTTATTGACGTCGGCAGCAGTGACTGTGTTTAGAGCTGACAGGACCACTGGAAGGGCAGAAGAGGCTTCCCTGGCAGCATCCTCTAATCTTCTTGCGTCACCTGTCTTCTTCTGGTGTTTGGTCTTTTCAATCTTGAGGACAAACAATCTGCTGAAATATCTGAAAATATGCAAACATTAAGTTAAGGAGGCTGGGTGGTCAACAAATTAACAATCAGATCTGCCTTTGACATTGTTGGTCATAAGCTATTATTTAGTAAAGATCTTTGTCTTAAGGAAGTATATATAGCCGAAAAATTAAATGGTCATAAAAATTAAGCCCTCTTTAAATAAATTATGTCATTGTTCGATTTCATTTCTCATTTAGTCATTCTTACTTGTAAGCCGCACTCATGTCAAAGTTGGCTGTAACCAGACAACCAGTAAGTGGCTTCCTCGTCTCGTCGTTTGCCCTCCCTCTAACCTTGAAAAAGGACATTAAATTATTAATTAATATTGTATGTATAATTATTTACATTAATTATATTCGTATTATTAATTATTCTTGCATAATCATTGATAGATGTATTTAAATTCAATATTTGATGTTAAATAGGATACAGCTGGCACATAAAAAGAATTGGTATGTATACGTGCTGAAAACATGTTTAGTCACCATTGATATATTAAATAGTTTTAAAATGCTATACAAATTACTCACTGCTCCATTGCCAAGATCAATGGCTAACTGGGACACCTCATCACTGGATGTTGGGTCATCCCACACGAATGGAAGGCTGCTGGTGGTCAGCCAAGATGTAATGAAAGCCAAAGTACATCTAGAGGGAGTAGGAAATATGTGATTAAATATTTACTACAAAATTACAAAAGTATTTCCATAAAACTGTTTTATCATTAAAATCCTTTAATATAACCTGCAATTCACATTAGTCATTTTAAGTAACAGTATCTTTTTAGAGATACGAATTCTAAACTACTATTTACCTTGAAGCAATGTGCAGCTCACTGCAACCTGTCAGCCAAGCTGCACACTGTGCAATGAGCGTTTTGCCTGCAGTTGGGGGACCAAATAACAGTGGTAGGTTGAAGTGGCGCAGTTCTTCAATCCACTTGGTGTAGAGGTTGAGCCCGTACATGGCACTCCATGCCAGAATTGCTGGACCGATGTTATCGTTGAGGATTCCCTCCGCCTTCTCTATGAAGTGTTGCAGGGCAAGGGATCCAGTGGGTATCTGGATGTGGCGCGCCAAATCCAGCTTCGGCCCCCTCAACTGGCACAGGTCTCCTCTCAGCCATATCAACGGACAGTCCATTGGATGAATCTGAAAATATTGTCATATATATAGTTACTCAATGTTGCTAAACTTTATTTTATCTCACTTTGATGAGTTCACACTTGTAGTCAATGGTACAAAATATGGAAACCTATCATTTCAAATTACAAGTGCAAATATGATAATTCTTTTAAAGATTATAAAAAATTTTTTTTTATCTCCATTGAAATTGTGAATTACCAAAGATCCTGTTGTTAGGTCTAGGATTTGGGTTGGACTTAAAAATATCAATGATGTTCCGTCCTGTCGACCTGCGTTGGCAATGGTCCTCCTTCTGTACGTAACAGACTGCGCCCTCTTCCGTGCCTCTGACGCCAGATTTGCAACGAGGTGCAGGAGTTCTGTCTGCTTGAAATGGCAGAGGAGGGTGCCGATCCTGAAGGTTCTGTTCAGGGCTGTCTGAAAGTCCTTCGGGTTGTGAAGGTCCCCAGCCTTGAAGAAAGCTTCCCTGAAAATCATCATAATCACCATTATTATTTCTGATGACGTTGAGAATAAGATAGTTATGGTATAGGCCACATAAAATTAATTTTTAGATTCTCATCCCCTCCCGCTCCTCTAAAAATGGCCTTCCCCGATGCATTTTATTTTGTTTTGTAAAAAAATTGAGTGGGAAAAAAAAGTTGGGAAAAAATCAGGCCCAGTAAACAATGAATTCAAAACATTTCAATGGCTGCCTAAACATGTAGATTACTGTTTGATTCTAGTCATGTTTCTTCTTACATTAACAGTTAAGTCAAAATAAGATGGAATTTACATGTTACATCTGGGTTTGTGTACTCATATTAGAATCAACTTAAAAGAATAGAGCAGTTGTTATTTATTAAACATGGTGGAAATGTGTTTTAAAATAATAATGAATAAAAACCGCCCACCCACCCCATATTTTTTTTTGCAAATCAGAATGAGAATATAAATATCAATTTATATGGCCTTAATGAGCACTGTTAGAGGGAGAAGCATGTTTGTTATGGTATTGTTATATGGTTCTATGATTTGTTACGGTAATTCATTTAATAATATTCAAGTGAGATTTGGACTTTTGATTCAGCAGTCACCAGTACAAAGGATTTTGAAGAAACTTACCCTTTTTGCCCATCATCTGTAGTAACATCAACTACGTAGATGGAGTCCTGTGGGTGGGCAACCTCATACAGGATGCTGAAAATGAAGTTGGACCTCATATGCCATTTCTTGCCAATCTTTACATGCCACTGCCCATCAGTTACTTTTATGTTTTCCATTTTCTTGCTGTCTTCTTGCGGTGTTCTGAAAAGATTGTAAAGGATGGTCATTTGCATGCATTCAGATATTCTATTTCCAACTGTTTTCTTTTTGACCAAGGAAATTTGATCAGAAAGGGGATCAAAGTTTTTGCTTGATTATACCCCATTGCATTGAAGTTGATTGGGTATGTACCCATCAGGCACTCCATTAATCCTGTTGTTTGAAAGTGCAATTCTATCAGTAAGTCGTGCCTAGTTGCCTGTTTGGAAGTTTTTATCTCTTTATTTTTTTTACAAGCTGTTCTTTTAGGTAGGGTAGATTCAAGTTTGTTCAAATCACAATCCCCAAAGGTTAGGGTGGGGCCACAATTTTCTTGACCAACCAAGTTCATATCCCAGTTAACTTTACAACATTACTGTTTATTTTTTATTTAAGTAAATGTGATTGGGGGTAGAATTTTGTAAAATCTCTAAGCGTGGTCATTATTAGGCTAGAAATTACCCACATGGGTCAAACACTACACTATGAATAAGATTTAATACTTTATTATTTCTACAAGACAGGGTGTCTTCAAGGGGGCATTATACCTATATACAATTGATGCACAATTACATAAAGACCAAGATATGGTCTAGGTATGGGGATCTCAAATTATTACATATATTTCATATTTAAGGGGGTGGTGGTTTTAATACAACTTCTGGGGGTCATGCACTTTTCATTGTAATGACATTAGAAACAGGAATATATGGCTTAGTAGTGGGGATCCCGACAGTTTCTCAAATATATTTTCCTCATCCATGTTTCATTGACACCAGAACAATCCCATAGAGTTATGGCACACATTATATTGGAATAATTAGATGCATCATATCGTTAAAAACATTATTATTTAGGACAAAAAGGACCCCTCCCCCTATTATATTTCACAAAAACATATGATAAAGTCTCTACAATCATTTTCATGTAATACACAAATTAGACCAGTAATTTAGGTCCAGTACTATCTCTTGATTTAACTATATAGCTTGAATAAGCAAGAAGAAGGACTTAGAAGGTACAGTTTCTATTAATATTGGCCTTAAAATTCAAAGGTTGTTTAAATCTCATGAAAATACACATATATACTATCTTGAACATGTGTGTATATGAAATGTATATGAAATGCCAAGTTAAGAATGATTGTGACTTCAACATTTTGGCACGTTTCTAAGATTTTCTCAGAAATTGTGAAAAAGGCACACAAGAGGAAAATGTGTCCGCAGATGTCGCCCACAACAAAATTATTATATTTTATGTGTTTTAACATTATGAAGTTAAAATGTGGGTTTCATTGGGGTGACAGCTGTGGACATTAGTCTTCTATTAAAAAATCTACCGAGGAATTGATGTCTTCTGCTCAGTTCTATGAAAATTACAGGTAAATGCACTGTTTGTGGCGTCACAATTACCGTAGTGAAAGTATAATCAGTTAACTAATTATAGATTATTAGTTTATGGGTATTTTTGTGGAAATTGATGTTACATTTCCATTTTTGGTAATAATTTAAAAAATCACTCTAAAACAGGGCAAAATATGACTGAAACTGTACTTAGTTCTTTAGAGTACTGGTAGATTCATTTAACTATCTTGTCTTTTCTTAAATATGTAATTATACCCCCGCAAACGAAGTTTAGGGGGGTATATTGGATTCACCTTGTCCGTCCGTCTGTCTGTAGACGCAACTTTGTCCCCCCTTTAGAATTTTTTATTACTGCATGGAACAGTTTGAAAATTTGTACATATGTTGAACACCATCTGAGGATGTGCACCTGCATTTTTTTTTAAGAGCAGACAAGATTTAATGGTTTTATGACAATTTTCATTTTCCTTATTCTATTGTACACTAATGTTGAAAAATAAGGGAGGTAATCCTTACAGATTTTATCAATTAATACATGTAGTATTAAAACACTCTAAAATATATTTATATTAATACAAGGTTTTTTATCTTTATGTCTTAATTAATAAAAAAAAATATTTTTTATAACTATTCTATCAACTGCAAAGTTTTTGTTTGTCAATGATAAATTCTTAGGAGCTAATGAGAACATCAAAGACAAGTGTGGCTGAATTCATTTGTCCCAAGGGAGCCATTATCTGAGCCATGGTTCAGATGCAGCATGTGTTTAGGGGAAATTGATGATGGTTTTGGGTTTTTTTTTAAACTGTTTCATGTAAACCAAAAGGTTCTATCATTATAAGGAAATAAATAATATCATTATTAACAAAGAAGTTAAACTATTTTTAGAAGTTGTTTTAAATTTATCAGTCAAGTAAATTGATGAAGTGACCCTATTGAGCATTAATTTAAATGATAGGCTGTTAGATTGGTCCTCTGCTAATAATGTATCTGATGCACATTTAAACCAGGGTTTGGTACTGTAGATGCCATATTCGCACTACACGGAATGATTTCACATCACATTCATAGGGGTAAAAAGTTATATTGTTGCTTTATAGATTATAAAAAAGCTTTTGACAGTGTCGATGAAAAACAAACTGTTTTATAAACTTGCAAGAAGCGGAGTCACAGGAAAATTTCTTAGTGTTATTCGTAAACTCTACAGTGATGTTAAATCATGTGTGAAGTTCAAATCAGATCTCCCGAGTTCTTTTCTTCCACAAGGGGGGTAATGCAGGGTGAGGCACTGAGATGTATACCATGTTAAAACTTTTTATCCTTTTTTACACTGATGACACAGTTATATTTTCTGGAAACCCAGACGATTTACAAAAATCACTGAACTTTTTTTCTGAATATTGTGATCTGTGGAAACTTGATCATGTAAACATTAAAAAGACTAAAGTATTAATCTTTTACAAATTTAAGGTCATGTTACAAAAAGAATTTTATTATACAGAGATGTACCTCTTGAAATTGTGAATGACTTTAAATATCTTGATGTTATTATGTCTCGTAGTGGATCTTTTTAAAGTATGAAAAAACATTTAACTGAGCAAGGCTCAAAAGCTTTGTATGGTGTATTTAGAAAAATAAATTATGTAAGAGAAAGTTCATTAAAAAATTTTGAAATTTGTACCGCAGTCCAGTACCCCAAATTGTATGGTTTATCGGGAAACTGGGCAATGTCATTTGATTATAATCTTTATCAAGGTACGGATAATAACTTACTGGGCTAAACTTTTAGTGGCACATGATTGTAAACTTACACATATAATGTATCGCTATTTTTATAAATGTTTTTCTGAGGGTTCGTTTATGCACCCATGGTTGAAATATGTTAGAGATATTCTTAACTCATGTGGTCTGTCCTATGTCTGGATTAATCAAAGTTTTTTTTAGTACCAAATGGCTAAAATCTATTGTTAAAAAGACACTCATAAATCAGTTTTTACAAGATTGGTACAGGAGTGTAGAAAATTCACCCAAATGTTTTAATTTTAATCTTTTAGAAAAGCTTTTGACAGAAAATTTATCTTATGAAATTTACAAAATTTAGAGCCTGTAATCATAAATTACTTATTGAAACTGGCAGATGGAATAACATAGAAAGATGTCATAGAATTTGTTCATTATGAACACTTTCGGTGACGAATACCGGCCACTATGTTATAAAATGCCAGTCATTTTCTTTATTCCGCAACAAATTAATTGAAGAAAAATATTCAACAAATGTTAATACTTATAAATATGGGAACCGTATGAATACCAATGACATTGACTCATTAAAAAAATTGTCCATATTTGTTAAAAAATATATTAGCTCAATTTATTTAACACTGTACTCTTCCTAACTTGACCCTGCATTTGTACAGTTGTAAATATTTTAGTTTTTTGTACCTCATGTATCATTGATGTGGTTTGAGAGAAATAAGAAATAAACTTTCATTCATTGAACATGCATATAATTTTAGATATACACACATTCATTATTTATTACAATCAGCCACTATAAATGGTCTCAAATTAAAATTCATGCATCGTCAAGTTCATCAATGTTTTAGTCATTTAAACAACAAACTATATCCAAAGCTCACAAATACTACAATTTTTAATAGCCAAAGAAAATAATTCAATTATGCCAATTACAGAATTTGTAATTTAATAATTATTGAAGGACTGAAGAGCTGTCAATTTAAGTTTCAAACTGTGGTACGGAATCTGAAGGAATTATGCAAATTATTGATCTGATATAGTGTATCTTTTCAATTTAACTAAAGATATTTTTTTCCGTACAACCTGAAGTGTTGTATTTTTTTTTATGTTCACATTATGTTCATATTAGATCATATTATAATCCTAAAGTGAGTTATTTCAATAAAATTTAGCCATCATATTTGATTATTAATAAATGCTAAAGATATATCATTATTTCCATTAAAAAAAAATTGGACAACAGTACTTGATTAATAATAATTTTTGCCATAAAGTTCAGTGACAGTATGTTAACTAACAAGGTTTTGGAATTGATAAATATTACAATACCTAATTAAAGAACATTTTTTGAATAATTTTTGATTAAATATAGTTTGTTGTGGGAAAAACAGTCTTACTGAACTGCTTGATCACTTAATTTTTCTATGAAAATAATTATATTATATTTTCCTTGATTAAAATAAAAAAATGTTTTAAAATATTTTTAAAAATGCTGTAGAAGACTAACTAGTGTAAAATAATTCTTTTACTAATAAAGAAAGGTACCGATAAATAATTGATTTTAACTAAGATTTGTAAATTGTTTAATGTTTCTTGGATACAGCATAAGAAATATGGTTTTAAATGTGAAACTCTTGCTCTGATGCTTAAATAAACCTAAAACTTTGTAAGCACTTACCTTCTCTGAAGTCTTCAAATGATTGATACTATGATTGTCAATTACTACCCTTTTATAAGGTGTTTGGTTGGTTGGGGGGAGGGGGTGTAACCCAATGTTTGTTTAGTGTCAACCATCATTTTAGAGGGTGGAGAGACCCCAATGTTTGTTTACTGCCAACCAACATTTTGGAGGGGGTGGGGGCAATGTATATGTAAAGTCAACCATCATTTTGGAAGTGTTGGGGAAAGGCCCTGAGGGGAGAGACCTTAATGTCAGTGTACTGTCGACCCCAGTTTTTAAAGCATGCAACTTTAGTTTTTGATTGTTGTAAAAACAATTGGGATTGAAGCATGCAACTTAGTTTTTGATTGTTGTAAAAACAATTGGGATTGAAGCATGCAACTTAGTTTTTGATTGTTGTAAAAACAATGGCGATGGAGTTTTTTTGTTTTACCTAAATCAAAGGTTGAAAAAATAATAAAAAATTAAGAATTATATATTGATTGATGGTAATCCATTGTCTTTGGTATTTGCAACCCAGCATAAAGCATCAATGGAAAACATGAGAGCCAAAGTAGTTTGAGTGCATGTGGTGTCTTTATTAGTGTGTACATTTGAAGAAAAAAAATTGTAAAATTCAATGAAATGAGTGACATTCAAAATAGATTTCTTAATGTATTTTTGTGTTTGGTTAAAGTACGAAATCCATTAAATACTACTTTCCTTGCTAAGTCTATTGGGAAAATGCATTTTTACAAATATATTTATACTAGTAAAAGTAATTATTTCCTCACAAATCTATTGGTAAAAAGATTGCAAAAGCTTTCCCCTTCTTTGGAAATGCCAAAGCAATTCATAATGAGCTTATCTCGAGAAAATATTTTTCATACTTTTTTGGAAAGAGCAGACAACTCATTAAAAAGGTCACTTAATTATTTAACTAGAAACAGTCTTCCGAGTTTTGTTTATGTCGGGCTCATATTTGTATTTTGTTTAGTTTAGATCAATCAAAGTTGTAAAATTCACCTCTGAGTTATGGATGGACTACCTTAATTAGATTGAAGAGAGCTCATATTAGCAAAAAAAATAAAAAACACCATAAAGGTGTTGTTAGTACAATATTTGTAAAAAACTGATTTAGTAGGAATATCAATTACAAGAAATTTAACAACAATAGGTTTGAATAGGCTTGATTTCTCTTTACTTATAAACATTGCTACTAAATCATTTTTTAAAATATTGTACAACCCTTTTTAAAAATATAATTGGATTAATGTCCTAAATTCTTGTTTAGTAAAGGGACCTTGACAACCGCTAGACATAATTTGAAATCAAAATTTTGTTTAAATTCGAAAAATGAAGCTCTTCACACAAATAACTGAAGACATTTCCATTTTAATGGATTCTGAATGATCTGCATTTTGATAAAGTATATGACTTGAATAAAATTAGCCGATCAAATATTTGTACTTGTATTACCATACTCTTTTGAATATGTGTTTCAGAGAAAATATGGCAGTTATCAACCTGAACATGGAAAATAGATAGATTGTTGACCTTGTTCTCACATTAAAAAAAAATACCTTCATTGTATGTTTAGAGCTTCATTTTAAATTATTGTTTAACAGGAAAAAAAAAACAAGTCTGATTTTGCAAACATGAAAGGGATTTATAATCAAATCAATTGTTTAAACACATATCAATATACAATTTGTACAGTATACACAAATCACTGCAATTTAGTTCACAATGCTGTACACTTAGCCTGAATGCACTATTTATGCCAGTTTTGATAGGAGCTTGGAATTAATTCCTGGGAGGACAGGTTCCTTGCCTTTCCTTCGGCACTTTGCAGTATACGTGTTTCTGCGTTTGATGTTCCTATGAACAAAGAAAAGGTGATGTGTCTGTGACATTGAATTTGCAATTTTCTTGAATCTGGAAAACCAGGAGAATGTTTGCTCTGCAACCATGGTGTTGTAACCAGGAGGAAGGGCTTCATCGGCACTGTACACTTCCTTACATCTAGGATTTTTGTGGTTTGCCAGATGAAGTCGATCAATAATTTTCCTGATGTTTCTCCACATCATGTGGAATGGGGGAGGCAGGGGAAGGTCCTCTTTAGAAGCTTTCAGGGAGTCAAGTTGACACATATTGTCATAACACAAGATGTAATTTTCCATTGCCTCTTCGAGATCCTCTTCTGGAACATCTTTTAGCTCCAAGTACATGAGGCGTACAACCTGCATGAATATCTGGGAAGGACTCTCAGACCTAAAAAAAAAAAATTTAAACAAAATATAATTCTTGTACTATCTTCGTTCATAGGTTATTGAAGTCCTGGTCCCACTGTCACCAACTTTTAAGTCACTCAATTTTATGTTCAACTTAAAATTTTATAAGAAAATGTAAAAATTTTAGGCAATTTCTCAGCCGTGATTTTCAGCATTGAAGGTTGGTGATGGTGGGGCCTGTTGTTTTTGGATTATTTTTTCAACTTATGCATATATGATATATCAGTTTGAACAGATAATAATATTGGTGAATAAAGTTGAGATTAAGGTGTTGTCCTGAACCAAAACAAGTTTCATTTTTGACAATTATACTGTTTTAAGTACACACAGTATTCATATCAATAACAATTTCTATCCATCATAACGTACTTTTCATTATAGGAGAATAGAACAAAATCTTAGGTTGCTGTGATATATATACACAATTGTTATAGAACTACATATATGAATTAATTAAACATGGTGAATACGAATAGGATCTCATTATAAAAAAAAAATGACTGGAATGTTTTAAGATAGTTTGCTTATACCGGGTATATAAGAAGCAATCTATTTTCTCACTTGAAAATTGGGTCGAAGTAAGTGATGTGTCCTCCACCGGTTACGCACAGAAAATGTCCTCTGGACCTTTGGCGAAGTCGTGCTTTCTCCCCAGTATCCTTGTTGCATATTTCAGCAGACTTTGAATCGTCATCCCATGAACTCGCACTCATATTTGAAACTATTTCATTTGTTCCTAGAAAATAAATTTGATATAATAATATTTGTTTTTGGCGGAATATACATATTAAGTGCAAAGACTTATTTTTTTAAACTACATGTACATCAGGTGATAAACTCCTGGCATTTGGTTTTTTCTCTTAAAAAAAGACATATCTTCATAAAAACTTCAACAGAAGTTGTCAGCTATCACAAAAGTATTGTTCTTAGTCCTCCTTGATGGTGGCATTGATATAAAAAAAAATAGACAAATTCACACATTTTGGAAAAATTATCAAAATTAATGTTAATATCATATTACCGTAGACTTTTATTTACTAGTCTTCACTCAGTATTGGTTTGCTATGTTTAAATTTGTTTACCTTGGTAATTCAAAGCTGACAACCCCAGTGCCTTCCCAGTGGAATCGCTTTCATATAACTGGGATGCAAATTCCAGCAACTTTTCATCAACCTTTTTGATGTCACTGGCAGACTTTGGGTGAACTGCAATAAACAGTACAAAATTCTAAGTGATATTCTACATTAAAGACCTTTTACTATTTGAGCATTTATTATTTTCTTTGTAAACACTCTGAAACTAATTTTGTTAACATGAATATGTAAGAATACAAGTATACATGAAACTTTTTTTTAATTATTTCTTTTTTTGGTTACATTATTTGCAGTTTCACCAATATTTGCATACAATTACCTGCACATCCTAGGAATTTCAGAAAGTCTTCTTTTTTGGTGGGGATCTGGTGTCTTTCCAACAGCTGGTGATGTTCTCCACAGAATACTGATCCGGCCTTTGGTTCTTGGGTGCACACATTTGGAAATGTCAACAAGGGGTAGCCATCAATTTCCATGGGCACAGCAAACATGCAATGACACATGCACACTTTCCAACAACTGTCTATAACACGCAGATTGCTGCAACCCTTGCTCTTACATAAAGGCGAGCAGTCTTCTTCCTTGTGCTCATACAGTTCACTTTTCCGCAGACAGTCAATTTCTTTCATCACATCTTCCCTTGTCCTGGTCTTACTGAGGAAAATATGCTGAAGTCCACGCTCTTGTATTTCGTTTTCAAGTTCTCCTGTGAAGTACACGGCTGCAGCATTTTTCCTCGTCATATTTACTTGGAGACAGCTTTCTTCTTCAGGATCTATAAAATTAATTTTGAAATTCTGTTACTATTTGGATTGTAATGTTTCAGATTCACACCGCACTTACCACTACGGAGCAATTTGATACTGCGGGCGTTAAATTTATTCTAATTAATAAAAAATCAATTGTAAAAATTGGCCTGACATTCTGTCCTAATTTGGGAGTTTATTTCCAAGCAACATCCTTCTCAGATATTTCAATGGAACTTTTTCAAGTGAATAACCTAATAATGTTTCCTCACGTCAAGGTGCATTTGTAATCACATTACGTGTATTGCATTTTATGCTGTATTGGATGGAGAAGGCTTATAAAGGCAATGCCTCTTTAGAGTAATGCTTCAGTAAATCCAACAATGTCAAACCAATTTAATTAACTTAATTCAGAAACCACCCGTGCATTTTTTTAAGCAAGGAAAAGAAACAAGATAATTTACCTTTAAAAATGTTATATTTATCATACTCTTATTTTACACAACAACCTAGCCATCTAAAAAGTTTGTGCATGTGAAATTTTTTCATTATTATGCTGCAAAAGTTACATACATTTAAAGGTGGCACTAAAGGGAGATAACTCATACAATCTTAATATATTTAGCAGAGCATTATGAGTGCATTTCTTACCATGAGATGACTGCGATTCAGTGATTGAATCTGTCATTTCACAATCAGCAATGGTTTGATCATCTATGTTGTCATCATTGGAAAAGTTGGTGCCTGAAATAGATATATCATTGTTGTATAAAGTTTAAGTACCAACTAGCCCTGGTAGTTGGTTTTTATTTCAGTAAAAATGTATTAAACAAGCTATTACAAAAAAATTTGGACACTGAGTATACAAGCATAAAAAATTAACCAAAAGTATGGTTCTTTATATATACGGTATTAAGCATTGTATCATCATAATAGGTTAATTCCCGCTCTTGTGCGATATATCATCTAAGACTATACGTATTCTGCACATAAATATTAGCTTCATTTTATTCAGTTTAAAATATTTGCAGTTAAGAGAATAAAAATAGGAATACAAAATCTTGTAAAATTATTGAAATGAATTCCCCATTTTATGGCTGCAAATAAATATGTATCTCTTCCCAGTTCTCAGACAAAAGGAATTATGCAAATCAATTTTAAATGCATATTGCATATCAATACCTGAAGTCTTTAAATCAGTCTTCTCAGATGTCAACATGTAGTCTCTCCAAGCATGAAACTTTTGAGTTCTGGGATGGTTTTCCGAGTAAACAGCATTGAAGATTTCTGCAAAGGCTTGGTGCGAAACAAATCCATGGTTGCTACAATAAGAATACAATGATGAAATATTTTAAAGTATGATGCATTTACATTCAGTCCATAAGCAACAATATGTTTCGGGATGTTGTAGTATTGGAATATAGAAACATGAAATTCTTTTGTTACTCATGCGGGATATTAAGGTGGCGCAGCATTGATTGCAGGCGAAAAAAAAATATATAACCTGAGTTTAATTGTTTTTGTGCAATCATCACTACCGTCATAACCCGTATAAATCAAGTAAAATTAACTAAATTACTGTTGACGTACATTAGTATGTGAATTTGTTTGATATCCCCAATCAATATTTTTTTGTGCAGTGTGGTTTTTCTTAGGTCGATAAAGTTAATTAAGATTATCAATAAACGATGTGTGTAGATGAGTTACAATAAGTAAAATTCCATAAGAAAAAAAAGGAATCATAGTTGGTGAATGTAAATATAGTTTTAATGAAAACCTATGATTTGAGATGTAACAGTTTTCTTGAAATTCCTAGCAGTCACTTTACTACACTATTTTTCCTTATCATATATCTGTATTATATCTTTAATTGTCTGGTTAATATGTTTATAATACTTTTCACAATAATTCATTGGAATCTGCTTCCTGTGGGTGAAATGTTATCATTATCACTAAAAGGGGTTTACATGCAGTCCTCCTATCAATTGATTAAATCTTATTTTCTTCAAGACCACAAGCAGTCAAGTATATGAGATATGACTGTATGCATGTACCGGTATATCTATATCGATTTCTTTTGGTTATTCCTGTTTTTATTTTTATTTTTTTTTCATTTCACCTTATTTTTTTTCTTCACATTTCCCTACTCACTTCTCGTGTATATTTAAATTATATCTAATCAGTGAAGTAGTTTATTTGTACAAAAATGAACATAAGTTTAGGAAAGCAAAATTATGAATTCAGGAATCTCAAAATATCCCAACACAGAGGGTCACAAGATGGTGAATGTAATATGTCTCAGTCAATATTGTTTAATATCACAATAGCTAATTTAAATGAATAATTTAAGCCTTTATATATACCTGCATATGTTAACCAAAGATCACAAACTTAAAATCCACTTGGGGCTTTTGTTCATATTTACTGAATTAAATTCTAAAAATCATATTATCCCCCCCCCCCCACATTGCTTTCTTTTTTGCCTATATTGGACTTCTATACTTTAATGCATAAGGCTTTCTTTCATTACAAGTAATTTTTGCTGACTAGAATAACTATTACAATCTGTCTGTATAGTAACCCCATGACACCCGATCAAAATCTGTGAGACTCATAAACCCACAATTAAATTTTAAAATGCAAAATTTATTATCATAGAATTCTAATTACCTAGATTCACATAGGAACTCGTGCAGGTCCTTGCTCCAAAAGACTCTGTTACTTGCACTTTTCCACTGGCTGGCACTTGGTAGCGAATAAAATGCTTTTCCTCGATTTGGTGAAGAGTATCCATCCACATGGTAATACATTTGACACGATTTGCATTTTAAAACACCTCTTTGGCCTGGAATGGGTCCACTCAAGGTGTACAGGGTGACTGCAACTCTGGCAAAGGAATACAGAGTCTCTTCACACTGCAGACATTCAGTCACTGGGGGGTTGATGAAAGCTAAATAGGGTTCCTTGTGGAGCCAGGTAGCTTGCCACAACAGTGATGAAATGTCTGCTGGGTTGTCCTTGTGGAAGGTCATCAGATTTGGGCAACACGGAAGAATTCGCAGAAAGTGCAACAAAGATTCCGGCTTTGTTGATGCAAAGAGTGGAGAGGCCTTGCAAATGTTCCTTATGATGACATTCCTGTCTGGAAAATTCTCTGGCACGTGGTTGACGACTGCACAGAGGGTAGCCATCTGGGCAACGGATAGGCACAGGGAAAGAAGGTTTACAGTGTCCTCCTCATTCTCCAAGGGTAGAATGTTTAGATGTTCTTCTGCGTCCATTTTCAATCTATGGATGTTTGCCACAAGTTTGTCTGCTTCCTCCTTTTGGTTGATCAGCACCTCTATTCTTTTGGATGGTGTGTCTGGATCTTTGTTTAAAAGTCTTTTAGTCTTTGAAGGAGTTCTTGTGCCCACATCTTTAAGGGTGCGCCGTTTCCGAGGGGTATCTAAATAGAAATAATAAAAGGTGTAATATCAGTACCGGTACATGAGTTTTAAAGGAAGAGTCATTTCAAACTTTTTCAATGTGTTAATTTCTTTTGATCAAATTATTAGGTGACTGAAAGGAACAGAAAGAGGTTACCCGTACTTTTACCTTTAGTTTAATATTAGGCATTGAAAGTAAAATAAGGTCATTTGAAATGATTGACAAAATGACAGAAGTCAAAACCAATAGAAAATTGAATTTTTCTTTTGTAATTATTATGTGTCTTATAAGCCCCGATCATCATGCTTTAAAAATATGTCATATATTTAATACAATAATAGTGCTGTAATTTTAGTATTAATATTTCGATCATAACATGTATTACACAACATTCATAAAGGGTCTTTTTGAAATCAATATCAATTTGTGCAGGTTTTCTAGTGAAGGAATAGAAGTAAATTATGCAATTTTTGAACATTTTTGTGATGAGACAAATCCTTTAATTTGCACTTTTATAGATATTGAAGGAAAACCCCCATAAATGACTAGATCTCTTTGCCAAATAGTTGCTTACAAATAGAACATGGTTGAGTATTGTTGATGTTGATGTTGTATGTATATTTGAAATATATGACCGGAAATTATAATAGCTAGGTAAAATTACAATAGGTATAATAATAATCATTATAATATTATTTATACATTTATAGTAACTAGTAATAATTAGAAAAAAAAAAGAAACGAGATGTTTGTGAAACACTTATACCCCCCCTCCCTTGGAAACATCTACCAAGAAAATGAACAGAAACTGCAAATAATTGAATTTTTTTAAGTCAAAGGGGCACAACTCTGTTGAAAATAGCTCGAATATACCCAAAATTGAACTTGACCTAGGTATTATTATAATAAATGTGTTTCATTTCAATACCTGCAACTTTTGTGAAGAAAATGAACAAAAACTGCAAATAAGTGGAATTTTACTAAGTCCAAGGGGCATAACTCTATTGAAAATTGCTCGATCATACCCAAAGTCCAATTTGACCTAGATATTTTTATATTAATTGTGTATACCAAATTTTATTTCAATACTTGCAACCTCTGTGAAGAAAATGAATGGAAACTATTGGTGGACGGACAGACAGACGGACAGCAGCCAAGCAATATGCCCTCCCTTCATCGAAGGGGGTATAAAAATACAAACAAAAGGTTTTATACACAGGTTCAGATTCTGTGGTATAGGACAATAAGAAGGACTAAATAGATTATTGTATAATAATTTCTCTTTGTTGATTGAATATATTCATGAAAATATTTAAATATTGCAATATTTTTATCATAAGTAAGACTAATGTCACCATTTAGAATGAGTTGTACTGAAAAAGGTATTGGCAGTCTTAAGGAATCTATGTTTTTGGATTAGTAAAAGTCTTTGATCACATGCAGTATTTTGGACATTCAATAAAAAAAGTGAGAACATGTTTCATAATTGTTTCCACATATGTCACAACTTGGGTTGTCACTCAGAAAATGATAATATAAATCAGCAAATAAATTACTAGCTGAGTTACGAAGTTGACAATGGATTATATTTTCCTTTCGAACACCATAGTTAAAGTACTTCTTGGATTTGGAACAATACATATTTTTTATGGCATGGGTAAAAGATGACAGTGTTGAAAGACTTTTCATGCATGTACATTGTAATAGGTTGTTTTAGCTAGGGGGACTTGAATTGTAAGGTTGTTCTGATTTCTTAGGGGATAGGATTTTAGGTAATCATTGTCCAATCAGATCAACTAAATATTCGAGTTGCTAATCCATAAACTATCTTATAAAAATAACACAAGCTCATGTATTTTACGTCAAACTTCGAGTGTATCCCAACCAAGTTCAATTTGACTTTAATCCTAAAATAATTATAGCTGCTGCAACTGCAAAATCTTCAAGTAGTTTAGCATCTCTATCAGAACAATTATCCCATACAATGTCAGAATATTCAAGAACTGGGCAACAAAGGCAAAGTAAATTTTTATCAAGGCATCCCTTTTAAGGGTGTGTTTCAACATTTTTAAGATATTTAAACAAGTACAGGCTTTAGAATGAATATCAAGAATATGTGTCCTCCAACTACCACCCTGCTGGAATTTTATATCTAGATGAGTATGTGTTTCAACATTTTCAATAGCAGGCCCATCAGTACCAAATTTAACTTTGGGATTACTAAGTAAACACTCCTTCTACCAAAATCTAAATTACCGGTAACTGTTTTATAGGGATTAATTTCAACCGCCACTTAATGAATTTGCAGATTTCAAATATTATTATCATATATCTACTATAATATACAAAGGGTGATGCATTAGACCCCAATAATTATAGAGGCATTAGTCTTTTCAGTTGCTTTGGTAAATTATTCACATCTATTTTGAATCAAAGATTGTTAACATGGTCTGTCGCAAATGATGTAATCACTGATGCAGTTTGGATTTCAACCCATTTAACGAGGCACAGCTGAGGCTATATTTAGCCTTTCAAATATTATTAATATGTCAATAAGAAAGAAAAAGAAGATTGTATTGTTGACTTTAAGAAAGCAATTGAGACAATTGAAAGATTGAAATTATGGGAAAAATTGTCTAACGTTGCATGGTATTAGAGGAAAATTGTTGAATTTTATTCGTAGTATGTATAATAATATGAAATCATGTGTTAATTCAGCAGGAAAGTTATCTGAGTTTTTTTTAAAAATAACACAGGACTTTTGCAGGGAGAAGTGCTATCTCCAATATTGTTTTCATTATATGTGGATGATTTTGAAATGGAATTTTTGTGCAAAGGTAACATACCATTGATACAAATTCAAGAGTTAAATCTTTTTGTTTTAATGTACGCAGATGACATGGTAATTTTCTCCGAAATTGCACATGATCTTCAAGAAAAGTTAAATACATTGTATTCTTATACATCTGTCTGGGATCTTACTGTAAATGTACAAAAAACCAAAATTGTCATTTTTAGAAATGGTGGTAAAATTCACAATAATGAAAGGTGACCTTTAAATGGCGAGCCAATTGAGGTTATCGATAGCTTTATATACCAGGGCCTTTTGTTACAATTAATGGAAAGTTTAACAATACACAAAAACAGTTGGCGAGCCAAGGGAAAAAAGCCATGTTTTCTTTAAAGTCAAAAACAAGTCAATTGTATCTGAATACAGAAACAATGCTGTCAATTTTTGATATTTATATTGCTAGTATATTAAATTATGGCTGTGAGATATGGGGCATGCATGCTGCAAATGATATAGAAAAAGTGCATTTAGAATATATAAAATTTGTGTTAGTGTGAAGAAGAATTCAAACACTGCACTTGTATATTTTGAAACTGGGAGGCTACCTATGAAAACTATACGAATGTTTAGAATATTCAAATTTTGGTTCAAATTGTTACAAAGTCAGAATTGTATTTTGCAGTCCTGTTACAAAATGCTGTATAATGAGTGTGAATCGTCTTTGGCACCTGCTGAAAATTGGGTTACTGTAATTAAGAATAAACTTTTTGAAATAGGTCTAGGACATATATGGTTTGAACAGAAGTATATACATTGTGAAACCTATTTTCCTTTAATTAAGCAAAGAATCATTGATCACTTTACTCAACAACTTGTAGAACAGATTAATTCCTCATCTCGATGTTATTTTTACAATCATATTAAAGACCAGTTTTCATTACAATATTATTTAACAAAATCAATACCTTCTACATATAAGAAACAAATTACAAGAATTAGATTGTCATTTTATAGACGTTCAATTGAAAGTGGACGACACACTTAATAGTACCAAAAGAAAGACGCTTATGTAAATTTTGTTCAGATATTGAAGATGAATTCCATTTTGTTTTGACATGTGAAATCCGAGTAAAATATATTAAGAAATATTATTGGAAAAAACCTTCTGTATACAAATTTATACAATTATTAAGTGTTCAAAATTTTAAAGAACTGTGTAATTTCGGGAAGTATCTCCATCTAGCTTTCAATATTCATGATAATTAAGAAAAATTTCTCTGGTTTTTTCGCCTGTTAGTAAAATTTTATTTTATATACATTGTCAATGTACTTTACATGTACATGTACCATTATTTCAATAGTGCTATTATTTATATGTAATAACCTATGCCATAAGATGTATGTCTTGTGCAAATTAGGTTACTGCATTGTCTCTGGACATGAAGTGGATAATTATCCATAAACTACCTTTCACATCAACAAAAAGCTGTATAAGCTTCAATGTTTCCAATACAGAATAATAATTAATATTAAGATTTTAGCAACAGACATTTAATATTCAAATCGAAAATATGTACTTTTTGTCACAGAGAAGAGGAAACTATAGAACATATCTGTGGGATTGAAATCTATCATCCAGTTCCTATTCTCTGTAAATGAATGTATATTGTATAATTTATCTTAATAGAAGAATAAAAAATTCATATGCATTTTAATTTACCGAAACTTTGTAATATAATGGACATCCTAAATAGTTTAAATACCATTTTTCTTTGGTAAAATACTATTTTTACACAGCAAGTTAATTATATTAGTATTTCTTCTGCAATGTTATCTTTATAAACACTCTTCAGAACCCATGAAACACAAAAATTATTTTTTATAAAAATGGAGAAAATGTAAATAATCAAATTTGTATTTAAATGATGATATGATAGGATATTACATTGTTTGACAATTGTATTTTTTCTCTCAATCTTATTCATCTAAAAAAGATTCAATTTTTTTAATTTGTTCAAAACCAGGAACAAGCAATTAATAGATGTACATTGTATTTACTGTGTAAATTGCAAGGTGTTAGACATATTTTACAGCTCTCATATATGCTCAAAAGATTCCTTCCTCAAAGACAGTCTTTTGTCTAATTTCTCATGTGTATGGTCTACCTGTATAATTCTTATATATTCTAATATGTTATTTGCAAGGCTCAAAGTTTCACACCTTTCTTTGTTATACAAACTTCAAAGACATACTTGGACAACACCTGCATATGTATAATGTGTGTGTATTTTAAGAGGAGACATGCTTCAAAGGAAAATTTTGGGCTATTTTCTCATGTGTATGGTCTACCTGTATAATTCTTATATATTCTGATATGTTATTTGCAAGGCTCAAAGTTTCACACCTTTCTTTGTTATACAAACATCAAAGACATTCTGTAGACAACACCTGCATATGTATAATGTGTGTGTATTTTAAGAGGAGACATGCTTCAAAGGAAAATGTTGGGCTATTTTCTCATGTGTATGGTCTACCTGTATTATTCTTATATTTTTATGTTATTTGCAAGGCTCAAAGTTTTACACCTTTCTTTGTTATACAAACTTCAAAGACATATTGTTTACACCTTCACCTGCAGATAGATTATTTCAATTACCCTCTGGTGTAGATAAGCAAAGAACCAAGAAATCTACAATGCATTTTTTTTTTTGATATTTGATTTTTTTTAGAGACAAATTAATTAAACTTTAGAGAATAATTAAGGTAGCCCACAACATTTAAATGCTTTGTTATAATTTTTTGATGACGCAACATTACTAGATGACAAATTAATGCTTTATGAAATTACTAATGTCAAACCATTTTTTTTAATGAAATGCTCAGGGTTCCTTATAGACTGTGTTCTGATCATCAACAGATCGAGTTAGCCCTCTAAGGATTTTGTTAAAATTAAATGAATTAAATTTGTGGTAGTCATTTTTTTTTTTCAGAAAAGAATTCCTTATTTTTAACATAGATTACATATACTTTTTATGCATCAATCTCCCCCAACAAAGTCACCTAGCCCATATAATACTTTCTTAGATCTATTGCAGTAGGATTAATATAAATATCAACAAAAAACTGTCTAACACAAGTAGCAGCAAACGATTCCAATTAAATTTTTTATCTATCTATTGCGAAATCTTCCCTCTGTACTGATACAATTAGAGCAAACTGTTTTGATTAGAATTTGAATCTAATTGTAATATAAGTGCTATTACTCTTTGAAATATAATGAAATTTTCATTCCAATATTGTATGTCCTTGTGAATGGGGTATGAATTTAATTAGAAACCAAATGTTTAATACTTAATTTAGGAGAGTTGCAGTTCTGTTACCTTTAATTCATTTAAAGCAATATGAGCTGCAATTTTCAGGCTGAATTTTTTTTTTTACAAAAATTTCTACTGAAATGACAAAAATATCATGGCCGGATTTTAAGTTTCTGTTAGCGTTTGTGGGAAAAGCCGTTAAGAAGCCTTACTTGAAGCATAATTGAATTATTGTTGTCCTGTACAAAAATTTAACTGCTATAAATTCCTTAGAAGATTAATCATTCTTCAGACAAAAATTAATGATTTTTTTCAAATCTTATTTATCATACAAGTATAAATTACATACAGACTAAACATACTAGTGGTTTTTGCAGCAAAATAAATTTCTAGAGAATACAGCTTATATATTGCTTTAAGTTTCAGTACACTATTTTTTGAATTAAATTGATCTATACAAAACCTTACAAATCTAAATATAATATGGTCATAACATGGACGTATATACGTCCCTGGTCATAAGTAAAACAAAGTACACAAGCATTATAAGGTTAAACTTAGTGGTCATAACTAAAACAAAGTACACAAGCATTATAAGGTTAAACTTAGTTTGTACAGCATAATTTCATCTTTCCCCTAAAATCAAATTTTGATTATTAATTGCTTGTTTCCACAAAAATCAATTTTTTGATTATTAATTGCTTGTAAAATTAGTAATAAAAACTAGAAAGGGTTATTTTTATAAATAATTTCTATTTTGTTGGAAAAATAATTACAACATGTATATAAGGATAAAATTAACGATTTCCATAATTAAGCACTATTTATTTTTATCAAAAAATCTTTTTTCAAACTAATCAAATCATTTTGATCAATGCTGAGAAGAGAAATCTAATTTTTTTCTGACAAAAATTTATGAATGTTTCAAGTCTTATTTGCATGTGAGACTTAGCATATTTTGCAGCAAGATAACAGTCTAAAAAATACAGTTCATATTGATTTTAAAATTAACAATATGAATTATACTTTAATATTGCTATTTGTTCAATAGTCTTTAAACTGCAACTGTTATAAACCTCCAGCAAGCTTCAACACAATAAATCAATTAAATAAATTAAATTGAAATGGCTAGCAAACTCATATCTAAGCAAACTTACCCATTCTGATACAAATCCAGTTAAATCACAATATAAACAACAGTTAGCAGCTTAAAACAACAGGTAGCATTCAGTAGGAACTATCATCTAAGACAAAGTGACAGGTAGGCTAGATGAGGTTATTGACAGGTGAGGTATCTAGTGGGAGTGTACTTGACTTTCCATTAGCCAATGAGAATCGATTATTGTGTAACCATTGTACCCTCTGTATCACGTGACCCTAGAGTATCCTGGGTAATTTTCTACTTTCATTTTCCTATGGTTTTGTACTGTACCCTTTTTGTAACCCCTTTCTTCTATATAATATAGGAGGTGTACCCTAGGGTACAAAAGTATCACCTCAAAACAAAGTCCTAATTTCTTGCCATATATGAACTGCTGAACTTCTTGTAGACTGCGCACAATCTCAAACACCGTCCCATCTAGCAGGGAGTTAGCTAGACTAGACAGAAGGTCATAAGGCAGCCGCTGCTGGTATTTACTGCAGAAGGAAACCAAAATCTTCTTATAATGAAAGCCAATTTTTTAAAAAAAAAATCTACTTTGAATATAGAGGCATATTCAAAACAGTACATCCTAAATGTTGGATTAATTCAATGCAAATGAGCGATGAAAGCAACGATTTATTTTCTTCCGAAAAGATAAAATGGTAAAATGTAAGACACAAATAGTATAAGAATATAAATATTGACTATAAATATGACAATTCAAAGGTTTGAACAACTCTCTTTGTTTTAAGAGAAATTAGCTTAAGTAACTCAAGATTTCTTAAAATTTTCAAAAATTCACGAGAAGCCTTTCATAAAGGCTTATATTTTGGTTTACCCCGGTAGCTCTCTAGCCATGTTTTGGAGTTCATTTTGGTAAAAGTAATGTCGTTTCTGTTGATTTTCTCTCCTTACAATTTCTTCTTTTCTAACAGTCAACTCTTCCTTTCCTTGTAACGGCCTTTGGCACGTCTCCAGGCGCCCTGTCGTACTGCCTTTGAACAACGAACTTCCCGGTAAACTATGCATGGGTTTGTTTTAGCAAATTAATCCAAAGAGCTTGGTCTAATTGAAAGAGTTGAACAGCTTTGAAGTCGTTGTGATCAGAAAAAAAAATCAAGCTCTACACCGGATATGAAAGTTTGCATAATAATAACAAAAGCGAAACAATGTATAATAGACAAAATAATTATTTCCGGATTGTTGTTTTTAAAGCGAGTCAAATTGTTTTCACATAAATCGTATAGACAAGAGTGTCTTTTTTAAATTCAAATATTCACTTGGGATTTGTTACGGCTTATTCGTCGGCATTGAAAAGGCACAGTTACTGTCATGCAGTTACATGTACATATGTTATGTACCAGGCAAAGCTTAGGGACCAGGCAAAATTTATCACTATAATGGGACCGGTGTTATATAGTGCCTTTTCCCCCTAGCCATCTTTCCCCCCGGAAAAATGGCTATATAGCAGTTCTTCCCCCCGGAAAAATGGCTATATAGCAGTTTTTCCCCCACGGAAAGCTGACTATATAGTGGGCTTTCCCCCTTTTTATAGCCAGATTACCCCCACGGAAAACCTACTATATAGTGGATTTTCCCCCATTTTTACTTTCCGGCCATGTTTATTGCGGACCATTCGTGACAATAATTTGCAATAACTGATATGATAGTAATTTCTCACAAAAAAGGATAATTATGCCATTTATTAATACCTAGAATAAAATACATGGTTTTTCAACCCCAAATATGAACTAAGGCATGCGCCTTCATAACATGCATGTGTCATCATCGTTTATTTCACCTGTTCTCACCCCTTTTTGCAACACCTTTTACACGGATTTCGGAATACCTTGAATCTTTTTCATCTAATCGATGCTTATCTACAGTTTTGACTTCGACGTTATGAACATGTAAGAACACATTTGAGTGAAAATACGCCGGTTTGGAAATGTATTACCATTAATGTATAAGCTTCTCCCAGGGAACTAACTGACCAATCTTGACTTAATTTTGTAGAGGAAGGGAATAAAAAGTGGAAATGTATCACTCCCTTCGTCCAAAAGGCCATCAATTTTAAATTAATACCGCTAGAATTGACGATCTTAAAAACAATTACTAGTATATATTTCTTCTTCTAAATATCAAACGGGAGACAGGATGCAATGATATGATGAGAAACTGAAATGTTTTAGTTTTACTTTGATTGATGGGGTTCTAAATCATGGTTAAGGGGTATTTTAATTATGCATTAAAAGCATGTGTAAAGTTAGTGTTCACCATTTAGTTTTAAAGTTACGTATATTCATATTTTAAGCACATTTCTACATGTACGAAACGCGAGATATTATGATGTAAACATTTTAAAAAACAATGAAATGTCTTCACAACCAGAACAATGTCGGTATCTTTACTGGTTACTTTGGAAAATGTGAAATGGAATCTGAACTAACTTTATGTTTATATTGTCACTCACTATTTGCTAATTTTTCCCTTTTTAAGTTTGCAACGTGATTTATAAATATACAATTTTGAAAACGATGCTATATAAATCAAGATATATACGATTCCATTACCTAAAAAATTTATACTATTTGTTTCATATTTTTGCAATAAAGATTTACTTGTGTATCATATTATTTCTTCGAACAATTAAACAAGGGTAATTAAAAAAAAACCAAAAAAAAAAACAAACCAAAAAAACAACCAACACATACATTGTGATGAGCTGACTTTTTTTTAAATATAAGCTTGTTCTGCTTATCAACCAACAAGTAAAAAAGTCGTATATGCGCTTAGGTTGGTTATTTATTTTTGATTTTCGGTTTCTCCTTTTATGAATAAAAGTTCATTGATTTATTTATCTAATTATTCATTATATCATTAGTCATCTTATGAGTTGATTAAATGTTTTGAAAAATAATGAATTTTACGCGCGTACCTTTTTAAAAAAAATTGTTTGTAAATTAAAAAAAAGCAGCAGAATTAAAACGTAATTTTCAATCATTTTGATAAAGATATATATGAGTGATTGTGTATTTTTTAATGATGTTTTTACTTTTAAATGACCGTAAAAATATGTTCATGTGGTCATCTATAGTTTTTGAGATATGGGGCCCTGAAAAATACATATTCTTTATAATTGGATTTCAAACATCGGGCTCAAAAACAACAAAGGCTCCTAACGTGCATGGGGGCTTAAATTTTCATTGTCATCTACTAGTGGTATACCACTATCACTGTGAAAATATGATTAATTGGTCATCTCTAGAATTTGAGATTCGGGTCCCCACTTATAGAACACTATTCAATCATTATAATGGGGTTTTAAACATCGGGCCCTGAAACATCAAGGGCCCCTACCCTGAGGGCTGAAATTTTCAGAATCATCTTCAAGTGGTAAACCACTGCCACTATAAAAATATGGTGATATGGTCATCTCTAGTTTATGAGACATTTGACCCTAAACAATATGCACTAGAATTATTATAATAGGATTTTATAGGATCGGGCTCTGAAACATCGGAAACAAAATTTCTCTAAAACAGAGGTTTACCCTGGATGAAATTTTCACAAACAGACAAACAGTCTGATAAATTTATCAAGAAATTCTAAAAACATTCTCGTTTAATACAATTTCAGAACACAGAATTATGCATATAAGTGTATAACTTGTAAAACTTTTTTCAATAAATTACCTAAATTAAGTTCTATGTGTAGTTCCATTACACACATGTTAAACTTTCAGCATTGTCTATAAAAAATAATAAATCGGCAAAACGAAACTTAACCTGTACAGATGAATGCATATACATGTACTAGTATGCAACCTGGGAGTGTAGATACATTGATTTTAATCCTTACTGGATTTCCATAAATATTTGTTATAAAATCTGAACCAAAAACGTGAGGGAGAAACCCTACTATGGGGGAAAAGCTACTATATAGTAGATTTCCCCCCCCGGGGGGAAAGTCTACTATATAGTAGGTTTTCCGGGGGGAAAAGCTACAATGGGGGAAAAACTGCTATACAACACCGGTACAAACAGGCATGGGACAATGACTTTTTTCATTTAAAAAAGCATGGGACAAAAATGTTTTAACTATGAAGTACCCATGTGACAAATACTTTTTTAAAATGAGTTAAAGATCTCAACTCAAGAGAAACATTTATTATTTTTAAACATATTTTATTTTTTAAACACAAAAAATCTTTTTTATTAAATCTGTAGTAGTTGGGGCTATATGTTCCGTGGAAATCAGCCTGGGTAGCTCAGTGGTAGAGCTCCTGACTAGAGTTGCAGGGGTCCCGGGTTCGATTCCCGGTTCAGCCATATGTTTTCGCTGTATTTATATACTCATTCCTCCTTTCCTACTACAAATCAATTAAGAGGGAGTTATAATCCGAAGCTATTACCTTTAACTTACACTAACATTCTATAAAAAGATATCTTGTCTTAAAATTTATTTGAAAGCTTAATATGCAATTCTGAGAGAAGTAAGCATTATATTGTCATTTCCATTGAGGTTTAAGATATGTTTTAAAAAAGGACTGCAATACGTGGACCATATGCATGTGTTTCCAACGAAAACGTGAAAGTCTTTTAAAGATTATCTGAGATTCCTCCGACTCTAGCCGCCTACTTTTCACCACTAAATTTGTACGTTGTATTATATATGTATAGCCCTGACTTTTCATCTCAGAGTTTAGGTTCATACCTCTAAAATAATTATGATCTTTATTAATGAAGACTGCATGTATAGTATCAGGTATTCGGCGAATTCTACTATTTGCGCAAACATTACGCTTTGCACTACTTTGTTAACTATGCAGTGACAGCTTTTGTGTAAATTAATTTCATATTTTGATGTAATTTTCTTGAGATTTTAACTTTTATACAGTGACAGAATTATTCAGTTATCTATTATATACAGTCACATAATTATTCAATCATACTTAAATGCTTAAAAATTCTTAATCGGGAAGTTTTCGGAAAACAACAAAACATTGCAAATTATGCTATTTGATACCTGTTCTAGTTTCGGCATAACATTAAATTATTTCATAATACTGACAGTTTATATCATATGCCGATCATTTCTTTAAAAGGAATTTTTTGTTTCTGTACTGTTTACCGACATCTTTACAATTACAGCGCCTTTGAACTTATGTGTGCATATAGCATAGAATCCTAATCCTGATTCATGTGCTAGCCTGGTTCCCTGAGCAACCCATTACGCACAGGAACCAGACTAGCTCATGCGCATAGCCCATAGCATCCGGGTTAACCTCGCTTATATATTTTCTGCGTGGACCTCAGGGTCCACGCAATGACCATTTAAGGAGGCCGATTTGGGTTTTTTTGCGGAAAAACTACAATAGCATAACTCTTTATTTTTTAACCTTATGTAATTTAAACCAACTCTAGTTTATTTGCGAAGGTTCATGAAAATCGACCGTCTGGTTCTTTTTAGGGACCATCTCAAAATAGAGGTACATTTACTATAGGAATATAAAGGAAACTGTCATTTTCCGCACATCAAAGCAGTTTGAAAAAAATACTACTATAGCTTTTTTTTCTCAAATTGTTATATATGATTAGCAATATCATTTCCTACCTTATATGTAAAAAAACACAAAATTCTACCGTCTGGTTTTTAGTGGGGGCCATCTCAAAATATTAAAATGCACCAAATTTTGCTATATATTTGGATCATCACGAATGATGATTGGTATAATGGATTCATTCCAAAAATGAGGAAAATGTCCTCAGGGATAGCATCATCCAGTATATAAAATTTCAACAGCGTGCAATTTTTCCTTTTTCTTTTATGTTATTTCTTATAACGTACTCCTACAAAGCTTCATTTTATCATAACGTCATAAAAGCGCAATGGCAATGCTCCCCTACCGCACAACGTAAAAATCGTGTTAAAAAATAAAAATTTCCTGTAAAAATCTAAATATTTTCATCTGTATTTTGTTTTCAATTTTATAAATGATATCGAAAAAAATTCATAAGAAGTATAAATCAACTGTATTATATTAGAATGCGCAAAAACATGCGCAATGCAAACTAAAGTCGGCCTCCTTAAGTGAACCCACCATTTCCACTCTCCCCTATTTAACACAGATCAATTCATAGGGCTCTCCTTCAATAAAACACATTTACTTAATCTATTAGAGGTTAATTGATGTTATACCTCCCTTAATAAGAAACCTATTCAAATGCTTCATACCTTAGGGACGTATATACTAACTATACGCCCCTGTTCATACAGTACCGATCGGACCCATCCTACCAAAGTAAACCCCAACTAAACCCTGGGTTTACTTTCTGGGTTTACTCCGGGTTTACTAGAGTGGACCCAGAGTAAACCCAGAGTGGACACAGAGAGTAAACCTAGTCAGAAGAATACCCCTGAAAACAGACGCAAACCGTGTATTCAGAATATAAATGGGGAAAGAATAACAGGCAGTAGGATGCTAAGATAAAAGACGGGTCTGCTTCACACTTAAGTCCGTACAGTTGACCTCAAAAGCGATTTCCAAGTAAACCCAAAGTAAACCCCGAGTAAACACAAAGTAAACCCCGAGTGGACCCAAATTTTCAAAAGGTAAACCCTGAGTAAACCCAAAGTAAACCCCAAAAGTAAACCCAGGGTTTAGTTGGGTTTTACTCTTGTAGCATTGTTATTCATAAATTTATAGACATGCCATCATGCATGTGATTTCTTGTTTCCATGAAAAAGGAAGCTAACAATCATATTTAGTGAATATCTTTATATCTTTAATGGTTTTTAGTCTCCTTTTATAAACCATACTAAAACAGTAAGATCTACAAGAGTAATGCCTGCCTTAAATTTAAAAAAACACACACCAGGGTAACTGGAGACCAATAAGAATTTCATGAGAAATGTTCAAACTTTACATGAGTTTCTACATTTTTGTTTGATATATATTACAATAAAAGGATAAAGAGATTTTGCTTTTTGTTCATTTTAAAAGTAGTAATCATAGCATATGTTATTTTAAGGTCAAATTTACATTTACATATATTTCATTGTTAATGGAGACAGTTAATGGAAAGAATGGAAAGGGGGGGGGGAGAATTTTCAACAATGTATATAAATACAGCTAAAATATCACCTTTGGACAAGAAGGAGCAATAACTTGGGTTTGTTTTTTTTTGGGTTTTTTTTTTCAGAAATTTTGTATACTATTATAACTGCAGTTGTCTACATGTAAACTACATTTGAAAGAAAAATATTTTTATCTTTACAAAAATTGAGTTTTATATGTCAGGTTGCTTGATGTTATTTCATAGAATCTGACAGCAAAATTGCTGCAAATTGAATTAAATGGTTAAAACTGTTTAGGTATTTATTCTTATATATATCTTAGTAATTAACTAAAGCCTATTAATTGTCACCAGGATAGGAAATTCTTACTTTTTATGCCAATAAATTCAAATTTGAGACTTATGTACAGTATTAACTTGATATTTTTCCATAAAATTAACCAATTATCTTAGAAAATTATAGACTTTCACTTATTTACACCGGCAGAATTATGTCTCTTTTTTTGATTGATAGAAATATATATTCGGAGTAAAAAAATAAAATGTGTGAATTTGATAATACATTGATTTTATAAAAACAATATCTTAAAAAGAAAAACAATATCTTAAAAAGAAGTTAATTGAAACCTACTTTCGGGACATCATGTGTATTCAAAGTTCTAAAATACATCAACTGACCAATCTTATTATCCGGGGCCTCAACATATCAAAGATAACAAAATTGCATGGAAATGATTATTGAGTAAAACCAAAAAAGTAGGTTTTGAATATACAAGATGTATAATGAGGTTACATGTATAAACACCATCTAAAAAGTTTTATAATTATAGGCTTAATTATATCAAGGAATTGACAATAAATGATTGTGAAATACCAAATGTAGGCCACTGTGACCTTAATATAAGGATATGAAGAAATGATAATGCTTGTAATGTAATATCACAGATTATATCATTGTATTTCTTAAGGAAAATAGTTTTAATTAATTTTCACTTATTGTATATATTTCTATGTTGATTTTGACCCCTTCCTTGGGCCCCAGTATATATTGGTCCGGGGGTCACGTTTGAAACAATTTAGATTATATAAATTCTCAGGATGATAAACTAATATCACAAATCATAGATCTTGTGAAGAAAATATTTTAACATTTTCCACTATATATTTATAAGTTGAAATTTAAACCAAACCCTCTTTGGGCCCAAATTTTGGCTAGTGGGTACGGGTTAAACAATTCAGAGTTTACACTATCAGTGCATGTACATGTATGCTTGCTTAGATATACCACAAATTGAAGCATTATAGTTTTTGGGGAAAAGTTTTATGATCATTTTTGGGAGTTGATTTTAATCAACTTTCCTATGCAGTTACTCTGGCAAACCGAAAGTGAAACAGTGTTTGGACCTAAGCACAAATTACCACCGCTGACAAGACTTAGTTCTTGGAAATAAAAGAAAAATTCGACGTAATGTATATTGAAGCATTGTTTTTCAAGGAAACTTATCTATAAACACTTTGAATATAGTCAGATTTTATATAATACGAACAAGTTAGATATTTTTGTAGTCCATGTATTCCTACGCCAGAGTTTGATATTGTCTCGTTCAACCAAACGCTCGGCTGTCTACTTAAATCTCCGACTAGCAAAGAGGCTTTCTTGCTTGTCGGAGATTAACGGAGACAGCCGAACGTCTGGTTGAACGAGACGAGAGTTCGATATCAATAGTGCTTTACCATTTTTTGTATTGTTTCGATTACTAATACATAGTTTAAAATCCATCTTTAAATATCACACAACATGATTCATATAAGATTTCTCGAAATTCTTGTCAGAAAAGTCTAAATATCCATATTATAAAAAAGTGCGTAATTCATATACAGACTAGAAACTAATTGCCATGCAAGACAAGTTGATTTTAAAATAAGTGATAATCGATAAAATCAACTCCCGTCAGTACTTCAGTACTTTGATTCAAATATATTTCTATGTTAAAATTTGATCATCTCCCTAGCATGCTTATATGCCCCAGTATTGTTCCAGGGGTCTAGGTTAGGACAACTTAGAATTTACACTATTCCAGGAATCTTGTTTTGTAATATCACAAATTGTAGTAGCGCAGTTCTTGAGAGGAAGATTTTTGAGCATTTTTCGTGTATATTTATGAACTTTGAAACCGTCTTCGGGCCCCAGAATTGGTCCGCTGGTCACGGTTTGAAAAATTTTGAACACTTTAAAATCTTCACTATACTAAGACGCTTTTATTTGACTATTGACATTTCTGGTGCAGTGATATTTGCAATGCAATCTCTGCGCTATTGATTCCGTGTTAAATACCATTTATTTGAGAACAAAATTTCAGTGGGATTCTTACAACACACTTCAGACATTTATAGATTTATTTCAAACAAAGTTGCCAATCAAAGGCACTGACCACGGCCATATAAACTGACCACTAAAAATCAAGATCAATGCATAACAGTAAATTGAATTGCAAATGTCGGGTGTGTCAAGGAGCCCAAAATGTGTTGTCAGGAAACTTTGTTATTGTCATTCATGATTTATCGGCACATATATAAATATTGTACTACAAGCTTAAGTGTAGAACCTTATATGGCTGCCTATTATATACCAATGATTAATATATTTTATGAAGAAATATAATAAATTCGCCCCAACCAGATACAAAATGGAATAAATATCAAGTATGCTGCATCCATTTAATTGACAAATGCGTTGATTTTTATCTAAGATTATCGGTGACAAATTAATTTCAAACTTGGTTTTGGCTAACTTACAAAACTTTTAATCAGTGTTTAAACTGTATTATGTCAGTTGGATGCATTTCAATGGGCTTTGGAATGTATGGAAGAACCAATTGATAGTTCAATACAATGAAACGTGAAATGTATAGCATGTCTTCGATATATAATTGCATAAAAGGTGTACACGTATACTACATATGTTAGGGAGCTACGCATGAAGAAGAGTTGTGTATTTAGTACGTGGTCTTGATTATTTGCCAACATCTAAAAGGACATTAATGCATAAAAGGTAGCGTTCATAAATCATTTACTTTTGTGTTTTAATTTTTAATTCTTATTTTCTTAAAGTGTTTTCTAATAATATCCTAGACTTCTGAAGAAAATGTTGGTAATTCAATTACAAGTTTCGTTTTATGTGTAGGGCATGTAAAACCCTTTATTATATAAAATTCGCTATAGCAAGGGATGTGTCTCTTCGGAACTCTGTTACTAAAATTTCCTCTGTCCCATTCGGCACAAATACCTTTGATTCACTTCTTATGATAAAGTCTATTACTAATTTTTGAGGAAAATTACTAGTCATGCAGAACTTTTAAAGTGTTCTACACAGTGTTTTTTTCCCCTGAAATTTCGACCCTTTCATATTTAACTTTGTAGACATCAACCAGCTTATTTGCTGCAAAGGATTGACAATCCGTTCCATGTACATGCTGCACCTTTTGAAGTCAGAAACTTGCCAGAGTCCTCCTACTTTTCGTGTTATTTAACCTGTGTCTGTAACTTTTCAGTTTCATTGTATAAGGTCAGTACAAGAGTTTTACTTCTGATTCCTATGTACTACCTTAAATTTTAAAGGACCTACACTACATATTGCATAACTCTAACTATTATTAATCATTAAGATTATTTTATAAATTTTAGTAACACTCATAGTCCTTCTAGTACATCAATTCTAAATTTTACGAAAAATATTGACAGGCAACTTAATTGGAACTGTCTCTTTGTACCCTATATATTCTTTTTTTTTTCTTTCTTTCTTTTTTTTTTTTTCTTTTTTTTTTTTAGAAATTCTTTGAATGATAGTAACAGGGTACAAATACTAGCATGAAACAAGAGTGCAACCTTCAGGATCTGGTACGGTGTCATCTCTGTGAGACCCCGGACCCCCTATTGTACTGCGAAATTTGCAAACAAAAATTGTGTAACGATTGTGAGGGAAAACATCTCTCAGATAAATCCATAAAAACCCCAAAACCCAAATTGGTGCCACTTGAAGAAAGGAGATCAGGGTCCAGATGTAAAAACTGGCAAATTAAAGAACAGACAATAGACGTTGAAAAACAGGAAAGCAAGAAAGACAAGCAATTTTATTTTAGGGCTTTTATAGTTTTATTTATAGTTTTTTTTATATTACTGTGTTTCATGACGTTTTTCTTTTCCTATATGCGAGAGTCACAGTGGTATTAATTAAAATACTTTTGATTTAGACAAATTATATACTTTACTTTCTAAATGAAGGAATTGGCATAATAAGTGATAATTAACATAAACGTGGAACAAAAACAGTCAAAAGTTACATTTAAAAATGATGATTTTTTAGCTGAAAGCTCAAGTGAGCTATTCTGATCACATTTTGTCTGTCGTCCGTCTGTCTGTCCGTCTGTCTGTAAACTTTTCACATTTTCAACATCTTCTCAAGAACCACTGGGCTAATTTCAACCAAATTTGGCACAAAGCATCCTTAGCCTAAGGGAATTCAAAGCTGTGAAAATGAAGGACCACACCCTTTTGGAAAGGGAGATAATTAGGAATTTATGAAAATTTTCGACATATTTTCAAGAATTTTCTTCTCATGAACCATAAGACCAGGAAAGCTGAAACTTGTGTGAAAGCATTCTCAGGTCGTGTAGATGCAAAGTTGAGAAAATCATGACCCCCGGGGGTAGGGTGGGGCCACAATGAGGGGTCAAAGTTAAACATATGAATATATAGAGTAAATATTTAAAAATCTTCTTCTAAGAAACTAATCAGCCAGGAAAGCTGAAACTTGTGTGAAAGCATCCTCAGGTAGTGTAGATACAAAGTTGTGAAAATCATGACCCCAAAGGGTAGGGTTGGGCCACAATGGGGGGTCAAAGTATTACATAGGAATATATAGAGTAAATCTTTAAAAATCTTCTTCTCATAAACTAATCAGCCAGGAAAGCTGACACTTGTGTGGAAGCATCCTCAGGTAGTGCAGATTCAAAGTTGTGAAAATCATGACCCCAAAGGGTAGGATGGGTCCACAATAGGGGGTCAAAGTTTTACATAGGAATATATAGAGTAAATCTTTAAAAATCTTCTTCTCAGAAACTAATTAGCCAGGAAAGCTGAAACTTGTGTGAAAGCATCCTCAGGTAGTGTAGATTCAAAGTTGTGAAAATCATGACCCCTTGGGATAGGGTGAGGCCACAATGGGGGGGGGGGGTCGAAAGTTTACATAGGAATATTTAGAGTAAATATTTAAAAATCTTCTTCTCAGAAGCTAATCAGCCAGGAAAGCTGAAACTTGTGTGGAAGCATCCTCAGGTAGTGTAGATTCAAAGTTGTGAAAATCATGACCCATGGGTTTAGGGTGGGGCCACAATGGGGGGGGGTGGTCGAAGTTTTACATAGAAATATATAGAGTAAATCTTTAAAAATCTTCTTCTCAGAAACTAATCAGCCAGGAAAGCTAAAACTTGTGTGGAAGCATCTTCAGGTAGTGTAGATTCAAAGTTGTGAAAATCATGACCCATGGTTTTAGGGTGGGGCCACAATGGGGGTCGAAGTTTTACATAGGAATATATAGAGTTAATCTTTAAAAATCTTTTTCTCAGAAACTAATCAGCCAGAAAAGCTGAAACTTGTGTGAAAGCATCCTCAGGTAGTGTAGATACACTGTTGTGAAAATCATGACCCGTGGGGGTAGGGTGGGGCCACAATGGGGGTCGAAGTTTAACATATGAATATTACAGTAAACCTTTAAAAATCCTCTTCTCAGAAACTAATCAGCTAGATGATTCTTTATAATTGTTAAGACTTTGGCCCCAGGACAATTCTTTGGCCTCACAAGAAGGTTCAGTGTTTGATGTAGGTTTATATCCCATATATAAACTATTGTTAAGGATCTTTTTGAGAACTGCAATACTCAACATATGATATGATATGATATGATAAAATCCTGTTAAAAAAGGGACTAATGATTATAAACAAAAGAATATCCAAGGGAAAAATGGATTTTATTTATACAGGATCTACATGTATTATTGTACATTGTCCAGATACTTTGTATCATGACTCCATTAAGCTGATTTTATCATACCTATTGTTCCTCAGGTGAGCGATGTGGCCCATGGGCCTCTTATTTTGTTTAAGCAGGCTATGTGGTCAAAAGACCACCAATCAGATATAGCTTAAAATTTTAGATTTCTGTAGCCATAAAGTATTACTTGGTAAAGAAAATGTTTCTTTATCTCTATACAGAACTCATCTTTTGAAGGAGATTGCTATAGTCAAAAATTCCCACGACAAGCAAGCCCCCTTAAACGGTACACAAATAAGTCGATTGTCGGCGCAAAAAACGTAGACTGCTACTTGCACATTGTGGGTACATTGCCTTTACATGATAAAATCAAAGTACTGAAGTACTGAAGTACTGAAAGCCGGGCTCTTTTGGTGTGTCTTTATGCATATTGTGTAGTAAAGACTGACAATCTCTCTCTCTCTCTCTCTCTCTCTCTCTCTCTCTCTCTCTCTCTCTCTCTCTCTCTCTCTCTCTCTAGCTTTTAATGTCGGCAAAGCATCAGAGAGCGACCAAACTTTGTAAGCGGCTATAAACAAAAAATATGTCTGTCTAGTAGAAGTTAAAAAGTTCAACAGTTGCTGCCTTGAATTTTGCAACAAGCATTATATGTTCAATCCCCATTTCTTCATCGCGCAGCAAAGTAGTTCATGGAAATTCATGCGCATTGTATGTGTCCAAAATGCATAGTAATGTTTTAAAAACACGTTATTAATATTAAAACTACAAAAGATAGATAATTCATTCGAAATTTAAAAAAAGAAACAAAATGCCAACACTTTTGACAAAACGTGGCTCTTTGTGTAACTATTTGGTATAGCGGAAGCTTTACCTTGATGCTGTTTGGTTTTTTGTTTACTTGTGCTATTTATAGTAACATTGGCGATTTGCCTGCCTATAGCCAGGACTCTGCTTTCAGCAGAGCCCGGCTAAAAAATCAAATATTGTAAGTCAATTTTGCTTTTTATGCATACAAATTTTTATGACACTTATAAGTGTTGACATCAAACGGTAACGAACATATATCAAATTTGCAAGGATCTTGGAAGATCAAGCAACTGCTCAAACGAACACTACACGGTGGAAAGGGATCTAGAACTTAAGTGTATCTGTGCCGTTACACGGCTTATTTTGTGTGTTTATCCGTTTTTGTTCGTGTTGTGAAAGTGTATCTTCCGTTTATATCCGCGTGTTGTGATTTGTGTAACTCAGTGTGTCTCTAGCGGTTCGTGAGGAAAGCACAGTAGAAACATCAGTGACTGTCAATCTTTTTCATGTTATAGACCACAATGGAGTAAGTTAATAAACTTTAATGAGTTTAATAATAATGAAAATTCACAATTGTACATTTTGATTGTTTTAAGCCTATAAATTTTGACTATTTTTATAATCTTTAAAAGAAAACATTTGATGTCATTGTCTTATGTGCTTATGTTCGTCTTTGTTTTGTTGTAGTTATTACCACTGTCTATCATCTAAATAAAACAATAAAAAAAACTATGGTAGAGGCGTTACAGTATCGAGTATTTTACTAATTGTTTAACCAGATTCAAAATAGTGGGACTAAATTACAAGTACTCTAATACACACGTTTTGATGTTAATGGTTCTAAAATATGTACATGTACAGTGATTGTGAGAGACTTTGACATTACTTTGACTTTCAGGTAACAATGACGCACATTTTATTCACAAAAATAAAACGGAAGGAATCTTGTCTTGTTTTTTACTTTAAAAAAGTTATCAAAATATCAACAGTATATTTAGATCAATTTAGTATCTTTCAAATCAAATGTAAAAAAAATGAAGACACATTTTCTTTTGGAACGCTTGCGTAGGAAAATATCGCATGTTTTTGTTATTCAAAATTTTAATTACAGATTTATGAACGTTAGTTGCAAATTTTAATTTAACAGCAATAACAATACCAGATTTTGCAAGTAATGTGATTTAATAAGAAGAAATTTTGGTTTTAAATGTGTATTTAAAAAAATGATATTCCAAGCATAAAACGCCTTTATAAGCTTTTAAGCGAATTTTCTATAAATAATTATCGATAAATTTGTGTAAAAAAAAAACAACCCTTATAATGAATTTTCTCTCGTACTTAATGGTCAATAGATTACATTTTCTGTCAATTTATATCTCGATATAAACTCTTCATAATATGTAAAAATCCGAAATGTTTCAACACTGGAAGCACAGAAAAGTAAGTAAACTATCTTCAAATTAAAAAAAATAGATGAAATGCAAGCTAATCAATATCAATTTTAGTCTAAATATAAGTATAAACTGATTAAAATTGTTTGCATTACATTGTAGAGTAGAAATTTAATGTCTTGTAATAGTTATCAGTGTCACGTGAGTAACTACAATATTCTATCATATTTCACACTTAAAGTTTCGGGAAAAGATGATGACCTTGACCTGACCTTGCTGGAAAACCCAATATGGTCAAATCTGAATAAGCTGATGATATCATATAGTTATTTTGTCTGACTTTGTAAAAATGTCATTTATATCTTCATATTTACATTTTACAGTGTCTTTGCATGTGATAATACTACTTGCGACGTTTTTCTCTTAAGGCTCCCAGAGTCCACGCTAAGGGATCTCCTTGCTCCAACGTCACAAATTTGTGTGGGTTCTGTGTTGTTTTTTAAGAACAAGTATATCTTAATAAATCAATTGAAGACGAACACAGGTTTCTGTTGAATCAAGTGTATTATACGAACAAGTTGTAAATGTTCATCAACTGCCTCTCTCTCCTAGCTCTCTTTCTTCTGGCTCTGGCTCCCCTCTCACATTCTCTCCCTCCCCTTTTATACACTGCCCAGAGACCTTTCGATGTTAGGGCATTAGGGCAGCAGGCTCCAGTATCAGAGCCTACTGCACTATCAGGGCACTAAAATTAGGGCACCATAATTAGGGCACCAATTATAAAATAAATTACTAAACAGTTGTTATTTATAAAACAAGAATACATAAAACAAAAACACTACATACTTATCAATTTTGTAATAAATTTGAATGGCGAATAACTGGGATACGATCGGGGTTTGCTAACTTATATTAAAAATTTAATCGTACAATTACTGAAATTAAAAATATAAGTAATTAGGAATCAATCGTTGAATAATATGAGGTAATAATTTCGGTCGGGGCGTGATCAAATCTATCTTAAAGCTCTTCGGCTTTTATTGGTTTTTATTACCGACCCGAACAAATGTATCGCCTCATTATACTCAAAGAATGATTCATGATGTTACTGACAATATTTAACATTTAAATTTACATTATTTTGTAAAACATTACCTGGTTATTTTTCTGTAGAATTTTAAAGATTCTAATATCATCATTTTAGGGATTAAAAGTACTAGTAAAGGTCCCATCCCTCGGATAATTAAGGATTTCCGTTTCCAACGTAAGACCTTACTGATATTGCTTTGGTTCTTTTTAGGGCCCATCGGTTGGAACACCCTCTTGTTTTTGTTAGATTTCGTTTTCTCTATTTTTCACCATTATTATTGAGGTCTCCCGTTTTCAACGGAAGACCTTATTGTTATTGCTTTGTTTCTTTTCCTCTTTTATAATTATTGTATTTTTTTTTCTGTAACGTTTTCTCAAAAACGCTTTGGCCGATTTTCATGAAACTTTCAGATCTTGTTCATAACAAATTTTGTAAGAAACTTTCAGGAACCTTTTTTGGTCATCATTCCGGTCCCCAGATATTAAAGATTTTATGTTTTTGCTTGTGCCTTAATTTTCTCCAAAACTATTTAGGAGAAAACTTTCAAATTTTCAGAGATGGTATAGAGTCCCCGTCCGCCGTCATTTCCGGTCGTCACTGGCAGGGAATGAAAAACCCTAATTTTAAAAATATTTGACTTAAAATTGTTTTAATCTTTTTAATTGATAGAGACGCTCTCAAACTTCTTGATATGAAATTTGTTTTAAAATCGATCCACGCATTCTCGAGATTTTGGGCTTCAAAGTATTGAAGCGAGAGTCCGCGTAGCTCAGTCGCTAGAGTGGTGGACTTGAGCCCAGGCGATCTGGGTTCATTTCCCGAGTTCCATATGTTTTTTCTTCCTTAATTGTGGTACGATTTATGATTTTATATTGTAAATGATGGATTTTACTTATTTCCAATTTAATTTTATCAAAAATCATAATAATAACGACTTTTTAAAGTAGAATTAAAGTATAATTATATGTCTTTTGAAATTTTTATAGAGGGTTAAATGAATTTGATGACGTGTTTGAAAATGATAAAAAAGAACAACTATCCCTTTATTCTACTTTATGGTACATTCAAACGGTAGACCTTTCGTTGCTAGCAACGAGCGTCTAGTAATTCCTCATTTTGAAAGGTTTAAATAATATGTCTGGATGCTTTGTGTATAAAAACGGATGCAATTAGTAATATAATATTTGCCTTTTAAAATCACACGTCGTGTCACTAAAATGAAGCATTAGCTTACTTTTTACCTACATCTTAGTTTCAAATCCTTTAATTTTTTTTATTTAATATTTATTTATTTATTTATTCAAATTCAAACCGTTTTACATCACAAATTTAGACAATAATTATATATAGCACCAACAAAGTAGGAATTCAAAATGTTAATTATTGCAACTAAACTGAAATTATAAATTATCGAAAATCCTGTAATCTGTACTGAAATTGAGCCAAATCAAACCATAGAATATAATACATTTGACATGATCAAGAACATTGTAAGTTGTTTCATCTAACAAACTTACACGACAATACTTTCTATATTTATAAATCTTGTATGTCACATATGAAATGAGTGCATTTATGGATATCATCTTTCTTTTGTCAATTATGTGAATAAAAATATAATATAAAAATATGATTCTATATCTATTTTATAGAAGAATGCGTTCAATATTTTGACATTAAAATCCTCAGGAAAACATATTTTAAATTTGTTGTTTCATATATTGCAGTAACCATGCGTTTACTCAAAAAAAATATTATAAAGAATAATGTTCAAATATCAAACGTATCTTATAGGGTACCTGCAGTGCCGGTCAATTTTTGATATAATGAAGATCTATGCGTAAAACATCTTGAAAATTTTACAGGGATCGCATAAGTATTATTATTTGCAAATGTATTTCCATTCCAGAGAATCAACATTAAATTCAATGTTTATAGCCGTACGATAATGCGATTTACAAAACTATTTGGGTACAAAATTCTAATACAAAAATACATATCTTTGATTTAATAAATTTGCATATCACGTGTAGAAAGGAAGTAATTTTGTTTTGTAAATTATTTATTCATAGTCTGAAAAAATGTATTTTGTACTGGTTTTCATACAGTTTACAATGTCTGCAAGATACTTAAAGTTACTTTCCTTGTTAAAAAATACTTTACATGTAAAATTCCAAATGCTATTTAATTAAAAAAAAGATTATACAGTTGTTTCCAACTGGTTGTTTGGGGTATTGCAAAGTTTTTATCTATTAAAGAATCATAACATTTTGGCATAAAGTTAGCAAATTCCCAAATGTTTGCATATTTGTTCCGTTTTTCGGTGTAAGTCTAATACGTTATTCACATCTATGTTAAAGGGGAACAGTACGTTGCAGTGTAGAATTATTTGTCAATAAATAGTTTTTATCACATTAATATTAAAATGTCCTCTACAACATATATGATTTTCATGACTACTTTCTTACCTTGCAAGGGGGTAATTTGATGGGAATTGTCCCCCTTTTCTGGTGTTTTGAATTTCTTTGACAATTTCGATTTTCTGCAAAAGTTATCTTATTTAATGAATTTCAAAATCATTTACATTATTGGCCAGCATAGTACATGCACAACACAACACTATTGTTATTATTATGTACAATTCTTGACTATTTAAACAAAGCTTTTGTTTACATTTTGAATGTTAAAGTGAAAATTCCAGTTTAAGACCTAAAATGATTGTATCAAACGTTAGATACTGTTTCTTTATGCTTAGAATGAATAAAAGAATATATAAATCATTTTTTGGTTGTATATTGAACCTATGTAAACAAAGACGGGGCACGAGTCTTGTTACATAACAAACAATAGTTAGCCCTGCATCTTGCTTATAACTCAACGACTAACTCTCAAATTTCATTTAATCATTAAAAATGCATTCGTAAAACATTGTAAATAATAAAAACAGAAAAAAGAATTTGACCAAAATCGTGACCATGCCCTTTTAAAGGTAAACTGAGTATATGCTGTTTTAGCGCTGTTGCTAAGACGAAAATCCGACTTAAACTTTGTCAGTGTGATTATCTGTATAAAAGAAAACACTGTTACGATTGCACAAGGCCTTTTCATTTTATGAATTAAATGTTCTGTTTTTTATGTATGGGGAAACGAAAGTGTTCTTATTTATAAACTATTCACGTACGTGTAAATCTGCGCCTGATCGCAGGGAAAGTAATCAAGAGGACCAGCATGGAGAAAGAGGAATAACAGGAACTTAGTTTACAAAAATAAAATAGTAAAAAACTTTTCTGACGTTGAAAGTAAAATATTTCCTTCAAAACTTTCGTTAGGAAAGTAGGAAAGAATAGGTATTATCAGTTAACCTATATACCACCGTAAAATTGTAATTAAAAGGGCCTCGATATGATCAGCATATCAAATATATAAAAAAAAATGCATAGAAAATCATAAATAATTAAAACGGAAGAGAAGCTTACTATGACGTTCTTTTGAATAACCATATAAAGAGATTGTAATATATACATGCACCATGATCTAACCAAAATGATCATGTGCCTCGTTATATAAAGAATTTGACAACAAATTATTTTAAAATACCCAAAGTAGGTCACTTTACCTTCACACAAGGATATAAAGATGCTTGCAATGTAATATATCATAGATTATAGCATTATATTTCATGAAGAAAAGATTTTGAAACAATATTGTCCCTATGTATTTCTTTTCGATTTAACTCCCTCCTAGGACCGGTGTTGTATAGCAGTTTTTCCCCCATAGTAGCTTCTCCCCCCCCCCCCCCCCCCCGGAAAACCTACTATATAGTAGCCTTTCCCCCTGGGGGGAAAAGCTAATATATAGTAGCTTTTCCCCCATAGTAGGGTTTCTCCCTCACGTTTTTGGTTCAGATTTTATAAAAAATATTGATGGAAATCCAGTAAGGATTAAAATTAATGTTTCTACACTCCCAGGTTGCTTACATGTACAACTGCAGTCATCTATAAAGGCTAAGTTTCGTTTTGCCGATTTATTATTTTTATAGACTATGCTGAAAATTGAACATGTGAGTAATGAAATTACACATAAAACTAAATTTAGGTAATTAATGGAAAAAAAATACTTGGTTTTACAAGTTATACACTTATATGCATACTTCTGTGTTCTGAAATTGTACTAAGCGAGAATGTTTTAAGAATTTTTTGATAAATCTATCAGACTGTCTGTCTGTTTTTGAAAATTTCATCCAGGCTTAACCTCTGTTTTAAAGAGATTTTGTTTCAAATGTTTCAGAGCCCGATTTTTAAAATCCTATTATAATGATTATAGTGCATATTCTTAAGGGTCCAATGTCTCATAAACTAGAGATGACCATATCACCATATTTTCATAGTGGCAGTGGTTTACCACTTGTAGATGACTCTGAAAATTTTAGCCCTCAGGGTAGGGGCCATTGATGTTTCATGGCCCGATGTTTAAACTCCCAATTTTAATGATTGAATAGTGTTCTATAAGTGGGGATCCGAATCTCATATTCTAGAGATGACCACTTAACCATATTTTCACAGTGATAGTGTTATACCACTAGTAGATGACACTGAAAATGTTAGCCCCCATGCAGGGTAGGGGCCTTTGTTGTTTTCGAGCCCGATGTTTGAAATCCAATTATAAAGAAAATGTATTTTTTAGGGCCCCATATCTCAAAAACTAAAGATGACCACATGAACATATTTTACGGTCATTTAAAAGTAAAAACATCATTTAAAAATACACAATCGCTCATATATTTCCTTATCAAAATGATTGAAAATTACGATTCTGCTTTTCTTTTTTAAGAACTACATGTATATATAATATGATTTAAATTTGGCCCCCATAATTCGCAATTTTTTAAAGTGTTCCGGGTACAGTAAAATGTTATGTTAATTTTTAGAAGAGTTGATTTAAAATATATTTTTTAACCTATTCATTTGATTTATTTGCATTCACTTGCAGTATTTGACGTCAGAAGTAACGCTATTACTACAATTCAATCAAAATCGGTCAAAAATTGACATTTTTCTTATCCGTTTACGAATGGGAAATATACAGCGCATGCTTGAACAAAGATATTTTTTTGTTACTTATTAGTCTTGGCTATATACATCTCTGATTAAAATATTTTGTTTGTTCAAGCATGCGCTCTATGTTTTCTGAAAGAAAAACTGCTTGAAAACAAGCTGTTTTATGCTAAAATTGCAAAAATGGCGGGAAAAGGTTGTCTTTACGATGTCATATTTCTTAAATGTGAGCACTTGAATCAAAATGAACATTATGTATAAACATCACAAATATATCTGTACAAAGAAAAACAAGAATTGAAGTAAAACGACGATATTCATTTTAGGGGGCCATCTAAGGCGCCAATATCATATATAGTCCAAAGTTTACGAACAATTTTTTTTAAAAAGGTACGCAGGTAAATTCATTATTCTTCAAAACAGTTAATCAATTCATAAGATGACCAATGCTATAATAAATAACTAGATAAATAAATCAACAAACTTTTATTCATAAAAGGAGCAACCGAAAATCAAAAATAAATAACCAACCTAAGCGCATACATGTATACGACTTTTTAACTTGTTAGTTGATTATAAGACCAAGCTTATATTTAAAAAAAAAAGTCAGCTCATCACAATAGATGTGTTGGTTTTTGGGGGGTTTGGTTTTTTTTTAAATTACCCTTGTTTCATTGTTCGAAGAAATAATATGGTACACAAGTAAATCTTTATTGCAAAAATATGAAACAAATAGTAATATACGATTTTTAAGTAAGTGAATCGTATATCTTGATTTATATGGCATCGTTTTCAAAATTGTATATTTATAAATCACGTTGCAAACTTAAAAGTGGAAAATTAGCAAATACTGAGTGTAAATATATACATAAGGTAGGTTCAGGCTCCATTTCATATTTTCAAAAGTAACCAGCAAAGATACCGACATTGTTCTGGTAGTGAAGACATTTCCTTTTTTTAAACAAAATGTTTACATCATAAAATCTCGCGTTTCGTAAAAAATGTGCTAAAAAATATGAATATGCGTAACTTTAAAACAAAATTGTAAACACTAACTTTTCACATGCGTTTAATATATAATCAATTAAAATACCCCTTACCCATGATTTAGAACCCCATCAATCAAAATAAAACTAAAACATTTCAGTTTTCATCATATCATTGCACCCTGTCTCCCGTTTGATATTTAGAAGAAGAGATATATAATTGTTTTTGAGATCGTGAATTCGAACGGTATTAATTTAAAATTGATAGCCTTTTGGAGGAAGGGAGTAATACATTTCCACTTTTTATTCCCTTCCTCTTCAAAATTAAGTCAAGATTGTACAGTTAGTTCCCTCGGAAAAGCTTATACAGAGATGGTAATACATTGGAAAATTAAAGTTCCAAACCAGCGTATTTTTACTCAAACGTGTTCTCACGTGTTCTTAACGTCGAAGTCGAAACTGTAGATAAGCATCGATTAGAAACTCTCTTGATTATTCTGTTCCAAAATTTAGATTAGAACTATTTAATAAATCATTTATTCCTGATACTGTCAGAAGATGGAATGCCCTAAGTCTTAATACAATGGAGGCAACCTCTATTAAAATATTCAAAAAATGTTTATACAATGATACGGTAAAGCCTCAGAAACATCTTTCATTTGGAAAAAGATTTTTAAACATAACACATACACGTTTGAGACACAATTGTATTTTAAATTCTGACTTATTCCGCTGTTACTTAATAGCCAGTCCAAACTGTTCGTGTGGCTTATCAGAAGATGCATACCATTTGTTTTTTGTCTGTAAAAAGTATACAAGAGCACGGAATTCTCTAATGAATAAGCTATTGACATTATGTTATGTACACATTATAGATGCACATTTATTATTATGGAAGGATGATTCGTTGACAAATATACAAAACACTGAAATTTTCAAGACGGTACAAATTTTTTTGAGTGAATGTGATCGTTTTTCAAAAATTTTTTGAATTTATAAGGTGATATTATATATGCAGTAGATTGTTTATTCAAGTATATTTATGTGTATTCAATATATTCAATATTTCAATATATTCAATGTATGGCAATATTTATAAAATTTCATTACTAGGAGAAGACTATCTAAGTTTTAGAACTTGTGTCTTATCCTTTTGATTTATTCAATAAAATATGTTCAATTCAATTCATTAGACGAAAAAGATTCGAGGTATTCCGAAATCCGTGTAAAAGGTGTTCCAAAAAGGTGTAAATAAACAATGATGACACGTGAGTGTTATGGAGGCGCGTGCCTTAGTTCATATTTGGGGTTAAAAACCCATGAAATACTATTTTATTCTATGTATTAATAAATGCCATAATTATCCTTTTTTATGAGAAATTAATATCATATCAATTATTGCAAATTATTGCCACGAATGGTCCACCATATATATGGCCGGAATGTAAAAAAGGGGGAAAATCCACTATACAGTAGGTTTTCCGTGGGGGTAATCTGGCTATAAAAAGGGGGAAAGCCCACTATATAGTCAGCTTTCCCTGGGGGAAAAACTGCTATATAGCCATTTTTCCGGGGGGGGGGGGGGGAAGAACTGCTATATAGCCATTTTTCCGGGGGGAAAGATGGCTAGGGGGAAAAGGCACTATATAACACCGGTACTGGCCTGGGGATAAGAAACAGATACCAGTAGATAAAGATGACCCTTTTTAAGACCAAAAATAACTATCATGATAGGTAGAAATTTTGATTATATATCTCAGGGTGATAAATTATGATGACAAATTGCAAAACTTGTGAAGAAAACCTTTGAACGTTTTCTCCCATATATCTATAAGTTATACCGGTTAAACAATTTAGAATTTACACTGGCCATCCGAGGATGCTTACTTAGAAATATTACAACTTGTGGCATTATAAATTTCTTGAGGAATGTTTTTTAAACATTCAATTTTGTTTCTGTGTTAAAATTTGAACCCCTCCTTAGCATGCTTAGGTCAAGGAGTCTGAGTTTGAACTAGAATCTACTCTACTGTAAAAGTGGTTATTTACGCTGGTGGTTAAGTACGCGTTTTCTCTCGTCAAACAACACGCGTGGGTGATAAATTCACAGATGCGTGATTTACCACACTTAAGTTTTGAGTTTTTAACCATACGCGCGGGGTTATTTTACACGGATTTCAGCTTACCCCGTAACTAGTGAAAATTTCTGGAGCCCCAACAGGGTTTCAAAATTTAGATCTAAGTGTATAGGGAGAAATGTTAAAAAATCTTCTTCTCAACAACTTCGTTACTACAACTTATGATCATATTTAACATTTTTCCCTATACACTGTATATTTAAATTTTGAAACCCTCTTGGGACCATAGAAATGGTCTGATGGGAATGGTTTGAAAAACATTTAACAATTTAAATTTTTCATTAGAAGAAGAACATTAGAAGCTTTCATGTAAATACCGACAGCAATTGTGCAAAGCAATTTCAGTACTACTAGTACTGTTTCCTAGAGGAATACCATTACTGTGGAATCATTAATTTTCGTGGGGGCCAATTTTCGTGGATTGCTTAAATTTAACAGCTTCGTGGGGACGTAATTTCGTGTATTCTCTCAAACATACAGAGGAAATATGACTTTATTACTCAAATTTATTAATTCGTGGAGGATGTTAATTCGTTGATGAGAGGTACCCACGAATTCCACGAAAATTGAGCCACCACGAAATCTAATGATTCCACAGTAATTAAAAAGAAAACTGCCAAAAAACAGTTCATAAGGGATTCCTACGCACATTTCACACATTCTGAAAAATAGTTCAAACTAAGTTGCGTCTGTGAAGCATTGACCACTATCAGATAGACGAGTACTACGAATGTAGCTCACTGCATAAAAGGGAGTTGAGTTGAAATCATATACATGTATTGAATGTATCAAGGAGCCAGCCTAAAATGGGATGTTAGGAAAATATCTTATTGTCGGGATGGCTTATTGGCATATTTATAAATCTTGTGGAAATGTAGAACCTTTTAATAAGACCCCCCTTTTTATTCCAACGATATCCCTATCCATTATCTGAAGAATCATTAGAAACTCACTCCAACGGGATATATGCAAGATGAATATCATATGTTGTCTCCATTTAAATCGAGGTAGGCGTTTTTTTTAAAATGTGATTATCGGGGACAAATTGATTCCAAAACTAACGTACAGAAGTCTCTGTAATTGATTTTAAATATTTCATATCTGTAAATTGAATGCATTTTAATAGATTTTCAGAAAGAAATAATCGAATTGATAATAAAATACGATGAACCATGACTAGAATTTTAATCAATATGTAGTGTAAACGTGTTCTATCAGGTAGCTAGATAGCAAGTAGCTAGACCAGGAAGAGTAAATATCAAACGTTGCCTTATGTGGTGGAACAGACTGTTGTGTGTTAATATCTTAAAGGAAATAGATACACCTAAGGTAGTATTCGGATATCCTTTGTTTTTAATGATAGGTAATTTTAGTCTATAAACAACTTTATTTAAAACAACACCTTAAGCGTACTAGTAATCAGAACATATAATTTGTAGGGTATATATAAGTGAAAATTCATATATAGAGCATGCCCAAACATTCAATACAAGCGTCTTTGCCTTTCCTTTATAAGTCTTTCTTTTAAAGTTTGTCATGCAGTGTCTAACTAATATGGCATGGACCTTCCTGAGTACAACCTCCAAAATGTTTTACAGTGTCATCTCTTTGAGACTCCTGTGTGCCACATATATTGTGATATTTGTCAAATGAATCTCTGAAGATATGGTTAAAAGCATGTCTTACAGTAAATAAACAAAATATAATTTCATCGAAAAATAAAAGTTTATCTAGGAATCAAATCCACGTGATTTCTTAGAGCAAAATTTTAATGAATATTCAATATTTCAAAATGTTCATGGGAATGTGATTCGCTAAATATATGACCATTATGACATAGCTTATATGCACTATACTCTTATAAAGGGTAGAGATAAGCCATTTCCAGATGTTTGACGTATAAATCAATATTAAGTGGGCTAGTGTTTGTAAATGAGGTATAGCTGTACAAACCAGACCAGGAAGACTAATAATATCTGACATTGTTTTGTTAGGAAAAAAAGATTGATGTTTGTTAACATCTAATAGGAAAGAAATGCAAATGATAATATAAAAGAATAAGTTATCTTTTTATTCACAAGACCTCTCTCTGAAAAACATTCTAGTTAAAGAAATATTACGTTTTATACATGTAAAGGACATGCACACGTTATTTACAACAGGTAACATTATATACGCCATTTTCTTCCAGAAATTCTCCATAGCAAAAATGTGATCACTTTTTAATCATGGATCCAGAGTTTAACCTTCAAGATGTTTTACGATGTCATCTCTGTGAGACACATGTTTCTCAGATGTACTGTGACATTTGTCAAATTAATCTCTGTAAGCCTTGTGTGGGAGAACATATCTCAGATGAATCGAAAGAACACAAAGTGGTGCCAATTCAAAAGAGGAGATCTACGCCCAAATGTCCGACACATTCCTCAAAGCAATGTGAACTTTACTGTGAACAATGCAACATTCCTATATGTTTGAAGTGTGTTTCTTCTGCAAAACATGAACAGCACAAAAAAATCGACGCGTTGATAAATCTAGAAAGAAAGAAAAAAGCATTGAAGAAAGATTTACAAGAATTAGAGAATACTATTTATCCTAAATACCAAGAGATTGCATCGATTGTTTCAGTTCAAAGAGCTAATGTTGATAAAACCTACAAAAAACTGAAAAGAACAATTGACAAACAGGAAAGAGACTGGCACAGAGATATAGACACAATTGTTAAGAGTCTAAGAGCCGATGCTGATAGCGAAGAATCACGCATGTCAGCTTTCTTCGATGAACATGAAGGTAAAATTAAACACAGTATTGATGAAATTAAACAAACCATTGTGGATATTAAAAAAGTAATACATTCAAACGATGCGTACGTGTCTTCGGCATATAAATCAAGAAATAATGGATTCAGAAGATTGCCTGAAAGTCTGTTTATTTCTTTGCCAAGTATCTACCCTTGTAAAATTAGAAGAGAATCCGTTCTTCAAAATTATAGTTCTTTTACCACAAAAATGGTCTTTAACGGTGGCGGATTTGGAATGGATTCTCCTTGTAGCATGTCAACAACCAAAGAAAAATATATGGATAAACCTGGTTTAATATCGTATATAGAAACTGGGTATAGAACATACAATGTGTCACGTCTCAGTGATGAAGAAGTATGGATGTCTGGTACGGACAACATCATGAGACTCTACAACCTCGATGGAGATCTATTGAAGTCAATCCAAACCGAGTCAGGGAATGTGCCATCATGCTTAGCAGTGACAAGAAATGGTGATCTAGTTTATACTGATCACAAAGATAAAACTGTAAACATGATGAAAGATACAGAAATACAGACATTGATCAGACTAAAGGGGTGGAGACCTCATGGTGTATGTAGTACCTCCTCTGATGATCTCCTGGTTGTCATGGACAGTGATGATGGTGAACAAACAAAGGTTGTGCGGTACTCTGGCTCTAAGAAGATACAAAATATTCAGTATGACAACGAGGGTGAAGACCTTTACTCACTTTGTTATCATTTCTTCCATATCACTGAAAATAGAAATCTGGACATATGTGTGACTGATAATATTGCTCGAGCAGTAGTTGTCGTTAATCAGGCCGGAAAACTCCGCTTTAGATACACCGGTCCGTCTTCTTTAGGTTTTGAAGAATCTTTTGATCCACGCGGCATCACTACAGACAGTCTGTGTCGGATCTTGATATCAGACTGTGAAAACCGTCGTATCCACATTATTGATCAGGACGGACAGTTCCTCCGCTACATTGACAACTGCGGATTATATCGCCCGATTGCTTTATGTATAAACACTGAAGACAACGTCTTTGTAGCTGATGACGGTACTTGTCAAGTAAATGTAATCGAGTATTACATGCCAGTGGCGTAGCGTGTTCTAATTGCCAGTCTCGCCGAGAAGAGGAATAGCAGGGAGAAGTCGATGATCGAGTTGACAAATTTGACTCCATAATTTGAAAATTCGACGGTTTAAAAACAATTTATATCATACTTTTAAATTTAAATCTGACAATTATGTGCAAATAGAATAGATAAAAATCATATAAATGCATGTATGTACAATGTTTTAATTTTCATATAATGAATCGTGTCTTTGATGTAGTCTATGGTAAAAAAAACAGTTTTAATTCCAATATCAATACATTTAATTTAAAGTTATCGTCAATAACCACGTCCGATATGTTTTGTAAAATCCTCTCTGATTTGTAGAGATAAGCTGATTCCAGGTGTCTGACATATAAATCAGTGCGTAGCTCCACCTGAGTAAACGTGTCAATACATTGGTAGCTACATGTATATGTAGCAAGACTGGAAGAGTAATGACACTAAAGGTGGAAAAATAATTTTGTTTAAGGACTTTTAAAAGAAAATAAATGCAGAATAGGAATTGACCCTATATAGAGTATGTCAGATGTTTTACAGTGACAAAGAAATCATTGTTTAACTAGTGAAGTTGTATAGGAGAACGCCTCTTCATAAATTGAAATAACACAAAAGGTGTATTATCTAAAAAGACAGATTTCACTCCCAAAAGTCCAAAACATTTCTAAAAGCAGTGTAAAGAAAATGTTGCAGAAAATATTTTCGCTTAAAGAACCATAGCGAAAAATAATTGTCCTGACGACATGTAAACTAATATGTTTTACGGTGCTACCGTTCTGGCAAGCGCAGCAAGAATTACACATACCTTGCATCATTGTCAACCTATTGTTATTTAAGTATCAACGAACGTCAAAGAATTTTTGAGAGAGTATTGCTCTACAATAAGTATGCCAAATGAGAGAGAGAGAGAGAGAGAGAGAGAGAGAGAGAGAGAGAGAGAGTCCGGTCCCTGTTTGTAGGTGTGTAATTTCCCACCTTTAAATTTAACTATTTGACTATATGCTATTTAACTGTTTGACTAAATGCAATATCTACATAATTTTTTTAACTGTTTATTTTTTCTCTTTATTCCTTTTTATTCAAAATGTCCTATTGTTTATTTCCTCCCTACTCATATACCTGCCTACTGTACATGCATGCACAATTAGCTTAAAAATGGAGTAAAGTATGACTCTTGCTAGTATTTATTTAGATAATCTATATATTGAAAAGAAATAAAAACAAATCATGTCAATGAGGCAGGAATCGCAGTCTATACTGAAATAGCTAGTAAACGCATTACATATGTTTGATCCACCTCTAAATTTATCGCGGGAAATATAGCGCGAGAGCACGGTGACGTCATCCATGATTTGTTCGTCTTTGTTTACGTATCTTGACTCAATATACGATGGTATGGAAGCATGAAACAAATCTCTTGAGTCTCGCCAAAGCATATGCGGTACTCTAAACGTGTCTTCAAACCTTTAGACACCATAAATTACGAGTTGAAAGTCGGCCATTTTTGGCATAGCACCACGGGTGAAAACATTAGAGAGCATTATAGGACATAGACAAAAAATTTTGTTTGATGAACTGTAGGTTTAGCTCGTTCTTTTTCCCGCGCACACTGGTTCTTAGAGCTCGCTTCGCTCGCCGGCGCTGCGCGCCGGCGAGCTGCGCTCGCTATTATGAAAATGTTATGTTACTACGTTTCGTAGGATTCAACCAATGACACTTTAGTACTGTGTTAAAGTGATTGAATTTATTCATGGGTTGTTGGTTCTATAAAATATTTGAAATAATCTAAATACGAGTGATCTTTGCTGACTCCGCATTTGGTTGCCGATACGCAAGTTTCCATAGGATTTTTAAATACTAGTTTGTTTTTCTTTAACTCTGATTTTTCATGGGCGGCGGATGAGGCTTCAATCATGTTATCATATATAGTATTATGAATGCTTATACTGTATATTTTTGTTACTCTAATATAAGTGTTTTGTTCAAAGGTATTCTTTGTGTGATTGAGAATTAAACCTGGTGTCAGTCTGGTTAGTGCACTGCAATGAAATAAGAGGGTGTTTTTATTATGTGTAAATGTATAAAGTGTGGTTACAAGATTATTTCCTAAATACTCGTACCACAAGAAATGTTATATCTTAATATAACACAGCTATATAGACCACTAGATTTAGATTATGATAGTAGGTGTGTCCTGTATAAAAGCAAGATATGGTCTGGTTCCCACCTCCGCCATTGCGTTTCTCTTTGTTTTTGGACTGCAGTGGCGGGGTTGAGACCCAATTAGGCAAAAAAAACAACATTATACGAGCAATTGGTCTTATCAAACAAAGAACCACCAATCAATCTTTATAGATGAGGATAGTACGAAGACCATATTTTTAGTATTTTTATATTAGCATAATTACATTGATTTTTACACTTCAGCTTGTTTAAAAAATAATTGTTTGGAGACACATAAATAAGTCTGATTGTGGCGTTTCAAAAACGTTTGCTCTTGAGAGTTTTATACCGGTATTTATTGCATATTTCTATAACATCTTTATAAACGTCTTATCCTCTTGATATACACGTGAAAGAACTTTTTTGTACATATTTTCATCTACGTATAGACTTTTGCCGATCCATATTTTATATTAATATTTGCTTTAAACGACGTCCTGCACGTGTATCAATGATCTGTCTAAACTCTCAATAAAATTGTCTATGTTCAATTGCATTTATCATGAGTAAAACATTCTAGTGTCCAGGACTATGATATATAAATCGGTTTATACCATGACAATGCATGCATGTAACTAGCCAACAATACAAGCAATTGACATTTCGGAATACATGTATGTGTGTGCCGTCTATTATGAAATTAATATGTAGACATTATGAAGTCTATCCCAGTGGTGGACACCGCATGGTTATGTGGTATGGCTTACATACAATTTTAGATATATAAACTAATTGCTCATCACAATTTAATGTTCATTAAGGTTGTTCATGAGCTAGTGAACGTTTTCAAAAATCTACAGGGTAATGCTGATCGACTTAATTTCAATTTCATAGCTGATCTTAATGAAAATACATAAATAAAAACAAACGCATTATTACAGTAATTTACCGGAACATTGTGAATGATACATTGTAGAAAATCACTAGAGCTCAATAATGTTGACGCTGTTTCTACTTACAAATATAAGATGAATTTACGAGGTTGTCTGATAAAGTAAATATTACCTTACCTAGAATCTACCCATATAAAATAAAAAATAACCAGTTTATCAACACTTTTCTTTTCTATCTGAGTTGGGTTCATCTTGGATTCTCCTTGTGTCAAACCGACGTTCACAATCAGACCGTTTATGAATAGACCGGTTATGAATATAGTTACCTTAAATCGTTTTATACATAGAAACGAGGCCTGCATCAGGCAATGTGTCCCGTCTGAATGATGAAGAAATATGTACGTCTGGTTCATTATTGGATGATAATCATGATACTTTTCGATGTCGATGGAGATCTAGTGAAGTCAATCCAAACCAGGTCAAGGAACACACCAAAGGACAAAGCAGTGACAGAGTAGGGGTCTATATACTGATAGCTGGGATAGGACTGTAAACAACGCTTGCTGTACCTCCCTTTTGACCTCCTGATTGCCATTCACATGATTATGTGGGTTTTTTCAATACTGAAAATATAACTACATATGTGTGATTGATGCTATAGTTGCAGTTGTTGTGATCAATAAAAGCGGAAAAAATCAGATTTAGATACATGTATATAAGATTTTGCTGGAAGATAATGATAACCATTGTATAAACATTATACATCAGATCGGTCAGTTCCTCTGCTACACCAACAACTGCGAATTACACCACTCAATTAATTGACGTATGGACAGCAAAGACAACCAGATGTTGTCGGATTACGACAGAAGTAAAATAAAGGAAATTCAGTATCACATTAATAGACTCTCGTAATGATATACATACTCCTAATTGCTGATAAACTACCTTTTTAAATAAATCGTGTCATTGATTTAAATTTTTAAAGTATTTCATATTCTAAAGGTGCAAAGGCTGAAAATGTTTCCTAACATACATTGTTAGTGGTCGTGAAGAAAAGAATATGTCACCACAACGTTCCTCAAATTATACTTTGATGATATTGAAAAATGACAATGGAATTCAGTAGTAAATGATATTCAAACATAACAAAAGGCCCATGTGCCACATCGCTCACAAGAGTACAAGTTCTTGATTGAATGTGTATGCTTTTTGCATTTTTATTTGTAAAACTTGTAATTCAAATTTATACAAGTAATCGTTGAAAGATTTTATCCTATTCATTTTTTATTAAATTGTCTACTTATTATGAGGGTCCTCTAACGTTGAATCAATTGAATTTATGGTGGCTTTTTAATAGGTTACGCAGATACATATTCATTAATACTCACTACTAATTAATAAATATTTATATTCTGTCAGATGTCTTATTATGCAATCATCGCCCTTGTCCAAACAGCGTACGTCATTTTACAAATATCAATTTCTTTTTCGAGTACTGCCAGTGCAAAGACACGTTATGCTGTTGAACACGTCCATTTCTGGCTGCCAACGATGTATCAAACATAGCAACATAATTTGATTTGTAGTCCCATTACAGACATAAAAATTATAAAGAATTTATTCCAGAAATTCCAGAGAAGTTCCCTACGATATGTCAGTTGCGGTAATCCATGATGAATTCATTACCAATGACCTCTGCATTTTTTCCTGTTGTTAATTTTGAGTTGGTTATGCAAAAATAAAATTGATAAAACTAATAGAAATATTTCCTTTTTAATTAAAAAAACGTACTTTTTGTAAACTTAGCTCATTTTATCAATATATCACATTTCTATTATGACATCGATCAGACAAATGATCTTTATAAACTTGAATAAGATTGATATGCGAAAACAAATATTACTTCATTTTGAGAGCATTGTACTAAGACGAAAAAAGATAGCACTGATAACTATGGACTAAAACTAATACATAATATTAGATGTCGATTGATGTTTTGTTTTTATTTTCATCTTTTTTATTTATTTTTAAGCAACAGTTTTACAAAGAATTGTCTGATATTGCCATGTTTGACATACTGTTATTACAATTAAAAGTCAACGGGTGTCGAGGACCATTAGGGTCTAGATTAAACTACGTTAATGGTGGTAGAATTAAGCTACGTTTTCACCTCCATCCGAAAAATTTTCCCTGTCCATTGTGCATTACTTTCACATTTTTGTCTTAGCATTTGTAAAAAAAAATACATAACTGTAAATTAAGTATCTAACCTTTTTTTGTACAAACGAACCCGCGCTTCTAAACTATATAATGTAATATAACCTTTGATTTGGAATATAAAATTAGATTTTTCGGAATTCTTTTAAAAAGCCATGGTCTAGCGCCCATCATATATTAGTTTGACATGGTCATATGAGCTTACAAATTTCCTATCAGTTCATGAGAGGATGTGTGCTTGCTTTGTATGCATATATAAGACATCTTTGGTCATACAAATACCAGGTATTTTAAGGGTCTTTGATTTCCAAAATAATGCACTCTGAAAGTGTGTCAGTTGAAAACTTACAAACTTTTTCGCTCAAGAATTATAAAACGATCAGCGAATGATCAATTTTCTGATTTTCTGAACCCTTAAAAGATCACAGGTAGTATCCCAATTTTCCGTAGTAGGGAAGATTTTTTAAATATGCTGTATAAGTAAGATGTTATGCCTTAGGTCATCTCTGTATAATGATATACTTTTGCGATACCAACTAAGGCTTTAATGACTTTTTAAGGAATTTTCATAATGTATTTATGTCCAAGTCTTGTATATTAATTTTGAAATAATCAAAACGATAAATTTATTGCGATAATAATATAGTCTCACTGGATTTATTGAAAGTAAAGGGTCTGAGATTTGGGGCGCCTCTTATTGTTGGCGATTTCTTGATATACAAAATGCATTTGGAGATGCTCTGAACCCCAGCCTGCGTTTCTTTGTTATTATAAACAGCAAGTATTTCAGTAAAACTATTTTAACACCAAACATCTAATTAATAATCTTACCGTCAATCGAGTGCATTTAAATACTAAGCAGATTCACATAAATAAATAAATCAACAAATAAAACGGTTAGGATGTTGCCCGAGGTTTGAATAAAAGTAGATTTAATTTATAGCATGTCAATTATTTAAATCGTAGGTGAAATGTATTCTATCACAGGTTGGTGCATGCAGCTAGACCAGAAGGATCTTATTTGATATTGCCTTGTAGGATTGAAGCTTTTGCTGTTTTATACATCAAAACAGAAATACATGTGCACACGAAGATTCTCAGGTAATATCTTATGCTTTATTTAGAATATTAGTTTAAAATAACTGCAAAACGATACACTTTACATATTTTACTTATAAGACTTGTTGTTTTATAGAACATTACAAAAATAACATTACAGGTACATGCAACTTTATTTTTTGTTTTATTTCTCAAGATTGAAATGGTAATAAAAATGATAATTGTCTAACAATGGATCCGGAGTTCAGCCTTCAAGATGTTTTATGATGTCATATTTGTGAGACTCTTGTGTCCCATATGTACTGTGACATTTGTCAAGTTAATCTTGGCAAACTTAGTTTGGGAGAACATCTCTCAGACGATTTGAAAGAACACAAAGCGATACTTTTCAAAAAGAAAGAATCTACGACTATGTCCAAAACATTTCTCGAAGCAATGTGAACTTCATTGTGAATAATGTGAAATCCCTATATGTGCTCATTGTATATCGTCTTGTGAACATGAACAACACAAAAGAGTTGACGTTTCGATCGATTTAGAAAGGAAAAAAATTACAGAAAGACATAAAAGAGTTTGAAAAACCAATTTATCCTAAATAACAAGAGACTATATCAATCCGTAAAGTTCAAAGAGCTGACCTGGATAACAATTCCAAAAAATGAAAAGTGTACTTAAAACACAAGCAAAATATTGGCACAGAGAAATAGACACAATTATTAAAAATCTTAAAGCTAAATCTGATAGACTTGATTCCAATATCCTGGCTGTTCTAGATGAACAGGAAGATAAAATCAGGCACAGCATTGTTGACATCCAGTAGAACTTGCTAACATAAGGAATTTACTAAATATTAATGACGTGTATGTAATTTCTACGTACGAATCTAGAAATGCGAAATTCAGAAGACTGCTTAAAAAACTAATATTTCCTTTACCTCAAATTTACCCGTATAAGATAAAAAAACAACAACAACCTATTCATCAACGCTTTCGATCTCTGTCATCAATTGTTATCAGTCAAGACGGTGGGTACAGCATGAATTCACCTTGTTCCGAGCCAACTCCCAAAAAGAAACAGCTTATGAATGAACCTCTAATGATCACATATATCGATACTGGGTATGGATCATGCAATGTATCCTGCCTCAGTGATGAGGAGATATGGACATCTGGTATGGACAACATCATTAGGCTATATAATCTTCATGGAGATCTATTGAAATCAATCCATACCAAGTCAAGGAAATTGCCACAGGACATAACAGTTACAAAAAGTGATGATCTGATTTATACTGATTACAGCGGTAAAACTGTAAATAAAGTGCAGAGCACACAAATAGAGGTCCTGATAAGGCTACGGGGCTGGAGACCTTCTGGTGTTTGTAGTACCTCCTCTGGTGAACTCATGGTTATCATGGATAGTGATGATGATGAACAAACAAAAGTTATGCGTTACTCTAGCTCTGTAGAGAAACAAAGTATTCAATTCGACAACGAGGGTGAACTTTTCACATCACTGAAAACAAAAATTAGGACACATGTGTTTCAGATAATATGGCTTGTGCAGTAATTGTGGTCAATCAGCCTGGGAAATTTCGGTTTAGATAAATGGGACCTCCTACGTCTTTTACAGAAGGATTTTTCCATATGGAATAACAACAGACAGTCAAATTCAAATCTCGATTTCACACTGTAATTACCATCGTATCCACATTATAGATCAGAACGGACAATTCCTCCGCTATATTATCAACTGCAAATTAGATCGTCCAATGGGTTTATGTATGGACACAAAAGACAACCTCTTTGTCGCTCAAAGCAGCAGAAGAGAATTGAAGGAGATACAATATTACATGTAAATGTAAAAAAGGGTTTACGTTATATATAGATTTTGTACAATACACCTAATTTCATTCAAGAACGGGTCATGCCTGATTTTAAGGGTATCAATCACCATAGAACAGAAGACGTTGATTAAAGTCCAAAAACTTGAAAAGAATGCTTGATAAAAAAGAAAAAGACTAGCATAGGGAAATAGACGTCATTGTCAAGAATCTAAAAGCTAATGCTGATATACTTCAATCCACATCCCGGGCTGTCCTAGAAAAATTCCTCTTCAACTTTTAAAGAAGAATTTGATCGACGCAGAATCACTACCGACAGTTATGGCCGGATATTGATAGCAGACAGTGATAATCACTGTAATCACATTATAGATCAGAGGCGTGTTCAACAGAGCGAGCGCTCGCCAAAAGTGTTCGCTCGTGTTTCAGGTATAGGGAATTTTGGCGAGCGCTCGCTCTGTTAAACATGCATCAGGATGGACAGTTCCTCTGTTACATTGACAATTGCAAATTGCATCGTCTGATTGGTGATTGTGTGGACAGCGAAGACAACCTCTTTGTGGCTGATGGCCGCGGCACAATGGAGCATGAAGTGAAGGAAATCCAGTATTACATGACCAAACAGGTTTCATAATAATACTTGTCTGTTTACATGTTTATATATGTATTTATAGATTGTGATTTTGTAAATAAACCGTGTCATAATCCCAGATATTGTTCCTTTTATTTCATATGTAGGTTTTGTAAATGAAAGATGTAACAAAACAAAAGATTGCATAATATGCAACATCCCACACGAGTTCTTAATTGTCTTTTTATGTTTTTTTCTTACATGTTATATTTATTTATGGCAATACCAAAACTTACATAAACCTAGAAATATATATTCTTTTGATTGTTTTCTTTTAATTCTTTTTCTATTAAGTAATTTTCCTTGAGCCCATTTATAATTAATACAAATTCGTGGTGGCTATTTTTCCAATAAATAACATACAATGCAAAAGAAACGGGATATATAATCAGGAAATCAGGAAATTGAGTCCATTATTCGCATGCTAAAACGAATCTACATGTATATTATTTCACAGTATTGCAATTGACCGGTGATCATAAGCATTTAGAGTTTTCGATATTACATGTATACCATGATGCTTTTCAAGAATATCACAAATTTAAGCATTGTATTTTTCAAAATGCTCGTTATCCCTAAATTCCATCCGGTCTTTTTATATTTAATTTCATTTGGTACCGGTGCCTTAATTTCTACTGCAGGGAATGGGTCTGTCTTTGTTTGAACGAATTCGAATGCACACTACATCGGGTTGATTGTACGGCAAAATTACAAATAAATGCGTCGATCATTGTTCCTGTGGTAATGTTTACAAAACCCTTGGCGTGCTCAATCTTTAAAATCTTCACAAAGTTTATCTACTAGTGTTCATTCCTTTGTTAACCCACCTTTGTACATACTGTAATAGTGAAATTCTAACGTGTAACTCTATCCTTTAAATGAATAAAAATGATAAATATGGGTGGAACTTGGTACATGTATAATAGACGATATACATTTACTGTAAGATATTGAGGGGGATTTGATGATTTATTCACCAAAGAAAAAAATGTATTTCACGATGGCAACGCCCGAGGGGGTATATGATTTCTCTGTGGGAATAAATCTTTGTATCTCCTAAACATTCCTGCAATCATTTATTTATTTTACCAAAAGACATAAGTAAATACAAATTAAACTACGCCGAGTTCCAATTCTGAAAAGCAAACACATCTTGAATATTTGGCTTTTAACATTAATTTCTCTCTTTTCTTTTTGAATTCGCATTCATATATACATGAATTAATAAAATAAATGTTTTCTGATGAAAGAATACTTTAAAGGGGCATGGTCACGATTTCGGTCAAAAATTGTTTGTTTTTTTTTCGATTTTAACGTTTAGAATGCTTTAGTAAGGTGTTTTAATGAGCAACCAAGATTTGAGTATTATTCGTCGAGTTATAAGCAAGTTACAGAGCTTACAATTCTTTGCTATGTAAAAAGACCTTTTGTTTACATTTTGAATGTTGAAGTGAAAATTTTAGTTTAGACCTAAAATGAATGTGATAAACGTTATAAGAACTGTTTATTCATGCTTAAAATGAATATGATAGACAAAAGATAGACAAATTGGCTTTTAAAAGATTTTTAACTGGTATATTAAATCTATGTAAACAAAAACAGGGCACGAGCCTAGCTTGTTTACCTGATAAAGAATTGTGAGCTCTCGATCTTGCTTACAACTTTACGACTGGCCCTCAAATTTCATTTGTCAATGATCATTAAAAATGCATTCCTAAAGTATTGTAAATAATAAAAACAGAAAAATCGAATCTGACCAAAATCGTGACCATGCCCTATTAAACTTTACAACATTTTAGATTTGAGGTGGCATATGACATCTGTCAATGCAAATGTGGACTAAAGAACGTTATCGTCAAGACACTTTTGCCGTTTTTTGAAGTTTTAAATTTTACAAGTGTGTTTAAAATGTTTGGAAAGGTAAAAATATAAAAGATTCGAAGTACGTTATCGTCAAGATACTTTTGCCGTTTTTAGAATTCTTAAATTTTACAAGTGTATTTTAAATTATTGGAAAGGTAAAAAATATAAAAGATTCGAACTGATGACTTACATATTCGTTGTTTATAACGTTTATAACTCAACTCATCGCATTATATTTTTACGCTATTATACAAAATAAAACAAAACGTTGTCTTACTTTTTAAACTGATATTAATAAACATATACAAAATAAAACAACTTTCAGACTTTAACAACTTTAAATTAAATCTTTGAAAGAACGCAAAACCTACATAACAGAACACAACCACAATATTCTTAAAAAATTGTCTGATCAGTACATCTTCATATTAAAGTCAGTTTGTAATGAAAAGTCAAAAGTTTTAGCATAAAAATTGTACCACAGGTTCCTTGCAGTTTTGATAGTGTAGTAACATACAGTATTGTATATGTATACAAAAACCATTATTTTCCTACAACATTGGAAACAGTACCAAAAACTAATAGGCCTTGGCAACCCTTGGCAGTTGCCCAAGTCCAAAGGTTGAGGGCAATGGCTATCACAATAAAACACTATTTCATGCATCCTCAGAATGAAATCTTTTCTGATGATTTTTCAAAGAAACGTTGTGATTAAAGGCCTGTGGACACTTGGGACATTTAAACGGCTTTTCTCCAGTATGGATACGCATATGAACTTGCAAATTATCCCTGACCCTGAAATTTTTCTTGCAGACTTTACACTGGAATGGCTTGTTGTCAGTGTGAGTGTTTATGTGCCGTTTCAAGGCATGCGAGTCCAAGAAAGCTGTCCCGCATTTGTCACACACGTGGGGTTTCTCTCCATTGTGTCTCATTCTATGTTTACGGAGTTCGTTCGGTCTGACGAACGTTCTCCCACACGTTTCGCATTCGTATTTTCGCTCCTTGTCGTAGTGGTCTTTAAGATGTGGCTTCAGCTGGCTCATCCTCCTGAACGTCTTGCCACAGATCTCGCACTGGCAGCTCTGTTTCATCCTGTGGTGGTATACATGTTTGTGTAAGGGGGTCAGAAGACCAAAAACTTCGCCACATGAACACACATAGTTTTCATGCTTTAAGATGTGACTAAAGAGGTAGCTCTTCCACTTGAAGATCTCCTCACACAAATTGCATTTATAAGTCACTGTGTTTTCAGAAACACTATCAGCTAGCGAGTCTGTGTACTTCACAGAGGCTCCATCCCGATCATTGCTGTCACTGGTTTTCACGGCATATAATTGTTGAAGTAGATTTTTACCACCACTCTTGCATTGATATTCAGCATCAGCTGTACCAGGCATTGGTGCACAAAGTACATATTGTCTCTTTGCCTTCATCAGAGGCTTAAATGACATAGGCTCTCCTTCATTCTGCTCATCATTTCCATTGTTCTGTAAGAGCTTGGAAGGCCTTATAACAACATACCCATGAATGGTGGGCTTTGATGCTGATGAGGCATATGACTTCAACCTTAAAGTTACTTTTTCCTCGTCTATCGAATCTAAATTTAGATCTCCTTTTTCTTGTTTGGGATATGAAGAAACCTGCTTGCTGCAGTGTTCTTCCATATGAATCAATGTGTTTGTTTCAGAAGCAAATTGACCAGAACATATAGTACAAGCAAATTCATCCTGAATACTGACATTATTTTCTTTATTTGGATACAGAACATGCATTGTGCGTAATTTCTTCACATGACTCTTAAGATGCTCTTTCAAATGCAATTTCTTGAAACCAGAATTATTGCAAAAAGCACAATTGTAAGTAGTTGTATCCATCAAAGAGTCTCCATTGATATCATTACCCTTCTTGAATCTTTTGTTTTGGACAGAAATGGTGTCCACCAACTGTGTATTGTGTTCCAAGAGATGGTCGATCAGTTTCACTGGAGTAAACTCTATGCTGCAAATCCGACAGGGTATTTTCTTTTGTTCATGAATGTTGCTATGTGATTTCAAATTGTCCTTTGGAGACTCAAAAGTTTGTACAACACATTCTTGTTTTGAGATATGGTCTTCATAGTCACTTTTATTATCAAACTTTCTTTCACACTTATCACATTTCATGTTATTCATTGGACCAATTTCTACACGTTTTTGTAGGCTATCACCACTGTCAAACTTCTCTTCATTAGCCGTACTCTGAATTCCTCCCAAACGGTCTTGCTGCTTACACCGTTTTTTGTGATTCTTCAAATATTTGACTGTTGGAAAGATTCGTTTGCAAAAAGAGCACTGAAAACTAATAGAACCTATGTGAGTTACCAAATGCTTTTCCAACTGATCTTGACCTTGAAAAATCTCTTCACACATTTCACATTCAACTGGCTGCAAGTTATCCCAAAAGATAGCTCCTTCAATTTCATAGTCTTTACTTGAGGTTTGAGCACTATTCCTCTCCTCTGTGCTCTTACAAAAACTACTACTTTCACATTTTTGCTGGGGATTTCTCTCATTTTCAATACCTAAGTTGTCCTCATCCATATTATTTTCTTCACTGGAAACTGTGTCCTCTGAATTCTCAAAATATTTATACAACATATCTTTTGAAAATTCTTCATCATCACTCGTTCTTCCATCCAATTCTTTGTCACTTTTCCCAGTTTCATCCTCTTCAACCTCAGGGCAATTTTCTGTCCAATCAATTCCATCATCTTCAATCTCTTCCACCTTCAGTTCTAAAGGTTCTTCTGCCTGAAACAAAATAAATATATATATTTTAAACAAGAACAAGTTATTTTTTTCTTAAATTTCAAATTTCTTATGCAACAGCCAGCCATTCATGTTGCACAGCCCTTCATTTAATTCCATTTTTATGAGATCCGACAAATATTAATTGAGAGAAAGTGGTGTAACATATACTGTGAAATCATTAGATTTCATGGTGGCTCAACTTTCGTGGAATTTGTGGCTACCTCTCATCCATGAATATATACCCCAACGAACTAATAAACTAGGGCTATAAAGTCATAATCCTTTTGTATGTATACGAAAATACACGAAATTACATACCCTCGAAGATGTTAAATTTAAGCAATCCGAGAAAATTAGCCCCCATGAATTTTAATGATTCCACAATATTTCTTTTTGTTGGACCAGCATACCCGGTTAATAATTTGTTTGAAAGGTTGATCAACATTTGTTATGTTCGACTTTTTATTGTATTCCTAAGAACTATGAAGAATCAAAGTACCGAAGTACTCAAAGCCGGGCTCTTTTGGTGTGTCTTTATGCATATTGTGTAGTAAAGACTGAAAATCTCTCTCTCTCTCTCTCTGCTTATAATCATTAATGTCGGCAAAGCATCAGAGAGCGATCAATTTTTGTAAGCGGCTAAAAAAAAAAAATGTCTCTCTAGTAGAAAAAAGTTCAACAGTTTCTGCCTTGAATTTAGCAGCAAGCGTTATTTATTCAATCTCCATTTCTTCATAACACGCAGCAAAGTAGTTCTGGAAATTCATGCGCATTGTATGTGTCCAAAATGCATAGTCTTGTTTTTAAAACACGGTATTATTAAGACAACTAAAAAAGATAGACAATTCTCTCGAAATTATAAAAAAGAAACAAAATGCAAACACTACATGTATCTGCTGTCCATGTTGTATGCTGAAGCAACTTGGAAGCACAAGCTCAACATGATTTACTAACACAAGAAGCATTTTCATAATTCAGCTATTTGGAAATTAATGCAGCATGCAAGCTCTATATGCCTTTCATTGAGAATAATCTTTGTTTCAAATGAAAAGATATCACACTCTAATGTTGAGAAAATCAAGAAAGGAAAATTGATGGTTATATATATAACTCATAATACAAATGACGCCAAATTGAGGCGCCAGCCGGGTTTGCTTATTTATATTTAATCATACGATGGCTTTAAATTATATAAATATAAGTAATAAGGAATCATTCTTTGAATATTATTTGGTGATAATTTCGGTCAGGGCGTAATCAAATCTATTATAAAGCCCTTCGGGCTTTATTGGATTCGATAATGCCCCGACCAAAATTATCACCTCATAATACTCAAAGAATGATTCCTTATTCCTTATGTAATAACACATACTAATTTTACCTCAGAAACCGGAGGCAACACATAGCAGTGGTCATGATGACAGGTCCAGATAGCCCTCTCTAATGATATGTCCCCGCTCTTCTGGATTACATCCATTTCATGTACCTCAACTTGGATTTGGCATAATAAATCACTGTACAAATTAAACACAAGTATTGGTACAATTCTAGTACTCAACAATTCAATTTTAATTAAAGTAGAGCATTGCTATAGCTGCAATAATGTAGCCCTCTTTAAATATTTTTTTTTATGTTATGTACTGCAAATTAGATTTGGCATAATAAATTACCGTAAAAATCGAATTTTCATACAAAACTGAAGAATTTGTAACAATTCTAGCAGCTGCTATAACTCAACAATTCAATTTTAATTGAATACAAAAGTAGAATATCACTATTACATGTAATAGCTGCAATAACGTAGCCTTCTTTACATTTTTTTTAATAGTCAAACAAAATATACACTGTTACGGCAGAGTTTTCTCTTCTGAGTATTTAAAAAAATATATACACATATAGTATCACCTAGCAGTCATAATGAATAAGCAAATGAAATCAAAATAAGGACTTGTTCATTTGAGTTTATCATACCATTGCCATTACCTGTCATTTATAATTAATTTGACCATGTTGACAAGAATGAAATTGAGTTTCTTAGTAGGGATTTACATTTGACATATTCAAGACAAAATTGGAAATCAGAATCAAAACTTTTTGTACATTATAAATTATTGTAACACCTTTTCATTTTAATGTAACTATGAACAAGTATCCCTTATGAATGTTTCATTTCAAGACACTTCTTTTAACCTGAGGAGACAGATGGGTGATTTAAAATTTAATGTAGTTCAAGCATAGCAATACATTTATATTTCTAATTTCAATACATGTACCATATTTACAGTATTTATTTGCGGAAATAAGTACTTGCGTAATATAAAGGATTTACAGTATATAACCACGGTGACCTTATATGTATATATATCTAAATGATTTATTAAAGGCCAAATTTGGTTGAATCTACATACTGTCCAAACCCAGAAACTGTTATTACATCTTAAATCCAGACTGGAAACTGAGCCCATGTAACTTTTGTTTGCATTCACTTTATGTCCATATGGCATTCAATCCCGAGTTCATGCATAATTTGCTTATTTACTGAAGTGTTTTAAATCTAATGTGCTTGTAAATATAATTAAATTTGAGCAGACGTCATGCAGACAAAAAAGAAGTCCAAATCAGCTTATGAGGTTTGCTCTGGTGTTCGATTGTGTCTGGTCGGTATTGAACTCTACTCTGTCCCAAGATATCCTGGATTCACATTTTGCTTAATTGTATGATTTTTATAAATACCCCAGGGTTCAAACGATGTTTATTCAAAAGTAGGAAAAATTTCCAAGATTTCTCAGTCAAAACACTCCTGTTAGCTTATCAAGTCTCAATAAAATGCTAAAAAATGTGAGGTCTAGAGGGATTTTGTATTGCAGCAAGCCCGGAAGATAACGTTGTAAAATTGTGCGATGTATTCAGAGTGAATTCTGAATGGAGAAAAGAAGTAAACATTCCCCATTATAAATCTCTGTCAGGAATCTTTTTTTGTTCCTGTGAATTTTTCCGAGTGAAAGATGATAATGTGTCAATAAAATTTTCTTGGAAATTATCCCTTTCATGCATGTCAACTGCACTTCTTTCACAGGTATGTGTATTTTTATTAAAATTCGTCCAAATGTGCTGCATAAATATCTTGGGACAGACTATACATATAAATCACAAGATTCTGCAACACCCCCCCCCCCCCCTTAATCTGTTCCAAGTATTCCCCGATTTCATTAAGTCAGTTCTTCAGATCGATGAACCCGTGATTATCCACATTGAAAAATTCCTATCAGTTCATACTGATTAAATGTTCAATATCATAATATGCAAGATACTGTCAATAACATGGTTTTTACTTATCTGAATATTCGGGTATATTCAGCCTTTCCAACACAAAATTTAACGTTAGTCTTTGTACTTTGTATACATCAAGGGTAATTTAGAATAAACGACTGTCATTTTACTGAAAGCTGCATAAAACCTTCAAAGCGTGCGAAAAATGTTTACAAATCTAATAGACTGATATCTGCATATAACATACCAGAGTAACATTCATGTTGCGATTTTGTCAAACGATATGTCAACCGGAAATAGATACAGATTTTCAGTCAGATATGGTAAAAGTAGGTCGCTAACACAAAAAATGTAAAATTGTTTGGAAAAAACCCAAATAAATAAAAAAAAAACAACAACAAAATTCTTATATGAAAGAAAAAGAAAAGAAAAATAATATCACACTATACTTAGACCGTTCTTTGACCACTATAAAGATTAAAGTTTTGTTCCTACGTTTTCGCCACCCAGACAGTTGGGCTCGAAGAAGATTTGTACCTCGATTTCGGAGAGTCAAATCGAATACCAAGTTACATGTATGCATACTTTATTTTTTCTTATGTTTGCGTTAAACTTACTTAGAAACTTATTCTATATTTGGATTACTTCATCAATCCTTATATTTATTTCCAGTTAAATGTCTTTGATAAATATTATTATTCAAGTTTGCAAAGGACATTTTTACTGAAACTATAATCATATTGAATATTTTTAACAAACTATTAGAATTGAAAAAAAACAGATTGCGTAAGTTTTTGTGGAATCGAACTCACAACCTAAAAAACCTAATTCTATAAGCCTCAACCATGCACTGAATCATTTCAGTCACAAAAATGTGCGTAGTAACTAGTTTTTTGGTACAGTACCGATCAGACTCAACATAACACCAGAGTACATATGTAAACCCAAACTAAACCCCCGGTTAACTTTGGGGTTTACTTGGGGTTCACTCTGGGTCTGCTTTTTCAAAAATTTGGGTCCACTTGGGGTTTACTTTAATTGGCTTTACTTTGTGTTTACTCAGGATTTACTTTGGGTTTACTCGGGAATTGCTTTTGGGGTCAACTGTACGCACCGAAGTGTGAGGCAGACCCGTCTTTTATCTTACATGTACCATCCTACTGCCTGTAATTCCTACCCCTTGTATATTCCGAATATACACATGTAGCGTCTTCTCTCAGAGATATACTTCTGATCGGAGTTTACTCGAGCTGCTTCCACTCTGGGTTTACTTAGGGTTCACTCTTGTACGTACACACGGAGTAAACCCAGCGTAAACCCAGAAAGTAAACCCATACACACGGAGTAAACTCAGGGTTTACATGTAGTTGGGGTTTACTTTCTGTTAGGTTGGGTCTTATCGGTACTGTACATGCGACCTCGGCCACGAATTTACGGACTTATATATATTATTTTTCTAAAACGTTCAATTGTTGGGATACAAAATTACATCTCTCCACGTTTTTGATGATTGAAATCGGGTTGCTTCCATTAGACCTTACTTTGACTATGACAAAAATATAAAGCACATGCAGATCCATTCTCTATAAGAAAAGCCACTTAAGTTTTTTAAAAAATGACACTACATACACGTATTTGGATGTATCATATACATGTACACACGTAAGTTTAAATCAACATATATACATGTATTGCAAATACTGTGGTATCATTAGATTTCGTGGTGGCCCAATTTTGGTGGAATTCGTTTAACGCATTGAACATAATTAGTGGTTACAAATCGATGTTATGGTAATTGTACACGTACTGTTTTGAATGAATTAATAAAAAAAAAATCAGATTTGTTGATGTTCAAGTTAACATGCAGTATCTTATCCGTCCTTATATTGACAATTCACACGCCTTATTCACTCAACTTCTTAATAAATATCCCATTTGGTATTACATGTATATCCCAAAGGGCTATCATATCCCATTTGGGTGATTGGCACCAACCATAATTATTAGGCTCAACATCTCAAATACACAGATTCAATTATGCTAAAATTTTCGTACCTTATGACAACATGTAATATGAAATTTTTGAGAAAATTGTATACATATTATGTTTATAACAAAGATATATATACGAGGTAGTCTGTCCTCCATAAGTTTCAACTTATATAACTGCATGTTCCCAACTTTATAAACCTTATAATATTATTATATATGTTTATACTTTTGTACCTCTGACCCAATTTATATGTATATTTTATTGTTATACTTTCATGTTAAATACTGAAATCTGATTGTTTTAGACGCAGTTCATAATCCTTTCTATTACCCTCAGCGTTAGCAACGCACTTAGCAACAGGTAACATTAAAAATGGTTACATGCGCGAAAATAATGCGCGTACGGTTCGCTGTAGAATTCACGTTATTCCTATGTAAAAGCAGTTAAGTTTTCTTTAAAATTAAGACATTCAGTATAACAAAATAAATACCCTTCCAAACAGGCACTATTTATATAATGTTATATTTTCCTCATGTACCATATGTTTGAAATGGTTTTGAGTGAATAAATGAACTGAACAGAATATGTTTCTTCATAAATATGCAAGAGACAAGAGGTTTATGAAATGAAATTCATTGGGATAAACAACATAGTTATCTTTTTTTAATATTTACAGAATAAATCAATTTTGATAAAACCTTTCCATTATTTAGACATGTACACTCATCTGCCCATAGTTTGCCAATTAATTGAATTTTTCCCTATATATTTCATTGAAAAAAGACTGAATTTTATTTTTTTAAACCTTTTTTGGTCAGAAATTGAAGAAATTTATACTGTATTCATATTATGATAAAGCAGATTTAAAAAAAATATATATACTTTTTTATACATGCATGTGTATTTAAAAAAAAAAAATCTGTACCTCAATAACAATATTAGAGATTTATTTTTAGAACTCTTTCATCAATTCTATGGTTTTTGCAATATCTGGGAGTCCTAATGACAACGATGTCTTCCCTCATGCGCGGATCTAGAGGGGGGGTCGGGGGGGTCCCGACCCCCCCCCCCTGGAAAATGAAAATTTATTAAATTTACATAGTAAAATTATCGCGAAAATATGCCTCGGACCCCCCCCCTGGCAAACACAATTATCCTTCGGACCCCCCCCCCCCCCTGGAAAAATTTTCTGGATCCGCGCATGTTCCCTCCTAATACTGAAGAATGGTGAGTTACATGTAAGGAGGAAGAATAAAACACTTCAGTAACAGCCCTGCACATGTTAATTAACCCTCAAACAAAATAAATAAACAAAGTTGAAGTGTATTCTTTATTATTTTTACTCTTGCAATTAATAAAACATTACAACAAAATTAAGATATAGTTGTTTCCCCTCTCTTGACATGTGTTAAAAATATTTTTTTTAAATGATTTTTTATATAGCTGTTGAGGACTTGATTTCATACCATTCTCAAAATTTAAACAGATTTGCAAACTGCTCTATTGTTAAAAGAATAAAAAAAATTAAGAACAGGAAAGATTATGCTAAAAATAATCATATAGTGCAACACTGCCATGATTCTGATAATTTTTTATAACTCAATCAAGAGAAAGGGCAATTAATCAACTTTTTTAGAGAGCGGCCATAAGGCACATACTTTGTAAAGTAATCATGTCCTAATTCATATACATCATTCTGAATTTTAGACATAAACATAATTTCATGAGGAAATTTACACAATGTCCATATATACATGATATATATAGCTGTTCTTTCAGGAATGACACTTCTGCATGTGTGCTTTGAGAGAAACATTGTGATTGAACCCCTCTCCACAAATGGTACACTTGTATGGTCTTTCCCTGGTGTGCGTTCTCATATGAACCGTCAAATTGTAACTTGTTCGGAAGGATTTTCCACAGGTCACACATTCGAACGGCTTCTCGTTCTTGTGAATCCTCATGTGGCGATGTAAAGGACCAGATAATTTGAACGCCTTCCCGCAGCATTCGCACACAAACGACTTTTCTCCAAAATGTGTGCGCAGGTGCTTCCGCAAATTTGACTGGTGGTGGAAAACTTTCCCACATTCTTTACACTCAAAGGTAGCATCATCATGCATGGCAGACCTGTGAACCTGCAAGCTATTGGCACGTAAATAATATTTTCCACAAATTTCACAGATGTGTTCTCTTCTAGTAACATCGTGCACATGATTTAGGTGGACTTTCAGTGAGGAGGGATGGCTATATGTCTTTTTACATATCTCACACTGGGTGTTTTTGGTATGAATTTTTCTGTGTAAACTTAAACCTGTTATACTCTTGAATACTTTGCCACACAAGTCACAGGCAGGTTGTTCAGGTTTCACTCTTTCTGTATTCTTTTGTAGCTTTGGATTAACATGTTTTCTTCTGTGCGCCCTGTAAGTTTTGCGATCATCAAATTCTTCATGGCAAATAGAGCACCAATACAACTTTGAGCATACCAATGGACCATTGTCATCATTCTCAGCATGTTTTTGATTGCTTTCATTCTTCTCTCCATTGATGTCTTGTTCTTCTTTGCAGTCAATGTGTTTTTGCTTGCTGCCATCTTGTTTGTACTCACTGTCAACTTGTTCCTGCTCACTGTCAACTTGTTCAGGTTCACTGTCAACTTGTTCAGTATCACTGTCATGATGTTCCTGTTTACTATCATCGTGTTCATGATTGTAGCTTTCTTCAATGTCATGTTCATGCTTGCTGTTACTGCCTCCAAGCTTAATTTTGAGCCTTTTCCTGATGTCAACTTGATCCTTGTCCACGGAACCTGATTGACTCTTGGACTTTTTTTCAGTTTCATCACTGTCAGCGGCCGGTAAGTCTTCTTCAATAGCATTATCAATGGCCCCTGGTTCTTTCTTCTCTATAATGCTTTCCCAGACATTTTCTACTGGTTTCAAACTGACGTCTTCATCCAAATCAGAGATGTCTTCACTGAAGTCTGCATCATGCATGTCATCGTCATGGTCATCACTTTCATCATTTACACCAGCCATCTGTGTGACTGTTTGCGATTGCTTATATTTATCTCTCTCTTTTTTCAGAGCTACGGGGGTCAAACCATGAAGATTAGTTTCTGGATGATGACCAGACTGTGCATCTGAATTAGCATCAGTTGGTTTTTCCTTATTCAGGAGATCTAAGATCCTGGTCACTTGAGATTGCACCTCTTCCTCTGTTGATGTTGTTTCAAAAACACCCCTCTCAGTGTGGGCAGGGATGGTGGATTTATTGACAGTGTGAAATGCATCCTCTATTGGTTGAAAAAACACAACAGATTTGGTCCTTGTGTCCCAGTTGATGTGGTTTTTGGCAGATTCACCCCAAGGCAGGTCCGACTGAATCTGGAGAGAGAGTGTGTTTTTGGTGTTCTTTTCTACACCACTCTGTGGACAGGTGGCATTTAATAAAGTTGTATTTTCTAGCTCAGATCTAACAAGATTTGATGTCATTTCCTGCTGCTGCAGTCCAGTTTGAAAATTGCCGCCAGAACTTGGCATGCCCTGAGGCTGTGATATGAGATCGTCTATGTTATGGAAATTGGCAGTGGAATAGGATGAAGTATTTGGTGATGAATCAAGCAAGTCCTGGAAACTTGTAGCCAGAGTTGGCTCACCAAGCACGGAAGATTCCCTCACTTCGTCAGCTGCTTTCTGAGAGTGTTTTTTGGAGTGTGAATTTCGTTTAGATTTTGCATCTTTCTCTAATTTCTCTTTAGCTTTTGATGCATGTCTTGATTTCTTTGATTTTTTGGAGTCCAATTTCTTCCCATTTTTATCATCATGGGATTTCTCATGCTTTTCTAAATTAAATAATTTCAGATATGCTCTCTTGCATATTTTGCATTTGTACAGAACAGGAGAGCAGGTGGTATTCAACTCTGGAGCATTCTTGGAAGATGGCGAAGGACTAGATATGGACTTTGAATTTCGGAATCTATATTCCTTGGACCTGGATTTGGATTCCCAAGCATTCTCCAAAAAATCCACAAATGATTTTGGCTCGATCTGTTAAAGAGAGATAAACATATATGTAAGATTGATTTATTTTAAGTATTCATGGACTAATTGAAAGTGCAAAAGTGCATGCATTTTAAACTCAATTGTCCGAGTTTTAATTACCTTGGTGGTATGCATTCTTGGTTGATATCAAGTTATCGGTATGTGACTCTCAGAAATGAAATAAGGTCTTAATTGCTGTAATGGAAAGAAAAAAATCTGAGTTTTTATAGCTGTACACGTTAATGCTGAAAACCAATAAGTTAGCCCTAACAGCTTTGGATATATGGAATGTCAATAAAATATATACATACTAATACACTTATATACACATACTAGTTGTGCATGTTCAGCGGATGCACATTATGCACTTTTCTTTCAAAAAAGGTACATTTACTCAGTTTTCATGAAAACCCAGTAGTCGGAAGACCAAGGTCAGTAAATTTCGAGGTTGGGTCAGAGAAAATAACCAATCAGGATGATGGATGGACTTGTAGATATTCTGAAAGTCACACACACAGAAATGTTTCTAATAATATTTTTATTGTCTATTAATCTAAACTTTATGCATGTTTTATCAATTATCATTTTTCAGATCAAATTGAGAGAAGATGCGGCTTTTTTCAACGTAACACTTACCATATATGTGACACATGTGCTATATAAAATAGGGGACCAGTAAAGTTATTCAGGGGCAAGTACAATCAGAAAGTTCACTGATGTTGCTAACTGTAGGTCAGAGTGTGGCTCCCAGTCTGAAAAATTTGCATCGACAACCTGGGTTAACCCTGGATGTCCATTCAAATTTTTTCAGAACGGGAGCTACAGACCTGCAGTAAGTGCTGGCCAATAAGTTTGAAAATTTTTCATAAAGACTGTTTACTTGACACCCCAAAATTTATTAATAATTTAAATACTAGGTTATTCACAAATGAAAGAAATGATCATTGAAACAAATTTATTGTCACAGTACTTTGCACCTCCAATAAGTAACATGATTGAATTTTGGACATGTTTATTTTTTATTTATATGATTTAGTCCTAATTGTAAAGGGTGAGTCTGAGGTGGAGGAATGAGCAAATACACAATGAAAATAGGTAGCTGGATCAAAAGCTCGAGCCTTGGGCCCTGTAACTCTAGTCAGGAGCTTTACCAATTACCACTGAGCTACATGTACCCCAGGATTTTGTTGCCATATATCCTGCTTTTTTTAGTGCCAAAACTTTGCGAAAATGTGTTGCATTTTTTTTTTATTTGCAATTGATATGATGACAAGTCAGGAGTATAGTCATGTGTACACACTGCTCTACAACACATGTTTTCCTTCCTAATTCTTAACAAAAAATGATTGTATAAACTACATCTGAAACAATACTTTCTATTTGCTCTGGAGATCATATTTCAAAATCTTACCGATTCACTTTTGACTTTTAAACTTATTGTTCCACTGGCCGACATGCGTAGCATTTTATTTGTAAGCGTTTAGTCTTACTTTGTGATTATTTACCGTCTAATTTAAAAAAAATATTAACTCATTTCACCCAGAACACTGCATGTAGGAAAGAATGTCGGGTTCTATAGGAAATCCTATGCAACAGACAGACCAATCAGACACTTCCTTTTCTTTGAAATGTAGAGGAAATTCGGTCCTTCTATTTCTTTGTTTACTCACAATGAAATTATGCTCGGTGCGATTTATTATTGTGCACATAGAATTATCAAAAATAAATCCCATCTCTGCAACAATATATGATAAAGTACATGAATGAATGACCATAATTCGTATCTGATACTTACAATATTCAAAGCGTCAAGCTAGGCTAGCATGGTTCCAGAGGTAGCAGGACTTTTGGTCCCCAAGATGTTTAGTCCCCAAGACGTTTAGGCACCTATCTTAAGATGTTTAGGCACCAACCTCTTTTTTTTTTGTTTAACATTATTGACTAAATTAATAGACTGAGACTGAGATTTATCTCTAACAAATCTTTTATTGTATTTATATAAATTTAAAAAGATGTTTTCCTTACTTAATTTTTATTAAATAAAATCTACATTAAAAGTCCATATTATGTGTCTTATCTTTAATTAATTATCAAATTATTTTCAAATTAAGAATCTTAATTTTATTTGATCATTATGGTGGCATAGATCTGCCACCACTTGTCAGATAATTATGTCGACTTGTCAGATCTTGATGTCGACTTGTCAGATAATTATGTTCACTTGTCAGTTCTTTAAGTCGACTTGTCACTTATTCACGTGTTTAAGAATTCAACACTTTAACCTTTCCATGCCCAATTTGTGCCATCCATTTGAAAAAATATTTTCTCATAAGTCGACACAGGGATCTGACAACTTCACAAGTCGACATAATCATGTTTTAAGTCGACATAATTATTTGACAAGTCGACATAATTATCTGACAAGTCGACATAATTATTTGACAGGACGACAAATCATCTGACAAGACAACATCACTATCTGACAAGTCGACTTACACTATGAATGATAATTTTCTTTAAACTAGTGGCCATATTATTTTTTTCTGTCAGATAATTATGATAACTTGTCAGATCTTTATGTCGACTTGTCAGATGATTATGTAAACTTGTCAGATATTTATGTCGACTTATATGATATTTTGATGACAAGTAAATGGCAGTTTGTGGCACTAACACGCTTTGACAACAAAATGTTGAGTTTCTAGTCACTATGGTTATTTTCTGACAAGTCAACACAAAGATCTGACAAGTTGACATAAATATCTGACAAGTCGACATTATCATATGAGAAGTTAATATAATTATCTGACAAGTGGTGGCAGATCTATGCCGCCATAGATCATAATTCCACTCAAAGAATATTTGAATATTTGTATAATTTTTAATCAACAAAGATAAAATAATGAGCATTTCTTTACCATGTGTTAAACCACCACTACCATTAAATAAATTGTTAAAACAGCATCCACCTTCCACCCCAATATACTGCTCCTTCTGTGGATAGGTGCTAATAAGGAGAGATAATGAAGAGATCCTGCAATACAATATGGGGTTTTCATACCACTCTAGAGAAGTAAATTATGAAGAGACAAGTCTTAAATTTCCTTAAATAGCAATGATTTATCTAAATATGTTATAAATATCATATATTCTATACATGTATGGGTTTTTTCATTGAAAATAATAAATTAACTGAAACATGAATTTAATGTGTATTTGCTGAAACTCGCATGCCTGTTAATTAAACTTCATCAAAAGAATATATCAAAAATATCCCTAAGAAATATATTCATCACCTGCATCTATAATTTAGAATAAGCGTAATTATAACAGCCAAGTTGTACAATTGTCGAGATATCTTTCTAATGGAATGATTAGAGAAATAACTTGTGTTTAAGTAGAGAGTTGCTGCAGGGATTTTATTCTTACATGTAGTTATATATCGGTAAATCTGCTGCTGTGTGAAGAATATCAATGATAAAAGATTGTTTTTTTAAATATTCAAACTTTGTATGCAACAAACCAATTTTCAAATATGAATACTCTATGCATACACTCATGTTCTAGTCATGAATCTCATAATGGCAGCTCTGACATCGCAATTTTTATGTAATTAATTTTCTCCAAATTTAACAAAAATGCATTTATTTGCTTAAAACTGCTCAAGAGATACATAATTAAATAGTTTATTAAAAACAACAGGTGCCTAAACATCTTGAAATTGGTGCCTAAACAGGGTTGGAAATAATAGCCCGCCCGACCGCCCGAGGCGGCCTGTTTTTAAGGCGGGCGGGGGCAAAACTTTAAAAGACAGCCCGGCGGTCGGGCTATTTTTAATATCCAGTTTCTATTTTTAAACCGACAGTTAATTACCTCATTCACAAAAAGTACAGACGCCGTCAGGTTGTTAGGTATCGTTGAGAATTAGGTAAAATCTAGAAATTGTAATCTATTCGCGCATTGGTCTGAATGATTGTTATAGCCAACCAGCGTTCGCAATACAATTTTGTTCGGCAATATTACAAAGTGAAGCAACTTGTTAGATGATGCGCAAGTTTCTGAGGTTGTCACTCCCAAAAAGCGTTACTTGATTGACGCAGGATGTGTATATACGAGAAAAAAAACCAGTGTACGACAAAAACAAAACACGCCGACCAATAGTTCCGGGATGGAAAGTAGAATTTGAATGGCTGACAAGTGGCGAAACACATGGGAAGCTGTATTGTAAACCATGTCGGGGTGACCACTATTAATTTTACTATTTATTCTTACCAAAATTACGCAAATTTAGATGTGGGTGATTGATTTTAAACAAACTTCTTTGGAAACCCCTCGTTACAACTTTTAAAACAAAAACAATTTAGTAACAAACACAGAGCCATCCACAAACTGACAAAGGCATGAAAGTTTGTTTACAACAAAACTACACATGTTTTAAATTAAAGTACGAGCATTTCCATCCCCTGTCGAAACAGTGGGCATAAAAAATCAAGTGACCTCGTATTTTTACAAAAGTGGGAAACTCAGGCATTTTACATGTTGTTTTTCATCACTTAAAATAATACAGGCCCGGTCATCGGCGGAAAATACCTTAAACAAAAACTGTTGTTTTTTTATTGCCTTTCAATGTTTTGGATCTATTTATTGTCGAAATTGTTGTGAAAGTTCATGATAATGACATTGTTAGCTGCCTACCAAAAAAAAGTTTGTAATTATAAACAAGTAGATGAATAGTTTAATTTTTTACACATGTAAACCTTAATAATAAGCATTCTTTGAGTTATGCTTAGATGTAGTTTCAAATACTGTGTAAAAGGTGACGATTTACATATTACGCTTTGTGTGTAGTTCATTCATAAAAGTGAACGTTTTTATCAGGGCTGGCAGATTTTCGGCAGGGCTGGTAACTTTTAAAAGTAGCCAGCCCTGTGGCTGGCTGCTATTTTTAGTGAATTTCCAACCCTGGCCTAAACATCTTGGATCTTAAATGTCTTTGCTTGGGCCGAAACATCTTGGGGCCTAAACGTCAATAATTCGTTCCCGAGGCCTTCCGATTGTGCAAGCCTGGTCTTCGGTGAACCTCGGGACTTTCCACTACCTACAACAAGAATAGAGGACTGGGTAAAAGTAGTAGACATCGAGTCAAGTTGTGCAATGACCAACTCATAAGAGTTGACCAGCAAAATGACTGATTTATAGACCCATCAAATTAATTAACGAGGCCGGGTCTAATTTGTTCTGCCCTAGATTTTGTAATGATTTTTTTACATGATTTTCTACAGAAATAATTCAAAGTTGACTAATTTTTAACATAGGATCCTATGTGATTTTGCTTGAAATGAATCAATTTTGCACATTTTTTTTTTTTTTTTTTTTTACTATTTTTTTAAACTTCTGTCCCAGAGATTTCTTTTTCTGTTCTAACTATGAAATTTATTGCTAAAAGGCACCAAATGGTCAAATAAAAAACAAAAAAAAAAACCCTTTTACCTCCTGGTTTGTTCCTTGGATCTTATCAAGGTTTGTTTTTTTGGGTTTTTTTTGCGCGCCCAATTTTCTAGATTTGTCAGATAATGGCTATTTTTTATTTGACAAAGGCGGAAATGATGAACTTAATAGTATTAATATTAGTGTAACCAGTGTAAGTAATTAATATATAATGTTTGTCTATTTGTAAACGTAAACCTCACATGTTAAGGGTCATTAATATAAAATGCATCGTTACTGTCTTGTACGGAAGCCCTTTGGTGCAACTTAGAAAAATATTTTATCTGGCGGCCGCCAGATAATTATAATTTGGCTGCCGCAACTTAATTATCTGGCGGCCGCCATACTTTTCTGGCGGCCGCCATATTATTACTTATTAGGTTAGTTACTGACTCACTACGGAAATATATTGGGTTGATCAATCTCATAGATGGCGAGGCGAAGCCGAGCCTTCTATGAGATTGATCAACCCAATATATTTCCGTAGTGAGTCAGTAACTAACCTAATAAGTGTTTTGTTTTCTCGAGGACTATCAAGCGACATATTTATTCACAAATAGCGATGATCTACGCAAAGCCATGTACAAGATGCCTTACATCTCTTCCAATTTAACTCATTTAAACTCTTCAAAATTTTCATCTCACCTTTCAAATACTCTTTCAAAATCTTTGCTTTACCCATGTTTACTTACAATGTTTTGTGGCTATTCAATTTCAAATGTTTTCTCCCTTTCCTCTGCAGAGATTTGAGCAAATTTCGACGCTGCCATTTTGTTCTGCTCCAGACAAAACAATGTGACGTCAATATTCTAAGGGCAACTACTCTAATTTTAAAGAATTTCAAAGGGCAACAACTCCAAATACTTTAAGAACTAACAGCATGCAGTTTATGTATAAAATACTATGAAATGTCGAAATGAGTAAGCGAAGCGTCGACCAATGACGGCCATATTGCTTAATATTATTTCTCACAGAACAAATATTGAGATATATGAGGCAATCACGTGCTATGTTTAAACCAATGAAAATGTGACATTTCAGTCCATGGGAAAACAAAATTTTCTTGCGGCCGCCACATAATTATCTCGCGGCCGCCGGATAAAACCTGGATTCCTGATGCGTGCGCATGTTTTAATGGGAGCTTTTTAGGGAGTTGTGGATACACTCTAAAATTAGTTTTTAATAATTTCTGAAACTTGACATAAAATATCAATTGCAGGGCTTAAGTTTTGAAAAACTGGCGGAGTTGAATGTATAGTAGACTTTGTTAAAATGTAAAATGATTTATATATAACTTTGTGCCTTGTATTATACACATTGTATTTTAGAGTTGGTTCTAAACTTTTAAAACTAAACTAAACACCCGTTCAGGAAATCTTAACATTAAAAAACCTTAACTTGAGAGGACTGTTATGTAAACATGTATAAGTAAAGGAACGCATTGCCTTCTATTTGTTTTAAGTTTGGTATAAGTATTTACCAACCCAGATTAAAGTCTGTTTTATTGATCACAACAGCTAGTACAGGCAATATTATCATGAGAGCGGATCCTTCTATGACTTTATAAGGATAAACTAGGATAAGTGTGTACTAGTATTCGTGGCCATGAAAATGTAACTATTTAACAGACTGTGATGTTAAACTCTTTTATTATACTTTCATGTTAAAATACTCAATTCTGATTGGTTAAGGCGCAGTTGATAATCCGTTCTATTACCCTTAGCGTTAGCAACACACTTGGCAACGGGTAAACAACAAATTGTTACATGCACGTAAATCGTAGAGCTTTTATATAACTTCCATGAAAAACAACGAATATGAAAAAAATCCATGTTCAGGTACTTTCGGTGATGACTGGAACGTGATGACTGGAACTTACGCCAATTCAAGCGGAACATGTCAAAGATATCTTCAAACATAGGTTTGTCTTTCCTCCAAGTTTTATTGTTCAAGTCTCGGTAAGTTTTGAGACAAGGTTTTTTGTCTAGGCACGGTCAAACGGAAGTGATCAATGAAATTCATAGTATGCATTTGTAGAATATTTACTATTTGTATATTATTGTATCTGTGTTAATTAAATAATAAAAGGAAAAAAAATAAACTTTTAAAAACTTCATTTGTTTGAAACGTACTGGTGAGAACAGGAAGTGACGGTTGGCAAAAGGACATCTATCAAACACACCTTTAATCAAATGTCTATCATCCATAAAAGTGTCTTTTCCTGCCCTACTTATTAGATCTTGTGAGTACAAAATCTGAATAAAGGAATTCAATGCAACTTGAGATATTTGTAATATCTCACCGAAAATAAAATGCTTTTTTTTTAAACATTGAATAAAGAACAAGTGTAAGGTTTGATACTGATTTATTCATCCTATCTACAATTTGAAGAAAACAAACCCTGAAAAATATCAATTTTAAAGAACTTCCTGTGATGACAGAAAGTTACACCGAAACAAACGAAATAATGTAATGATCCGGGATAGGAATAATTTTATCATTTTACGTATATTGACTATAGGTCTAATTAATAAATGGTAAGGGTGGGTGAATTTTATGATTTTTGCATCATTACATACCTAATACAGTTTATTGGGTTTGATCTCTTCCATGTTTACAGTATCTGCAAAAATCTATTTTAGCACGTGTATTTTTGTTTTCATCAGTTTGCATTTTTAACCATAACATTGTAAATTCCATAATGTATGCGAGGAAATTATGCATGTTATTTATACCTACATGTATGCATCTTTATTCCTTGCGATTCGTTGTCTTCTGCACTTGTAAAAGCGATGTATTCCTTAAGCTTGGTATATTGTTTACATCCCGCTGCCAGTTTTTCCTGTAGAGTCTTATGTTAGCCATCGTTTCGTATTTTGAATTTCTAGGATTATTTCGTTACTAGCAGTGTTTTATAGTTTAAAAACTTCCTTACAATTAATGTTTTCATTATGCATACTTAGTTTTCCTAAGAACTAGAGATCGCCCGTTATTTAATAAGTATTTGCTTTATTATCTAGGATATCGTCTGCTAGATCATTTTTCGTTTCTATTTTGAATTATTAAGGTATCTATGAGGATCTATGAGGGTCATTACTAACAGGTTATGAAAAAATGCATCACAATTGTATTAAAGAAGATCGCTCCTTATGTTTTGGGTAGCCATTTTGGGTCCCCGCTAGTCTGAAAATTTTGCATCACATATTAATTCTAGCATTATATTTGTATTGAACAATTGCAAATGAACTTTGTTGAATAAAATTGTTTAAAAGAAATTACATTTTTACAGAACTTAGTAAGTAGTATTTCTATTGGTATATTTTGGCATATTAAGCTTATATTTCATAGAAGTTAAGAATAAATTAACTCCAATATTGGCCTAAATTTAGCTTATTTCATGCTATATCTCAAATTTTTGGGATGCGACCCCTACCTGTTTTACTTTTTGATAAGACATTACATGTATGTCTATTTGTATGCGAAGTTTTGGAAATATGACATTACTATACCTTTTTTTATTTGCGTTATAATTTAATTACTCCAAAATGTTTGTAACATAATGTTCTTGTGTTCATATGCACTGGCATTTGAAATCACCAGTAAAGCAAGACTTTTTAAACTTTGACTAAGATTTTACTTTAATACATGTGTTCAACTTCATACTGTATTTTTTATATATATATATATATATAATATCTTTATTTACATATTTACATGATATTTCTATCGTGCTCTGAGGCTCATTGATACCGTGGTTAGTACTCAGCTAAGATGAAACATGTATGCAGCCAAAACAGTTAAACAAAACATGTAAACCGGCGACTGAAATGTGACTGAATAATATTCATGTTTTATATTTTACATTTTCTTGCCTCAGTGTATCACACATTATACAAACGTAATTTGCTGAACAACCGAACCCCAATGTAACCACGCATACATGTATATGTAATTGTTATACTTACAAATATTAAAAAACCGGCACAAATTTTCATTTCATTCATTTTATTCAGGTAAATTTATCATAAAATATAATGATTTCACATATAAAATACATTAAATAAAAAAGACATTATCATAGCACTATGCAACTTCATAAGAATCATTTTGCTCAATATCATTATTATATAAATTACATGACATACAAATGATAAGTATTCATTTACCTAAGGATAGCCTATAAAAGCCTTCAGTTGTTAAAAGCTTATTTCCAATGGGATCCTTATTTAAGAGTTAAGTTAAAAACAACAAAAATGCACTACGAATTAATACAGTAGAATTTAGGGAGAAAACTGGAAATGAATAAAGCATTATGCTTTGAAAAATGATATGTTTCCATAAATATTTTTTAATAACTTAAAAGTAATAACAATACAAGATAAAAATGGATTTGGACAAGCATTCATATAGTATCTCTTGTATTAGTACGCAAGAAAGGTGTCTTGCAAAGTAATTAAGGGATTCATCTTGCTGAATCATTAGATTGTGAATCCATCCCCATGTACTTTCCATTATTCAGAGAAAAATTAAAAGTTAACTCCTTTTGCATTCCAAATAAAGTTAAATATACCTTTAGTTAATATTTATATTTACGTTTGACGTTTTCCGCTTCAATGAGAATAAGCCACAAATGTCACGGCATGTGTCTCTTTCGTATCCGCCCTCGAAACTGTGTGACCCATATCAGTGTCACACCTCAGTGAATTAATAATAACTCGTTTTTAGACACTTTCGGGACAAGAAGACATAAACACTTGTGTTACTTAAATAAGGCGAAAATGGCGGGGTTTCATATAACACTATACGGATTATTTCACGGTTTATCGTGCCTTGTCTGGTTTACGTACGGGGATTTTGATTTGACAGTTCTTCATACGAATGATGTCCATGCACGTGTGCAAGAAATGGATCGCTACGGTGGGCAGTGTACTAACAAGGACTGTTTCGGGGGAGTCGCCCGGCTAAAAACAAAAGTACAGGAAATAAGGAACCAGTTTCCAAACACCCTATTACTGGATGCCGGGGATCAGTTTCAGGGAACTCTTTGGTTTCATCATTTTGGTGGGAATATAACATCCACCACTATGAATGAACTCGGATATGACTTCATGGTATGTGCCAAATGAACAAAATAAAAAAAATTGGTTAAAGACCCAATGAATATTGACATAAATATATTGCATGTTAACATAAATAACTTGCATGTTCACATACATAAGTCGCATGCCAACATAAGTAAGTTGCATCTTGTCATATATTATGTTGCATCCTGCATCTAAGACGCCACATATGGGCGTAAGCGAGTGATTTTACCCATATAAAAATCAGATTCTCTTTAAAGATTTATAACTTGCATGTAGACATAATTATCTTGCATGAAGGGGTACAAATATGCCACCAAAGATAAAATAAAAATGTTTTGAATTATCTGTTGAATGATAAGTAACAAGAACTTAGACAACTTGAAAAAAGCTTATCATAAAAAACTTCTCTAGCTACAACCAGGGATATTACATTGTATTAACAGGTACATGTATACATTGTTTTTTCACACTAATATAAATGTTTCTAATAAAGAAATCACCCGAAAATAGAATAAAGGCAGTTTTTTGAATTCAGTCGATTAATACCCGACTTTAAAGGGGCATGGTCACTAGTCGGATCAATTTTTATTGTCTACAGTGCTTTAAAAATGCACCTTTAATGATCGACCAAAATTTGATTAGCAGTCTTAGAGTTATATGTATAAGCAATATCCAGAACTCACATGTTAAACTCTTTAATTTGTAAACAAGGCTCCTGCCATGTTTTTGAACACATTGACTAAATAAACCAGTAAAAGTCATGTTTCAAGCTGATTTTTCTGTTTATTCTTATTGAACATCGAGTTCCTAGAGATTGTCACATTCAACATTTAAAATTTAAACAAACACATGGCATGAGCTTTGTTTACAGAAGAGTTTTTAGCTCTGTATCTCACTTAGTCAAATAACTCGACAAACGATACCAAAACCCAAGTCACATTAAAAAAAAAAGACCAATGGCCGATGGTTTTAAGGCAAAAATGGGATTTTTCGGGCGACAGTCGCCAGTTCGTCAGCCGTTGTCTTGGCCGAAATCGACCTTTATTTCGTCGGCCGAACAAATTTGAGTCCGTCGAGCCAAGTTATAAATTTTTGATCGGCTTTGGCCGATCACAGTTGTGTCCATTTGAGGCATCCGGCAAAACTTACAATTTGCACATGCATTGTGCGTTGCACTACTTTGTTTACTATGCAGTGACAGCTTAGTGTAAATCTTCATGAATTTTATGTAAATTTATTGAAAAAAAATTATTTTGATGCATTTCTCTTGAGATTTAAGCATTTATACAGTTACAAAGTTAATATTCAAATCCTTTTTTCTTCATATATGTAAGAATTTTAATTGCAAGTATGCTTCACCATCTAAGGATTAAGTTTATTCATTCCTTTCAATTTCGGAAATTAACAAAACGGTGCAATATATCCTATTTATAAAGTTTATTGCTTGTAATGCTTTTACGTTATCTTACATTGAAACTGACCAATGGAATCACATGCCAATCTAGCTTTCATTTAAAAGGAATATTTGTTTCTGTTTCGGTGGCATATTTCTTTAGTTAAAACAGTCCTTGAATAGTTCGTCGATCATCGTCCGAACATCGGCAGACAAATTTAATATCCATCGTAGGTCGGTCGGCATTTAAGCAATTCGATTTTTTTCTAAAATGTCGGCTGGAAGACACCGATTTATGAGGGTCGACTGGTCTTTGTGGGTGATTTTGACAAATCGGCTGATCGAGGACGGACCTTTTACGGATTAGTTTAAACATTTACCGTCTATCCGTCGATAAACGGCGACCAGACGGACGACCCAATGCTGCAGTCTTTTTGTGATCGGCTTCGGCCGATCACTGTTTTGTCCATATGAGGCATCCGGCAAATGCTTCCACGTGCGCACACATTCCGCTTGCATAAGTAGTTCTTTTAAAAACTTGAAGCTTTGGTTTAGTATTTATATAACATTTTACTCAGTTTTATTTCAATTCATTTACCTTAAGAGATGCAAACATACATTAAATACAGTTCGACCTGTTAATTCAAGAATGCACATTTTGTCTCACGCGTAAGAATTTCAATCGAAAGATTCATTCAGTAATACAGTTGACCTCGATGAACTGATCTCGATCATAAGAAAATGCTCCATGAAATGACCTCGATCTATTGATGTTGCATAATAGTAGCTAGGAAGACGGCTTGATTTATAAACAAGGTTACGTTATAATACGACCTCAACAGCAAGTTATGATGGCATTCAATGTTTTTCAGTCGCATTAAATTATTTTAATACAACTCTTTCTTTGTATACGTGTTAATGCTCTTTGAAGAGCCCTACTCAGTATTCTGAAGAAGAAGAAGATACATTAACATTTAATAATTACGTTAAAAATATAAAACTAGACAAGGAGTTTACGAACGGCTTTCCCCAAATTTATTTCAAAATTAAAGGACTATATATGATAAGGGCCTAAAATGGCCCCCTAAAATGAACATCATCATTTTACTATCATTCTTTGTTTTCTTAATACAGATATGTATGTGAAGTGTTTACATAATATTCATTTTGATTCAAGTGCCAACAATTTAGAAATATGACATTGTAAAGACAACCTTTTCCCGCCATTTTTGCATTTTTAGCGTAAAACAGCTTGTTTTCAAGCAGTTTTTCCTTCCGAAAACATATAGAGCGCATTCTTGAACAAATAAAATATTTTAATCAGAGATGTATCTAGCCAAGACTAATAGGTGACAAAAAAATTTTCCTTGTTCAAGCATGCGCTCTATATTTTCCATTCGTAAATAGATAAGAAAAATGTCAATTTTTGGCTGATTTTGATTGAATTATAGAAATAGCGTCACTTCTGACGTCATATACTGCCAGTGAGTGCAAATAAATCAAATAAATAGATGAAAAATATATTCTATATCAACTCTTCTAAAAAATTAGTTAACATTTTATTGTTCCCGAAACACTTAAAAAATGGCAAATAATGGGGGCCAAATTTAACTCTTATCATATATAGTTCTTTGTTGACTGTTTATAATGATGACATTATGGTGTACAGATTCAAAATATTCTATATTTTGTAAAAATACAGCACTTTTTAAATTATTTTACATCAAACTGATATGTTGATTGCTTCTAGCTATCTATATATCATTATTGCGGATAATTCCTTTAAAAGGAATACTTGTTCGTCAATGAGTCGAAGCAATGTCCACTGTTTAATATTCAGCATTGAATTACGAAATTGTAATGTGATCGGCCGACCGTCAAAATCAAACAGGCTCAATGTCTGATGATTGAGAGACGACTTACCGCTTAATAAATACTCAAACTTCTGAATATACCGGTGGTCCTAGAAATTAATGCAACTGCTTTGCATCGTCCGATACCAGCGTCGGGTGATCATGTTTCTGCAGCCGACGATTTAATTGTGACCTAGACATAAAATTTCGGTTTACGGTCAGGCATTCCTTGCTGAAACATTGTAAACAAAGAAATGAAAAGAAACATAACGGTAAACAAAAATCGTGACCACGCCCCTTTAAATGCACGGTATACACGAGTACATCCTGCTCTTTTCAAAATAAAAGATCTGTGAAATGGAGCTGAAAGGACGTTCAGCTAGGTAAACAGTTTGTTCAACTTAGACAGAGGAACGAACTTTGAAAGCCGCTAAACAACTACATGTATCATTTTAAGCTTTTATTGTAGAAAAAAAAATCGATTTTTTAATTTAAGATGGTGTATTTTTATCTTTTTAAAAGCCGTTTAATTTTGAATACGTGTAACAAATATTTCCATGCATTTCAAGATGTTATAGTTCTTTAGTTCTAAATACAATTTAATATTTAATTTTAAAGATCTCTCTCTCTCTCTCTCTCTCTCTCTCTCTCTCTCTCTCTCTCTGGGAACATGACCACGTGACTAGCTTATTTAAATATATTTCTAGTGAATAATGGGATAGTCATGTAAGGGCATACAAGAGGAGGTTATCTAGATGCCTTAGACTAAACAGGCTCAAGTTAACTTTAGAACCATTTTAACAATACTTTGGAATTTCATTAGGACGTACATGTAGCTATCTATTTCTTGCGTACGTGGTAACAAGCAAAATTTGCACCGATTGCGTGTAGTCTTAGCTCAAAAGCTAGACAAATCTTGTTGATTTCAGAGAGCTATGGCTGAGTGGCTGACAATGAAATACACAGGCCTACGTCACATTGCTGTTTATCACAACTACCCGAAGTCTAAGCTCTTGTTAAAATGGTTCTATTTCACCCATGACATGTTACATTTAAAAATAAGTCATGATTTAGGTGCTTATATGGTAAATATTATAGGATTAAATTCAATGGCTAGATAGTTTTTACTTGAGTTATAACTGTGTTTACATAACCTGGCCCCGACGTCACCAACTTTCCTCAAGTCAATACTCAGCCTCAAATCTGAGATTTGACCTCAAATTTATGCACTTTCCTTTAAAGAATTTGAGTTGAGGAATGAGTTGAGGGATTTGAAAATTTTGGTGACGGTGGAGCCCGGTAATCATGCAGTTAATGAAAAAGCGTAATCTGCTTAATCCAAGACTGATTTATATAATAATTTTTATATAAAATTTCTAGATAGTTATAATTCAATTCATTAATTGCAGGATTCCGAACAAAAATTACTCATATTACAATTATAGAACCATAAATACATTGTATACATTAAACAATGCACGTGTGCACATGACATATATACAGATGTGTCTTTTTAAAAATAAACTGCACCCTAACGATGAATTATCTTACAGGCGCTCGGAAATCACGAGTTTGATCTAAAAATCAACGGCATCCTGCCTTTTCTCAAGGACGTGCAATTTCCGGTTTTGAGCGCAAACATCGACACTTCCAAGGAACCCTCAATCTCTCCGTTTGTTGCTAAAAGTCATGTGGCCCTGGTTGGCGGACAGCAGATTGGAATTGTGGGATACACGACAAAAGACACTCCTATTATTTCTTCACCAGGTACATTGTATTCAATTAAGGAATAAATAATCATTCTTTGAGTATTTTGAGGTGATTAGGCCTATAAAAAATTGTGTGTTTAGGGTAACACTGATGAAAAAATTAGGTTAGGTAGGTATGGATTTTTTTTTTATATTTTATCATATTTTTTTTGCACGAATCGTAAAATTATTTGTTTGTGTCATATTTAAAAACGAATTTTTAAATAAAAATAATACAAAATTCACAATCGGATAAAAACAGACATCTAAAAATGGTAGGATCGGGGCATTTTTGTAGGTTAGGTCGGGTTACACCAAACACATAACTTTTTTTTAGGCCTTAAGAACGGCTGGAATGATCAAATTCAATAAAGACCGAAGGCTTTATGATATGATTCATCAGCCCTGACCGGATTAGATCACCTTATAGTAATAAAAAAAAATGATTACCTATTATCTAAAGTAAGCGAAGCCAGTTCTACCAACAAGGCGTGTGTGAATAGAAAATTCGGACTAGTTGCACATTGATTTAACGGATTTTGTTGGCCTCAGTAACTCAGACCAGTAATGTCCTGTTTTTATCCTACCAGCAGGTCCCCGTAAATATGGTTTCCCATTTCACACTCTCACGAGAACAAGACAAAAACAATTAAAGACTGTTAATGCATTGTAAATATACTGCTGACACAACGTAATTCCACCACATAAGACTAAATGAGTTTTTGTCCTTTCGAGAGACGTCACAATGAATTTCTTAATTACACATTTTTCGGCGTCAGTAAATTTCGACCCATGATGCTATTCCAAAAATGGAATTGATTGTCAACTTCTAGCGAGAATTGAAAGTAAATCTTTTTGAAAAACAGATAAAATGTGTAATTTCAAGAACATCATGCTTTTTAGGTAAATAAAACAGTATATTTCGCGCAGTTGTTTTTTCAGGATAGTTTTTAAAAGACAGACGGATTTTGACGTAACAATAAGGGAAAATTACTCTAATTAGTTAAATGAAATCTGCTGAAATATAAATACCAAATTCTTCTCAAAATCTTGCAGAGCTAACGAATAGAGACGTTACTTCAGAGATAGGAAACAGCTGTAACTTGCTCTCATTTGGATGAATGCTCACATAAAATTTATTCATTATATTCACGGTAATTTCCAGGAACGTTTTTTAAAAGGGGACGTGACAGCCTCATTCAAAAAATCTTCACAAGCAAAAAGAAAAAAAAATTCAAAATCAGGAAAATTCTAATCCGCGGCGAGGAAAAGGGAGTGCGTAGTATGCCTTTAGCTCTTTAGCTGCTCAATGGTATCCTTATTTCCACTCCATTTATTACAAGCTCTCAAAGGGAGGGGGGGGGGGGGGGTGGGGGTGTCAACTCCCTTATATGATCAGCCAATTTTTATACGTAAATTAAAAAAAAGATAATTTATGAAATAAAAAATCTATTAAATAATGAATAATGAAAAATTACTGAAAAAATAGGTTTTCATTTACGTTACGTTGCTACTTTAATTGATTTATCATAATTCTTCTTTTGATCACATGCTGCGCTCGCCCCAACGGTCACACCGTAAAACATATTACTTATATAACTTCAAGCATTAATTGTAGATTATATAGCATGAAAAGATAGTCGATAAGGAAATGTATTGACCTATACATGTCAAAATTACCGACAAAGACACTGGAAAATGTAATTATGGTCAAAATATACCAGAGGATTTTTAAAATGTGACGTGGCTTTAATAGTTACATGTATTTAATGAAATTGCAGTGTTCAGTTTGAGATAAAGAAGCTGAATGGTCTGCAAATTATGTAACAATATCTGTTTTCGTTCCTGTGATTTTATAGAGTGAAAAATGATAATGTGTCAATGTGTCATATTTTCAGTTGCATTTCTTTCACAGGTTTGTGCACGGGCAATGGAAGATATTGCTAGCGTTCTCGAGCGCTAGCATCTATCATAATGTTAGTCTTTTTCACGGGAATACGCATGTTCGACTCCATAGTAGGGGGTTCTGGGAATACTGTACTACTGTAGATAAACTGTACCATTTGAATTTTGTTTTATAATCTTAACATGAAGTTTTGTATTTTAATGTAAATGTTAAAATATAAGGTGTTAAAATGCGAATGTATATGAAATATTACCGGTATGATAAATAGCTAGCTTTATGTTATAACTACCTTCAAGCTCGGAAAACAACTTCGGATGTGTTTTCCGAGCCTGCCTGAAAGGCCCTAGAAGATACGATTACTACAAAATGGTTCCAATGGTTCCTAAAAATTTTCACATCGAAATTGAAATTGCAGTAGATACATGTATAATGATTGAGCTATGCCATTGCCGATGTGTAGCCCACTCTAGATTCCCGATTCTAAATTGAGACCCCACTTTAGCACAATTCCAGTACACCACTGTGCCTTCCTATTGTTAATATATCGATTCAGAAATTTAAACCGATGTTTTAGATATCTGCTTTTGTGTTTTATGATGGCTACAGCGCTAGCTCACCAATCTTTTTAAAACAAAACCCTTTTGTAAATATACATGTATTGTATGTGCATGTAATAATATCTGGTTTAATGGAAGTGAATCAGTATATTATAAGTTCTGGATGGTCAATAATAAAATAAATATGATTTTCTAATTCTCGTCAATAGATGGAAAATACTAAAAAAAAAACTGTAAGCAGCATATTCAGATGTGATACTTATTTGCAGGGATTCGGCATAAAGATATTTTGGACTTTTATCAATGAAATGCACAAATAATGAAAAAGATGTATAAAAAACTATACAAATGTCTCACACATTAGATTGAAAGTCATTTTGAGTTCGCCCAGTCTCAAATTCGCCTGCTGATATACTGAGTAAAATGATTTAAAAGCGGGAGCGAATAAATTTTAAAACAGTACTTGTACAGCTCATGTGCTCTATTTACATATATTATAACGCATGTTGTTTTTATATCTCGAAAAAAAAACCCTATTTGATATGCATTCCTTTTTTTACGTACTATCCAACCAAATTACATGTAGTTCATTTTGACACATAGCAAAATTTATTTCAGATCTGATCTTTAAATGGAAAGGCAAACTTGGTTTATAACATCCTATATTGTATAAAAAAAAAAACAATGTGATCCAATAATACTTAAATTGCACACCATTTGTTTCAGAGTCTTTAATCTTCAACGATGAAGTCACTTCCGTGCGCACAGAGGTCCAAAAGCTTACCAGTCAGGGCATCAATAAGATTATCGCCCTTGGACACGCGGGATTTGAAGTAGACAAGAGAGTAGCAGAGATCGCTGATGTGGACATCGTAGTAGGCGGTCATACAAACACGTTTCTATATACAGGTTAGTAATCAGAATCACTTAAGTGTTACTAGTATCTAAAATAAGGCTACCGATATGAACAGGATATTTGCAGTCTAATCATGATGGTAAAAAGAAAATGGAATGTTGAGTGTGAATTATGGAATGAATAAATATTGAATTCATTGCTTATAATTTAATTTTTTTACTCTTCATTGTAGATAAAAACGGTCATTTGACCTTTAAAATGACGTCAAATTGTACAAAATTCAAACTTAACGCCAGGCGTATTGATACGTTTTTGACGTAAGTTTTACTATGACGTTGGCAACATTCTTTATACGATATAAAATAATTTTTTAGCCAATCAGAAAGCGCGTTACAACCAGATTTAAATTATTCTCGCATCATCTAACCTTACGAATATTAACGCAGATTTTCTGTAATTTGTTTGCTGTTTTCCTCATTACTGAAGGGTTCAACAACGATAATGTTATTCATTGCGATAGGTAATTAAAGTTCTCTAAAGAATACATGCACATCTATGCGTAGTTGTATATTTTAAGACAGGTACATGTTATGTTTTTTTTTCTACCTGTAAATTTTGTAAGTCTTCACTCAAAACAAGCAAGATATGTTCTATTAGCTCACACGGCGCTATATCAGATGAAGGGTCCTGGACACAACATGATATAACGTATTTTACAATACGTCACATCACATTGGGGAGTTTATTTCACCAATTTTGAAACTGTTTATACCAACAGTGGATGTATATTTTTGTAGCGCAATAACTGGAATTTCGGTGTGGTGTCTCGTAGGTTCCAATTTCGAATACTGCAGGGACTGTGTTTGTTTTGTGGGTTTTTTTAAATAACTATGAATTTTTAAAAAGTTTAACCCCCCCCCCCCCCGAAATAAATACAACCTTTTGTGTCATTTTAAAGACAAATGCATGCTAGAAAGAGGAATAGGGAAGTTTACAATGGTGTGCGAATTTTTTTCAACCACAAAGGATTATACTTAGTCTCAATCGCAACTTCTCGGGCCTTTCCATGCAAGCTCGGAAAAACCTCGAATGTATTACCTAGGCGTCCATGACAACCCCCCTCCCCCCTTTTTTATAAAACTTGATATAAATACAACACATTTTACGATCTGTTGAGATGTGAGCTATACTTCATGAAAGTAAACGATATACTCAAAAATATAACACAGAAGCGAACATAAAAGACTGTCTAGCCGATACTTTTTTTTAATGGGAAGCGACTCCATTTTTTAAAAAATTCTAACATCCGGTGATGTTCATACATTCAAGGTGTTTTTCCTTTCCGAGCTTGCCGGAAAGGCCCAAGAAGTTGCGATTTTACTTAGTCTATCTTCAATTCCAATGAGGCAAAAGGTGCCACCTACATATTGTGCATGTACACGTAGGTGTAAACGATTTGAATATGTACTAACCAAAACAAAACAACTATACATTTTTATTTTATTTCAACAACGTGATGTCAGAAATATATAATTTTTTTTTAGATTATTATATTTGAAGAAAAAAAAAACCAAAATTTGGGTTAACCTTTTCTTCAGGGACTCCACCGTCCAATGACAAGCCAGTAGGGGAATACCCTCACGTAGTCCAGAAGTCTGGGGGCGACCAAACCCTGGTGGTCCAAGACTACGCCTTCGGAAAGTATCTAGGCTTTCTACAAGTGAAGTTCGATGATAACGGAAAAATTATAACTTTTGGTGGAAATCCCATTTTATTGAATAGTTCGATACCAAAAGGTATTTTGATCTTAAACACGACAGCCAATTCAATTTAATTTTATTGGAATATAGTTCCTTTATGTTCCTACATTTATGTGATCATGATTACTGTGATGATAAACCATAGCGCGAGGAAACGCTCACCACTCTGACAAATTGATGGCATTACAACATCAGGTTTTTGGGGAAGAATGTAGACATGGTTTTTACTGTTATAGATTGATGACGTATGCATGTTACATGCATGATGAAAGGATTTAAAAGCTCTAACACTTTACAATGAAATCAAATGCGGAAGATCTTCTACGTGTTTTTTTTTCATAATTTGATTAGTAGACATAAGAGTTTGATTTAAAGACATCAGCGACAATGACGATGCTTGTCATATCGGTCGTTAAATTATTTCTAATGCGATGAATCTATTACTTAGATACAGATCTAAAGGGCAAGATAGATCTTCTATACAGTGCCATTGAAGAATCAAACCAGAAAACAATAGGGCGGGCATTGGTTACTTTAGATGGACACACATGCAGACTGAGAGAGTGCAATTTGGGTATGTATTAATTTTACAATTCCAATACTCTTTGTTGTTGTTGTTGTTCTGTTGGTGTTGTTGTTGTTGCTTGGTTGTTCTTCTTCATCTTCTTCTTTAATGATATCAAGCGTTTCGATTTTGAAAGGAAATGCGATTGCGGATGGATTTGTCTACCAAAACTTAAAAGACGCAGACGACATAAATGGTACGAGGGTTTATATCTCGCTTGTCAACGCTGGCTCAATTCGGGCGTCTATAGACAGAGGTAAATCATTCAATAGGTGATTAAAATTCTATCGACTTCAAAATTTAATAATTAAAAATGATAACCCGCTATCAAATTATGGAATCTTTCAAAATACTTTTTTAGATTCATTGTTCTAAGGTATAGGTACATTTACATTCACTTTGTAGATAAATCAGTTTGATTGATATACACTTTCAGGCCAGATAATTCTAGGAAAATTATACGAAGTTCAGCCGTTCCGGAATACCATAGACACGATTCAACTCCAGGGCTGGTATTTACGTCAAGCACTTGAGCACAGTGCCGCATCCTACAACGAAAGTTACCCGGATGGAGGTTTTCTCCAAGTCTCTGGTACACAAGCACTACAGTACAGTTAACCATTTTTTACACAATGTCGGTTAAATATTTTAAATATTTTTTTTACATTTATATCAAATTCGTTTTGTATGAATAACGGCATTTTTGAAACCTGCATTTTGGATGGGTGCAAAAATGCCACCTTTGCACTGGCATAATTGTCTGGGACATTGTGTGATTTTTTTTAATTCGTTCAGCATTCGTCATGTTTTTAAATTTTTAAATTTTTAATCTAAAAATCTGAAAAAATCCCTTATTTCAGGATTGCGGATTAAATACAATATTAACAAGCCCGTAAATCAAAGGGTTGTAGAAGTCAAAGTCCTGTGCGCAGATTGTGATATTCCGGAATACAAATTATTAGATGACGATAAGATGTACGGGATCATACTGTCCAATTTTCTACTGACCGGCGGAGACGGCTACTCTGTGATCAAAGACCACGCCAAACAGGGCCACATTGTGGGTAAGGTCTAAAGGTTCATTTCTGTCTGTCTGAAACTGAACAGGGTAACTTTGATCAATATAAAAATGTACTAAGTAATTTTTGGGTTTAGGGCGGAAAGCAGCTTCCGCAAAATTAATTACAATGATATATGGGATAGGAGTATTCCGTAGTACGCCAACTTGTATTAAAAAAAATCATTTACCGCAGAACATTGTACATGACATTTTTTTGTGTTAACAGTATATAATTGGAGCATTTTTTCACATTAATTTTGTATGTGGATATTAATTTTTTGTATTAGGTAAATTGGACACGGACACGCTTGCCGACTACGTGAGAGACTTCAGTCCACTTTACACAGCTAGGGAGAACAGGATAGAGTTCGTGGGTGACACTTACACGTGCGGCACAAACAGTGGCGACATGCTGAAAATTAACTTTTTCCAGTTATGGTTAATAGTATATATCTTTCAAAAGCTTTACTCTGATGTGTGACATCATTGATGTTCATTAAAAATCATTCTTAAGTAGATTCCTTTATTTTGCCATTGAATACGTTTATGCCCCTGAAATTCAAATGGACGCAGTAATTATAGTATTGATTCACTGTACAAAGGGACATTTTGTTGTGTGATTCCGATCCCTCTGATAATTGCAACATGTGACTTTAAACTCAGTACATTGTAATGTCCAAATGGGTCCTTCAGGTCAGTGTTAACTTAATCATCAAAGTATGAAACTATAATTCTTACTAATTGTGACCACATTTGAGTTTGTTAGATGGGTTGGCTCTGTGTTTTTGTTATTTGTTCGTTTGTGTGTATTTTTTTTCTGTTTTTGTTATTTGTTCGTTTGTTTATTTAAGTTGTTTTTTTTACTTGTTCACTGTCTTTTAAATGAAAAGAGACAATCTAAGTGTGGACAAGTACTGTATAAATCGCCACTTGTAGGTTATTTTTTCCGCACTTCTGACATTTTTGTCCCTATCTTCAGCTTTTTACCATGTCAATAATGTCACTCCAGCGGCGAATGTTTTTTAACGTTGCTAAGTATGTAATAAATCCAGAGGTGCTCAAATAAAAGTGAACGAGACTTCCCCGAGATTTGTTCAGTTCCTGTGAAATTTAGAGCGAAGTATAAGTGTTCGGATAATATTCTCAAAATACTTAAGACTAGTACTGATCGTTTTTTATATCATATCCTACTTTGAATCATGTTAAAACATGAAAACCTATTAAGATTTATGTCTTATTTCATAATCTAGCGATTATTTAAACTGAACGAAGATATTCAGAACAGGGTTTTCGTTCATGTTCAACCACTCTATGTTCTGTCTCTGATACAGAAAGTTTCAACCAGTTTATTCGTTTCATGGTTTATTGAATAAAGCAGGTAAAAAGCTACAAAAGAACAAAAATCACATTTAAACAATTGTCTTGTACTGTTGATGACAAGAATGGCGTTCCATACATAAAAAATTTGGAAAATACTTGGACTAGGGAAACTGATAAATCCTACATTTACTTTGAAATATATGTAATTCTTAACATTCTGACAGTGTAATATTGTGAAATATATGAGAACAATACTCAAAACTGCACAAGGAAAGACTATATCCAAATAATATATTGACATCATTGCTGACCGTTAATTTCTTGATAAGTAAAGTTTACAAAGAAAAAACTATCATGTAAGGTATTCATAAGCTTAAACAACTTAGTAGCACATATAAAACAACAAAAACCTACATTGTAGTGGCCCACAAGCTTCAAAATGGAAAGCTTCTTATTCAGTTTTCTGGCACGTGGTGCATAACAAAAAAGGGAGATAATACTAGCTCGCATGTATGGAGCGCAATTAATGTAACAAATGAATTCCACTACACTCCCCACCTGATATTGAAAATATCACTATTATCTTATACATTTAAACAATAATAATACATTAAACCGTATAGTGACATATTTCTTCTTGAAATATATTATAATATCATATTCAAACAAATGATTACAATGAACACATTTGGTAACTAAGTGGATTGCAGTACAACATGAGAATGTCACTCGTCATGTATTAAGAGAATAATGTCTGATATGGGTCTCGTGTATACAATTGGTTTCCCATCTCTTGATACCTTGACTTCGACTTTGCGGACCCGGCCATCGACACTCTTTATAGCGTTGGTGATAATTCCAATCGGCCACTCGATCCGTGCAGTTGTCAGGTCTTTAAGAAGTACAATGTCTCCAACACATAGATCTGGAACCACGGACTGCCATTTGGTCCTCGATTGGAGCGTTTGTAAATATTCCCTCTTCCAACGGTCCCAGAAAATATTTGCCAAGTGCTGAACGCACCGCCATTGTGCTTTGTACAAATCTTTGATATCTTGCTGTACAAAGTTTGTTGAAATTTCTCCCGACTTTTGTGTAAGTAACATGTTTGGGCTGAGGATCACTGGAGATTCAGGGTCAGAACACACAGGTGCAATTGGCCTAGAATTCACGATGGCACATACTTCAGCCATTAGAGTAGTCAATACCTCATGAGTGAGATGTCTTGAATGTAAGTCCATAAGCATAGAGTCGAGTATTCTCCTCGCAATGCCAATCATCCGCTCCCACACTCCACCCATGTGGGAGGAATGTGGGGGGTTGAAAATCCACGTCACCTTCTGGTCGTACAGAAATTCTCGAACAGGATTGTCTTCCACGTTAATGACGTTGACATCAAGGTCTTCAGTTGCTCCCACAAAATTGGATCCCCGGTCAGAGCGGATTTCCTTCACATTGCCCCTGAGAGAGATGAATCTTCTCAAACAGTTGATGAAAGAGGATGATGATAATTCCTCGATCACCTCTATGTGGATAGCTCTAGTGTAAAGGCAAGTAAAGAGAACGGCCCAACGCTTGCTGTTGGAGGCTCCTCCTCTTGTTTTACGAGTCACAATGCTCCATGGTCCAAAGGTATCTAGCCCGATGAAGGTGAAAGGAGGACTTGGCTGTAGTCGGTCTGCAGGTAAGTCGGACATCAGTTGACATTGGTATTTGCCGCGTAGACGCCGACACTTTATGCATTTGTGTAGCAGAGATGATATCAGGCGCTTTCCTCCAATGATCCAATACCCTGCAGATTGCAGGGCTCCGGCCGTGAAATGTCTACCTTGGTGTTTTACTGCTTCATGGAAATGTCGTACAAGCAGTATAGCCACATGATGATTCTTTGGGATGATTAGTGGGTGCCTCTCATTGATACTCAGGTATCCTCTTTTCAAACGACCTCCTACCCGTAGTAAACCTTTTTCATCGATTATTGGATTTAATGCGATGAGACTGCTATTTCTTGGCAATGACTTCCGTGATTGTAAACACATTATCTCCTGTGCGAAAACTTCATGTTGAACCATACGTATGATCAGTTCGTCTGATGTTGGTGAGGCTGGAGTATCCAAGGAGTGATGGAACTTCCTAGATATAGACCTTAAACAGTCTATAGATTTCACAAACACCTTCCACCTGGAGAACCTCTCTGATCTGTGAGTTATACGAAAAGTCGCAGATTGGTCCTTTTTTCCGTCAACTGCTGTTTTCAGGGTTTTAACCTCTTCTTCCTTACGAATCTCAGGGTCATTTTCTGGTTCAAAAAGACTGTAATCAGTGTTCGGATCCTCCTCCAAAGGTTCCTTGAGTTGAGGTGGTCCTCGAATCCATATGTTGTCATTAATGACTTCTGCAGTAAGGTTTCTTGTGCCCGCATCTGCTGGGTTGGATTTTGTTGGGACATAACTCCACTGCTTGGGTGTTGTTGATTTCCTGATTCTTTCCACTCGGTTTTCAACATACTTGAAAAATCTTTTGCCTTTGTTATTGATATAACCCAACACCACCATACTGTCTGTGTAAAACCTAACGGTGTTAAACTTCATGTCCAGTTCTTCACTGATGATGTCATATAACTGGACGGACATCACTGCTGCGCAGAGCTCCAAGCGCGGTACAGAATGACCACTTGTTGGCGCAAGTTTACATTTTCCTAAAATGAATCCCACGTGGATGTTGTTCGAGTCGTCGACTGTGCGCAAGTATGCTACTGAGGCAATGGCAGCCTCCGAAGCATCTGAGAAAATATGGAGCTCTTTGCAGAGGGTTTTTGAGAGAGAAGAGGGTGTGTATGTCCTTGGTATCTGTACATCTTCAAGGAATCTCAGAGAGTTCTTCCAGTTTGACCACTTGTCCAAGAGATGAACAGGAAGGGGATCATCCCAGTTGTACGAACCTCTCAAAGTCTCTCTCATCAAGATTTTCCCAGAAACTACTACTGGTGCAACAAATCCAATGGGATCAAAGATGCCATTAATAGTCGACAATAGTCCCCGCTTACTGAAAGGTCTTTCTTCCTTTGACAAACGATATGTGAATGAGTCAGACTCAAGCTCCCAGTTCAACCCTAAGCTTCTCTGCATAGGAAGTTTGTCAACGCTAAGATCGATATCTTTGAAGTCCTTTGCTCTATCTTCAAACGGAAAGGCATCCATCACATGCTTGTCGTTAGATGCAACTTTATGCAAACGTAGATTACCACCCTCTCTAAGAGCAGCTTGAGTTCTTTTGAGCAAACTGACCGCTTCGTCAGGAGTCGATAGAGAAATTAATCCGTCGTCCACGTAGAAGTTTCGTCTGACGAAATCTACGACATCACATCCATAGTCGTCTTCCTTGGCACAAGCGGCCTTGCGAAGACAGTATACAGCTACAGCCGGTGAAGGTGAGTTCCCAAAAACGTGTACTCGCATACGGTACTCTATCAACTCATTGTTAATGTCGTTGTCTTTGTACCAGAAGAAGCGGAGGAAGTTCCTGTGCTTCTTATCAACTAGGAAACAGTGAAACATAGATTCTATATCAGCTGTAACAGCTATTGGTTCTTTTCGAAAGCGTAAAAGTACACCTAACAGATTGTTGTTCAGGTCCGGACCAGAAAGAAGAACGTCATTCAAGGAAATACTATGATATTTGGCAGATGAGTCGAACACAGCTCTAATTTGGGATGGCTTTTTAGGATGGTACACCCCAAATATTGGTAAGTACCAACATTCTTCTTCTTTCATGAGTTGTGGTGCAATTTCCGCATGGTTGCAGTCGAATATCTTTTTCATGAATGTCATAAAATGTTCTCGTTTCGTTTGATCCTTTCGAAGACTATTATCCAGACTGTGCGCTCGCTTCAGTGCATACGATCTGTTATTTGGAAGTCGTTGTCGATTTTCTCTAAACGGCAAAGGAGCTTCCCAATTTCCTTCCGCAGTGAGATGAACGTCTTCATCCATGGTCCTGATGAAATCTTTGTCATCAACTGAGAGACCGATTGTGTCATCATCCTTCTGTTTCATGAATATAGATGTATCCAGATCCTGAGGCAAGAAACTGATATCTTTATTCTGAACTTCTATGTGTATGTCGTTTGGACATGGTTGGAATATTGACGACCTCCCATTTGGTAAAAGGTAAGTTTTGTTTACCACGACAGAGTTAGGACGGTGTACTTTGTTCAGACAGGATTCGCCGACAATCACCCAACCTAAGGTAAGTTTCTGTCCGAATGGTGAGTTCCTCGCACCTGTGCGCTGCTCTTCTACGTGATGTGCTTCTGGTGTATCACGACCAATCAAGAGGAGAATCGGAATGTTTTCATCAACTTCAGGTATGTTGTCAGCGATGTCTTGAAGATGAGTGTATGATCTCGCTACATCCGGTGTAGGTATCTCATTTCGGATATCGGGGATCTGGTTACATTCTATGATATTGGGTATATTGATAGATGTCGATCCGTCCAGCGATGAAACAATAAGGTCTCGAGCTTGTCTGCCAAGCATGTCAGTGACTCCTGCACAGGAAGTTAACTGGTAGTCTGTCATTACACTATCCATATTGAGACGATCAAAAACTTCAGACTTCACCAAGGATCTATTGCTTTGGTCGTCTATGATTGCGTATGCTTTCAGCGACTTGCTTGGATTTCTGGCTTGGTGTACGTTTACCAAAATCACTTTAGCACATGACTTCCCTGAGAATCCATCTTTACATATCTGGGTACATGCGGATGTTGCGGAATTTTCGCCAGTCTTCTCCCCACCATAACGGCTCACGGGTGTTCCAATATGAAGTGCTGACGGATGCGAACTGCTACCGCACTGATTGCAGTGAATAAGTTCTGTGCATTCTCGGGACTTGTGTTGATCAGAATTGCAACATTTAAAGCAAAGTTTGTTCTCTCGCAGAAATCGTTTCCGCTCCTCATATGATTTGTCTTTGAAGCCACGACAATCATTAAGACTATGATTGGCCTTGTGGAGAGGACACATGGAGGTGGACTTCATGTTTTCTGAATTCTGTCTAACTTCAGTTTTCTTTGTTGCTATCCATTGTTTCCCCAGATTGGATCTCGGACCAGCTTTCTCCTTTGTTGTGCTTGAATATGTAGTTTCACTGTTGTACATGAACCCCGGATCATTTTTCATTTTGCTGATGTCTTGCATGAACTCCACAAAGCAAGAGAAGGGAGGGAAGACAGTGTTGTGTTGCTTTTTGTACTTGTAAGCATAGGAAGTCCACTTCTCTTGTATGTTATGTGGAAGCTTACCAAGTATTGGCGCTAAACCTGATGAAGCATTGAAATGGCTCAATAAAGTTGTGTACTTTGGATTTGCCATAAGGGATTCAATTTCTGAGATTAAGTCTAGCAAGTCATATAGTTTCACATTGTCTCTGTTAGTGAGTTTTGGGAAAACTGATAGTTTAGACATCAACATGGACTCCAATAGTTCAGGGCTGCCATATCGTTCATTAAGACGCTCCCAAATTTTTCTTAGGGCTTCAGCTGGATTTGAAACGTTTGACGATCTAATGCTTGCAGCGTACTTTGATGAAGTTGGTCCTAACCACTTTGTAAGAAGGTCGAGTTCCTCAGTGTTTGTCGCCTCGAGTTCCTTCATTATTTCTTCAAACTGTGCTTTCCAAAATATGAATGTCTGTGGTTGATCATCGAATCGAGTGAGACGAGATATTAGCAGGTCTTTCTTCAGAAGAAACTTAGTAAAGTCTTGAACTTGATCGGGTCTGTTTGGCATGACACTTTCAGTGTTTTGAGTATAAGGCTGGCTTATGGGAAAAGTCTGCACATTCGAATTGAAGTTGACTTCTGATTTCATTTTTTCAGTTTGGTTATTGTTCGACTGTACATTGATATGAGGGATTGTTTGCTCCACAGGACTGATAAATGCATCCACTTGAGTATGAGGCTGTATCAAAGGGAATGTTTGCACATTTGAATTGAAATCAACTTGTGGCTTTTCCTTATCTTTTTGGTTAATAGCCGATTGTTTGTTGATATATTGTGTTGTACGCTCTATAGGATCGATAAGTGCATTCAACCTTTCTATATTCTGCATTGTGGGTTTACCTTCAGCCTCTTCATTCTCTAGTGCTTCTGCTTCAGCCTTGGTTGCTGCCACTTCCTGTTTAGTGTTCAAGAGTTTCAGTTCCGCTTCAAGCTCTTTCTGTTTCCTCATGGCCGCTGCACGAGATATCTCTTCCTGTTCAGCAATAGCTGCCTGTTGTTTCAGTAGGGATGTCTCTTGTTGAACATAGTCTAACCGAGCTTTAGCTGCTTCCGCCTTTGCCTTTGAGCGTGCCAGTTGCGAAGAGGAACTGGATATATGTGTGAGTTTTGATTGCGATATCTTTGACCGACGTGAAGCATTTTCAAGAGCTACTCCGCGCACTTCAGATATTTTATCGATCACTGAATTCACAAGTTCTTTGCATTTTTGCATAAATGCTGAATGTTTTTGAAGCTCTTGAATGCTATCTTCTGTTCTTGTCCTTGTAAGAAATGCTGCAAAATCAGCAGATGTTGAACAAAAATCTGCATAAGCTTTTGAAAGGTCACCTTCAAATTTGTCTAAATATTCTAAGTTTGTGATGGTAGGGCTGTATGTTGAAATTAGGTTCTCAACAGCTGCCCATTGAGCGTTTAGGTGAGTAGTATAATCCTCGCTACGCTTTGAGAATCCCTCTGCTCCCTTTTCGGTCAGAGTCCTTATTCGTGACTGAGGGTCTTCAAGTTCCGAGCCTTGTTCCATCGTTAGACTTGTATAAGACATCAGATCCAATTATCGATGAACGCCGTTTCGTCGTAGACGCCAAAATGTGAATCTCCTTGTCCAAGTCGTTACAATCTTTTTACTGTTCTGTCTCTGATACAGAAAGTTTCAACCAGTTTATTCGTTTCATGGTTTATTGAATAAAGCAGGTAAAAAGCTACAAAAGAACAAAAATCACATTTAAACAATTGTCTTGTACTGTTGATGACAAGAATGGCGTTCCATACATAAAAAATTTGGAAAATACTTGGACTAGGGAAACTGATAAATCCTACATTTACTTTGAAATATATGTAATTCTTAACATTCTGACAGTGTAATATAGTGAAATATATGAGAACAATACTCAAAACTGCACAAGGAAAGACTATATCCAAATAATATATTGACATCATTGCTGACCGTTAATTTCTTGATAAGTAAAGTTTACAAAGAAAAAACTATCATGTAAGGTATTCATAAGCTTAAACAACTTAGTAGCACATATAAAACAACAAAAACATACATTGTAGTGGCCCACAAGCTTCAAAATGGAAAGCTTCTTATTCAGTTTTCTGGCACGTGGTGCATAACAAAAAAGGGAGATAATACTAGCTCGCATGTATGGAGCGCAATTAATGTAACAAATGAATTCCACTACACTCTACACGTTGTAAAAAATACATGTATAAACATTGGGTTGCTTAATAAATCATATCCATGTTTGGTGCCTTTGGTGTGCAATACTGTGTTTTTTTTTAAAAAAATTAATGCGTGTCTGGTTTGTATTAAAACTTTCAAGATTTATTCTGCATAAAAATGTATACTCTGTTTCACCATTGATTCTTTTGCTAGGTCAGGCGCGGATCGAAAATTAACCCTTTGGGGGATCTAAGCATGTTAATAGTCGTAGGAGCAAAGAGCCTATAATTTCTATTGTCACATTTATTTCTAAAACTCATTTAATCCACCAATTAGTGAAGATAAAGTTTAAAATCAATAAACGTCTGGATTTTATATTTGACAACCCTTGTTTCAAAAGTTCATTCTATAACTTATCACATGCCTAATTATAGATTGAGAATGAGACAATTAAATCAACCCTTATTTGGAGGTTTATTTACAGCAAACCTTATAAGCATAATCATGTTTCTTGTCCACACTCTGATGTAGTGTGTTCAACATGTAGCTTTGTGGCCTCTGAACGTGAGAGCTAGCCCAATAAAAGGCGATTTAGCTTATTCATTACAAACATTAACATTATACTTTAAAATTCAGTTATGTGTATCTTGGAATGGAAGACATTAAATGTGATTTAAATCGGCAATGTGTGCTCATTTATTTATAAACTAGTAAAGTTATATTAGCTTAAAACTGCTGCTTTGTAGAGTCTTGGATTGGAGTAAAACAATAAAATAAATGCAATGATCCTGTTGACCATTTATAATATTATGCATTGAATTATTTGTTTATGACGTCGTCGTGTCAATAGCTGCCGTCAGGTGAGCAGACATATTTAATAACGTGCGTTCATTAAGGGTTTTTTTTTTACATGTACGGTGCACAATCATGCATAAAACATTTGGTTTCTATAACACATACTCTTTTTTTCTTTTCTTTTTAAAAATTAAAAAAGATACTATTATTTCTGAATAATAACATGTGTTGTTTTATAATTCTTTTAACCCCATTAAGAACTATAAAATACACTTCAATACATATGACCATACTATTCAGTAATAGCGAGCAAAGCGAGCTCTAAGAACCAGACTGAGTGCGCGTGGGAAAAGGAGCGAGCTTAACCTTCAGATTCATTAAGAATTTTTAGGAACACCCCATAATGCTCTCTATTGTTTTCTCCCGTAATGCTTATCAAAAATGGCTAACATTTAACTCGTAATTAACATTGCCTCGAGGTTTGAAGACAAGTTTTGAAAGCCGTGCAAGCTCTGGTATGACCCAAGAATTTTTTTTACATGCTTTCATTCCTTCGTATTGTGTTGAGATACGTTTACCAATGATTATAGATTTTAACAGTGATATCGCGCTATATTCCCCGCGATAAATTTTGAGGTGGATCACAGATCTATCATGCATGTACTGGCTATTTCAGTATAAACTACGATGCCTGGCTCAGATGATTTCTTATTTTTTTTTTAATTTAGGCTTTGGTTGAGAAATCATATATATACAAGCAAGAGTATATATATACTCTACTGTCATATCGATCCAATTTTAAGCTAATTTTGCCAGGCACATAGCATTGGGGGGGGGGGAGGGGTGGGCAAAGGTGGGGGGGGGGGGGTGGCAGCCCCCCCTCTTTTGCGCAGCAAAGATTTTTCTTAAATTTACATACAAAAAATTGAATTCACCAGGAGTTGCCCCCCCCCCCCCCTTACTCTTCTGTGACCTAATAAAAAATGAATTGAAAATAATGGAATGAACAGTGTGAAATAGAGTGAAAAGCACTCGCCATAACGGTCGTTAAACATATCAATGGGTCAAAACATCCATCCTTTTAATTATTTTCCAGTAAATATAGTGAAGGAACCGAAGAAACCGATAATACCTGTAAAAATTTACATCATTCCATCACTGAAGAGTTAATTGAATGAGCGATTGAACATTTGAACGTCATGACATGTTTAGACTATTTTAAGCTCTGTATATAAAAAAAAATGTTCAAATTCCAATGCCTAACAGTTGGATTTATTTGTTTACTAATTGATAGTTCATAGCAAAATAAAATGAAAAGCAGATCTGATTGTCATTGTGTTGACCATGTGCATGTAACCTCTTTAACCATATTACAAAATTGACCTTTATTTCAGGAGATTTAGGTCATATTGTTGTAGCATACCGCTGTACATGTACAAACATTGTAACATTTGGATTTTATAGCGGTTTTTTTTTCTAAAACGTCATGGGGGGGTTGTTTAAATCTTTCATATCCGGAAAAATAATTCAAAACTTCAATGTAAACAAGCGAACATTTGTTTTGGAATTAGTAGGGTTTCCATCGAATAATTACTATTACAGTAGGTAGATTAAACATTCGTCACTGTTATGGCAATCATCACGTTTATCATATAGTTTTGTTAATGTCATGTAATATTTTTTCATTGATGTATGCCTTATCAACTATCGTTTTGTATTTTCAAACCAAAACTAAAGTATGTTATAAAAATCTATCAATGATGTTTTGTAAATGTGCGATAAGCCTAGAATGATACGAGATACTCCGCAGCCTTTATTTATATATATTTTTTACCTTACAATGATGCATTGTCTTATCAGATATTCTCGCCCAATTATCACACAAAGTTATCACGTATAAGTACGTCATCCATTATCAACTAAAGAAAAGAATATTGATTTTCTCGAGGAGAAAATCCATAGTTTTAAAAAGAGGCTGGGTTGTCTACAAATTAACCATTCGACTTTCCTTTGATTTTCTAATATGATTTTGTAACCTAAAGACATATTACAAAGAAACAATCCATATTAGTTGGAGCTTTGATTTTTTAAGATATATTTTTATAGCTTTATTCACGACCCTTCGTTATATGAAACAGAACAACAAAGTATTACAAGTCTAAGAATGACCTAGTATAGCCAACCCTAGTATAATGATGAAATAATATAATATACATTACTGCAATATTTCAAATTTAATTCACATAATGCATATAACGTCATTAATAATAGAAATCTAATTCTGATTTTAAAAAAATTACACAATTAAAACCAGTTTTGACAATCAAAAATATTTTAGTTAAAATATAAACTTTTCCCGGCGATTTATTTTTATTTTTATTTGGGTTTTTTTCGGTTCATATATCATATAATATATATACATGTATTTTGGTCAGAATATTGATATTTATTTCATGTAATGAATTCAAAGGCGAATCGACTGAATATTGGATCACGACTTTATTGTTCCGCTTCATCCATTGGTCAACACAAAATAACACATTATATTCCATCTACATAGCATACAGAAGACGATTTTGGCTGGAACGTTGTTTTGTTTTAGCCGCTTCTGAAGTCTTTGGAAAAAAGATTCATGTGGGTAAGTTTGTCGAAAACTTTCAAATGTAAAACAGTTAAAAAAAAGAAATCTTTTAAAAAAAAACAAAAAAATAACCATATTTCTTTGAACTTGTTATTTGATTTTAACTATATTTCTTTTTACCATTTCAATTTGACATCCTTAATTAAAAAAAAAATATGTTTCCTAAATTTAAACATATTGATTTATTATTCAATATTTTGAATTTTCTTTTAGAAAACATATTTATCAATTTATTTTATAAATTAAGATTTTTCTATCGTTAGCAGAAAGGCTCCTAACATTTTCAATTGAAACAAAAGTACAGAAGAGAAGTGAATTAAAGAAACACTGAAGAACACTAGCATGTCGCTTAATCATACTGCAAAGGATCTTTTCGATCAGTACAGTAAGGTATTGGATGACTTGTTCCACGCAGACATCTTAATTCAATCTGCTTTCAAATATCGCGACTTCTACGGAGAATGGGGAATGATTTTCATCCGCTATGTCACTCCATATTTTTGGGTATTACCTCTTTCTGCTGCGATTTTGCTTATCATGACCTTTAAAAGGCAGAATTTGTTTGGACCGATGCAAAAATGCCTCGTCATTGTTATTGCTGTCGATGTTTTCTTTGTCGTCTTCATTGGATTTAAAGACCTAATATTCAATGTTTTACAGTGGAATCACGGAATCGTCGAGTACAAGGTCTGCCTGTTTATATTGGTTTCTATCCGTGTTCAAACTGTTATCCACGGAACCTCGCTCTGGATCAAGTCACTGATGCTAATCCATCGTGTTCTCATGTTTCTTTCTCCCTTTAAATTCAGACAGTTGAAATTCAGATACATGTTGGTGCCGTTTATTTCGTTCCATTTGATGGTTGTCGTGTTGTTTTGTACACTTATAATTGCAACGCCAATCACAAGTGTATCCACCATACAGGAATACAGGTCTGGGATGCCATTGACGAAGATTGACGCATGCGTTGTCGATAATGATCAAAAGTTCTTTAGTGGATTCCTTTACACTTTTATACGATGGTTTAGTATTTTTGTTCAACTGATTTACTTTACTACACTTCCGATTTGTCTGCATTGTCTGTGTACGTTTCTTCTGATTCTTATGGTTCGTAAGGAAATGAAAATAATGTCACATTTGATACCATTCTCTTCGTCAAAAGTTTTAAAGAAAGTGAATTACTTGGTTTTAATCAAGGTTCACATATGTTTAGGAATTTCTTTCATTTTACAAGAAACTCCAATTTACGTCGCATTTATCTTGCCAAATTTTGCGGAAAATGAAATAAGTATTCAAAATGCCAACTCTGTTATCCTTATTTACATGTACCATACGTTTGCCATAGGTAAACCCATTGATCTGCTTATTTATGCAAGTCTTAGTCGTAAAGTCAAATCTGATCTCAAAAATATCATTTTTTGCAGAAAATCATTAGACAAAAACATTCAACGTGAAAAAACCCCAAATGTGTAGCAAAGTAAAAATTTTATGATGATATCAAAATTCGTAAAACAAATATTATAGTAATTTAGTCTATGTAACAAGTAAACAAATAGCCATGCTGTGACATTGATAAGTAATATTTGCTGGTATGACGAATTGGTCATTGATTCCTCTCAGTTGATTAAAATATGGTATTTTCACTTTTTTCTAGATACTTTCAGATCGCAAAATAACCAGAACACAAAAATATTACCGGTGTTTGTTGCTATAAGCCACTTTTAAATGGCAAAAAATGACTGACGCCAATGAAATAAAATATTACACATTTTCCCTATTTTTGATAAAATTTCATGACCTGCGAAAACCCCAAGATATACGGTTGATAATAGTATGTAATTTTTTTTAGTACAAACGATGGTTTGAACTTTGTTACTAAACAATGACTTCATTTTGTGCAACCTAAATATACTTCATAATGACTTTAATTATTAATTGTCTTGTATGCATTCAGGTGCATGGCTGGGGGCGCGGGGAAATGGTTAACAAGTTGTCATTAAGCGTCATATTCGGCGACCCAGTGTCTGCATTCAATAGCTCTGGTGACGCAAACTAAGACGTGCATTGTGTGTTTTTATATAACTTTTGTAACCTTTGAAATCTTTTACTCATGTACCATAATTCGACCTTTCAAATTACACGTGAGCTAAGTCTCAGCAGGAGGCTCTGCAGACACGTAGCATCAGGGGGGCCAGGGGGGTCCTGCCCCCCCCCCCAACTTTTTCTCGCAGCAACAAATTTTTTAAAATTTACATATAAAAAATAGAATCATCATGGTGTTGCCCCCCCCCCCCCCCCACTGTTTTGGGAGTATGTAAAAAATTGATATGAAAATAAGGAAAGGAGGAGTAAAATTGAAGTTATATACTACGCCCCCCCCCCCCCCCCCCCCCCCCCCCCGGATTAGGAATTTGAAGATTTTTGGAAAGTTAAAGTTTCCCTTTTTTTTTTCTTTTTTTTTTGCTTGTCAAGATTTTTTGGATGAGTCTGGCCCCCCCACTTTCAAAAGCGATGCTACGTGCCTGCTCTGGATCATCTCCCTTCGTCTCCATGGGCTTCATGATCGACAGTTCCGAGAGATATTTAGAAATTTAATGTAACTTTGGAATGTAGAAATAATTTGTTCACTTATGATCACAACGGATGGGCAGAGCCAAAGAGAACTGTTTGTTTTTTTTACAAAAAATGTATATAAACGCATATAAAATGGTGTTGAAGAAGATTTTTTTATAGGGAACTTAAAGATAGAATTTTTTTTTTGTTTTTTTTTACTCGTGAAAAGTAGAGGTTTTTATCCACAATACGATTACGCTAAAATAAATCGATTTTCAAAACTTCATCAGACCAATTCATTTTTTTGCAACAGATCTAAAAGAAAACCGAACTGCAGGTTCACAAAAAATAAGCTTTTCGGGTAATCAACTGTTTAATTACGTATCAGAAAATGTTTAGGATATTATGCAATGATACACAATCAAATTTGTAATCGTTGTTTTGGGTTGCCAGTATTCATAATATGAAATTTTAAAGTAACTCCATACTCGTAAAATTCTCTGATGAAAGTTGAAAGACCGAACTTATTTCAACTTAATAGACTTAAATTTCGTCAATTATTAGAAAAAATAATCATGTCATCACACTTTTTGAGAAGTCAAATAAACAAGAACTAAAGCATATTTGAGCATCAGAAAACCGTACTTTTTTGTTAAAAGTACATGTAAGAAGTAAAAAAATAAAAACTTGTTTAGTTTTTTAATTTATTATCAACTGTGATAGAAAACTATAACTACAAACACATTTTAAAATTGGTTGTAAGAATAAGAAAAATAATATCATTTAGACATACAAATGAGAGAAAAGTCAGAAAAAGAGTTATTTCCCCTTAGCACAGATAAAATGTATAAAAAAATTGGAAATTTAGGATAAAATTAAGCTGCAAAAACATCTTGAACTTAACAGTATTTCTAATTACAACCATGAGATTATAAATAAAACTATCTTGCACAAATTTTAAAGAATTCAAAGTTTTACAATAAAGTATGACGTTGCAGAACACTGGATCTACTTCAAAAAAATAGAGATTAAAACACTATAAAACCAATTTAAGTACCGAAGAATTGAAAGCCGGGCTATTTTGGTGTGTCTTTATGCATATAATATGAATATAAACAAAAATATGTCTGTCTAGTAGGTAAAAAAGTTCAACAGTTGCTGCCTTGAATTTTGCAACAAGCGTTATATATTCAGTCCTCATTTCTTCAACGCACAGCAAAGTAGTTTATGAAAATTCATGCGCATTGTATGTGTCCAAAATGCAGAGTCTTGTTTTTAACACACGTTATTAATAAGAAAACTAAAAAAAATGGACAATTCTCTCAAATTAAAAAAAGAAAAGAAACAAAATGCCAACACTTTTGACAAAACGTGGCTCTTTGTGTAACTAATTGGTATAGCGGAAGCTTTTACTTTGACTCTGTTTGGTTTTTTGTTTACTTTTGAAGTAACTCTGGCGACTTGCCTGCCAAGAACCACAACTCTGCTTTCAGCAGAGCCCGGCTAAAAAGTTAGTTTTGTGTTATGTAAGAAGAGAGGAATAATTTAGTTATCAATGAGTAAAATTTAGGTGATATAGGTTTTGTTCTAAGAAAATTACAAAGTTTTCTTGAGTAGATTTACTCATCAAAATGTTCGATACATTCAAAAGACTTAATATTATTTTTAAAAGTAATACAAATAAACATTAGTTGATTTATTCATGTTCTGAAAATTAAAATTTTGTTGATTTCGTGACAAATTATGTGCAGGTAAGATTACGTGATAATTAAAACTGTTCTGCTTGTGTGACATGTATTTCGGCGATTTGTTTTCAATAAGTAAATGATGATAAGATTTCTGTTAACAAAGAGTTTATGTTTTGATTTTGTTGTTGTTCTTGTATATTATTGTTTAAATTTGGGTAATGACAGCTACATGTGTTCATGAATTTATCAAGATTATTTGATATCGGTATTATATACATGTAATTTTGTGTGTTCAATTTATTGAAAGCGATACCAAAATTATATCTGATATTTTTGTTCTATGTCCTATTTATTATGTATATGAAATAACAAAAAACCAAGGAACATTCTCACGTATCGTAAAATAGTTTGGAAATTAAAGTATGAAGCGATACGACAAAGTTTTGTTTAATTCCAACAACTAACCTATCACATCTTTTCCTGATTAAAATAATATTTAAAAACATATATATACAACTTGCAAATATACTGAAATATCAACATAACACTGAAGGAAGCGAGATGGTTACGGGTTGTTTTAATCATCATTTAACAACGACATAAATAGGGACGTTACGTTCACTCAGTTTGATTAAATTAAAAAAAAGCAATACTGGAAAAGCTTTATAAAACTATTATTTTGCTTCTGTAACGACCTCTTAACCTTTGTCAATTCAATATTTTGTGTTTGTCTGCTGGGTTTGTCAGCCCACTCATTAGTCAGTCTTACCATTGTGAATTCAATATTTTATTTTTGTCTGCTGGGTTCGTCAACCCTTTCCATCAGTCTATAACCTACAGTCAGGGTTGAAACCATAGGCTTCCCAATACTCGATTGTAACTGCTGTTTTTCCCGTTTGTCTGTCACATAGTAATTCCTCCTTGAAATTACAAAAACAACCGTGATGGCACTCGTCAGTGTGAGACTAATGTCTTAAAAACTAAATTTGTCTCAAGTACATTTCAACATCTTGTCAAGTATTTCGGGTTACTGATGATGAACACATATCAGTTCATAATTATGCTAATGTGAATATGGTGGGTTTTTAGCATAAGAGGTCCTGGAGGGGGTGGGGTAGGAATAATGATTTTACAAATTTGACTTTTCTTAGCTTGGAGATACTTTCAACCAAAACGGTCACAATATTTGGCCTTGTAGTTAACAAGAAGACGTTCAAAAGAGAAGAAGTGTTAACGGACGGCAGATATAGAAATCACGCGCTCAACAGCGGACAAAGAAACTTGTAAAAATGGTTGCCTGAGTGATTCAGGTTACCTAAAATCATTGTGTGTTTCCTAAATATATTCACTCCGTCGAACTAAAATTTTAAAAGATCTGTTTCAGTTACTCTTAAAATATTGCTATTCTAGGCGTTATAAATTGTTTATAACTTCTACGTTAAAATGACTCATTTTGATTGGCAATCTGAGCATATTTCCGTAGAACGTATTGATTAGCTTATTACAGCCAATAACTATCGAAGTTGGATCACAAACTCCCTTTGTGTGATTATTGGGCGAGAATAAATCTCTGATAAGGTATTGTATGGTTTTAAAGTGAACAAAAATGTAATTGTCGCTGACAAGCATAATTCTTTATATATATATATATATATATATATATATATATATATATATATATATATATATATATATAAACATTGTACATTATATGTGCAGTAAAAAGGTATCTATCTACATTGTATATATTAGTAAAAAAATATCACTTCAACTCATGGTTTCTTTGTTCTTTAAAAATATCATTTTTAAAGTAATAAAAATATTAAGATGTGCATGTAGAAAATGTTGTACAGTTTAGAGCCCCAAAAACTTGCTTTAAAGTAGATCCAGTTCTCTGTGACGTCATACTTTTTTGGTAAAACTTTGAGTTCCTTAAAATTTGTGCAAGATAGTTTTATTTATTTTATATAAATATAATTACATAGAAGTAATTCGAATTACTGTAAAGTTCAAGATATTTTCGGAGCTTAATTTTATCATAATTCTCCAATTTTTTATACATTTAATCTATGCTAAGGGAAATAACTCTTTTCTGACTTTTCTATCAGTTGTATGTCTAAATGCCATAGTTTTTCTTATCCCAACGATTAATTTTAAAATATTTTTGTAGTTTTAGTTTTCTGTAAAAGTTGACAATAAAATTAAACAAGATAAAAAAAATTTTGCCCACAAAAATTTTACTTTTAACCAAAAAAAAAAAGATACGGTTTTCTAATGCTAAAATATGCATCAGTTTATCTGGCATCTTAAAAAGTGAGATGACATGTATATTTTTTCTAACAATTGACGAAATTTAAGTCTTTTAAGTTGAAATCAGTTCGGTTTTTCAACTTTCATCAGAGATTTCATAAAAAGAAAATCTTGAAAGTTTTGCCTCTGATTACATCAAAATCAAAATTTGAATTGAGATAAATTGACATCAACGAGATTCTCAACCATTAAATCTAAGTTGCTTTTGCAATTCTGTGTCTGTGTTGTAATAAAATTCATTTGATGCAGTTTTAACTTTTATATATACTTATTTATTTGATTATTTTTACTGACTCCGAATAAATTAAAAACTATTTTGTATTAGTCATGAAACTTTCTGTTCAAAGATATCGTAGATGGAATAATTGGATTGATTTTAAGTTTTGCAAAAAAGGAACCTTAATCTAAATTAAAAAAATAAACGCCTCAAAACAAACTCAACACTCACTTGCCGCTCAAAACAATGTCGCATTAAGTTATTATTTGATAAAAATATACAATCATACATATTTATATAATATGTGTATAAATATGTATAAAACGCTTCAGTTGAATGTAATGAAATTTCAGATCTGACAAGGCATAACACGTAAGAAAATTATCGATTGATCTTTCTGCCGTGTGTTCCAACCCCGAGATGCACGATTTTTCTAAATAAAATATCAAAAACAAAGTTGATTCTTTTATTACACAAGGTGTCAAACTGATGATTAACATATTTGTAAGCAAAAGTAGAATTAGCATCACTTTAAGAGATCAATTAAAAGTACACGTATTTTTATTTATAAATCTGTAAACAATTTATAAATAGATTGCACAATTCTAATTATTTTTTACAATCTATCATTCATTTGCTGTTCAACTCGAGTCCTGGAACTTGGGTGATATGTACGATGTGCTCATCTGCGCTCTATCCTTCGCAAAATGCAATAATGAGAGAGGACTTATTTAGAATCCGAGATATAAATGCTTTAATATTACTATAAAAAATAAAAGGCATGTTATTTTTTTGTGTTCTTATGGTTATCATGAGCTAATTAGATGCGATTTTTTTTCAAAAAAGGGATCGACCACAAGTTCAAGTAATGATGCTAAAATGACTGAAATGTGAATATAAGATACAAAATTATGAATTACAAAATAAGTAAATTAACAAAAAAAAGGCATTTATTCTAATGAATCGATTTCATCATTTGGTAAGCTAATGATCAAACCATCCCTTTTCTAAAACTGTTACAGCCACCTGCATGTCACAGCTTAGAATAAATATAGTAGTTCTCATCTTTTGCTATGTTAATCATTCACATATAAACATTAGCTCATTTAATGGACACAGGATAATAGTTGAGTCTCCCATGTCTGAAACACAAACAGTAATTAGAAAATTGGTACTACATACATACATACATACATAGGGCCCTAAGGATTATTTAATTAATTAGTAACAAGGAAAACCTTACGGATTTAAATATGTGTACTACATAGCGCAGGTGGAAGAAAGGTTGTTAGCTGACTGGCGTACTTAAAAGATACAAAAGGTCGCTTCAAAATGAAATAACTTGTCGACAGCCCCCGTCTGTTACCAAGAAGAAGGACTTGGCCTTGGGACCGAGGAACCACCATCTCTTTAGACCATTGTTTATAAAAGTAAAATAAAAAATCAGCAAGATCAACATTCGGAGCAGTAAATCATTATTTTTTAATCAAGATAGGTAGATATTAAACTGTTTTTAAATGGAACATCTTGAAAACTTTATTGCAAGTTGAATTGGACGCTCTTACAAATCATCAGTTTGGTCAGGTTTTATATTCTGTATGTTTTCTGGAGGGATAAAGCATGTACATGTATCTAAATTATGCACTTATCTTGTATCAAAAAATTGAAATTAAAGCAGTGTATGTGAAATCACATTATCATGAAAGATCTACAAAATGTACATCTAGTCTAAGAAGGGTAACTCTAAAATTATTTTTTATTATCTTCACAACCCAGCTATTTTATTGCACAATACATCACAATTATGTAATTCGAGCTTAGACAAGGTCGATAGGTGACGTCATTCATCTAATTTGACATAGTAGCAAGAATACTATATATACTAATGTAGAAATATATTAGAATTACATTGTATATACTTCTATAGTTTGCTATGGGAAGCTATGGTATGCTATAACGCATGAAAAGCAAAAGTTGTGCAATTAGATTTGACACTATGGCTCGAAATTCCAGTGCTATGCTATGAAGTTCCTGTGCTATAACATCGATATCATGAAAAAGATGCATTTTTAATTGAATTTTCTTATACCCGTGCTGTTTAAATAGCTAGATTGTTTTAATCAAACTTTCAGAAATCATAAAATATGTATAAATTGTTATCATAATTGAGAGGAGGATGTGTTTCGGTTTTTCCCACATAATATGTCCTCTGCTTGACATTTCACATTATTTTGGAAAAATCTCTGAATGTATGTTTGCAGCCACAGGTTAAAAAACCATTGAAATTCTATAATAGGGGACTTTATAGTGGTCATAAATGATTTGAATTTTAGTGCACTTTCTTTATGAAAAGCAACACAAATCACAAACCCTTGTTTAAAGTCGACGGACCTAATTCGCTTCGCGCATTTAAGAGAAGTCATTGTTACGAACATCAAATTCTCAATAATACATCACAATCACTAAAACTCAATGAAAGATGGCCTATGACGCAACATATAGCTGTTCAATGTCGCCATTACACAATTTATAAAGTGCAATTAATAATGGCTAACACAACTATTATTTAACAAGCTAACATTTGCTTTTGAACGTAATTTAACATGCATGATTTTCTTTAGGGAATGTCAAAAGTTTGTAGTGGATCTTATATTTGTTAAATTGTGTATAACTGTGTACATAGATTCGTTATCAGAGTTTCAGCCATTGAACAAGTAACATGTATCAACATTCCGATCCGCTTCAATACTCAAAAAAGAAATACAGTGAAACCGCCCTGTGCTAAGGTTTTGAAGTATTTTTATCAAAAAAGACGTTAAGCACACTCTCATAGTTGTTTGAAGTTTGCACAGTACTTTTCATGAATAAGTGAAATATAAAATAACGACATACTGCGTTTTGGCATGTGCCCCTGTAAAAAGGAAGTCGATGAGCTGATCATTTTTTAAATGATAATAATTCAAAATCATCATTTAATTGTCATATCTTAATTTCGATATCAAATCTTATGCAAAATTTGTTAAAAATATTTTATCTCACAATAAACGCTATTTTCCATTATGTTCAATTGGAAAAGAAGGTGATTTAATCTAAGGAAGCTTGGAAAAAAAATGAGAAATATTGAGAACCATAAAATAAACGTTTATCAAGATGGTATGGGACACCTGTCCATGATAATGTGGATAAAAGGAAATTATAATCTTAATACTTACACATTTTTGAAATTTCAAAATTTTAAAATATTTGCCCCCCCCCCCCCCCCAAAAAAAAAGTGTATTAAAATTTGGGTCATAAGTAAAAATCTTAAAACCCACGTTACAACGCACTTTGAAAAGTTACGCACTTTGAATTTTTTTTCAATGTTCGTTGTTTATGGGACCAAGTCAACGGTAATTGAAAAAAAATCAAAGTGCGTTCATATTGTCTTTATTAACGCAGTTAAAAAAAAATCTTTATGGTAAAGTCATAATAATTGATATACTTTTACATACAATCAATGATCGCTTTATCCTTGTTCATCTTAATGTGATTTATTTAAAAAAAAGCACTTATTGCATTCTAAGCTAACTTAATAAACAGTTTCTAGATGAGAATTTTTTCCTTTTCGTTCTTTGTGAGATTTGAATTATCCAGATATGAAATAAACTTCATCGGTAAGTAACTGCATTTTCTTTTTTTTGAGTAAGCAGTAAATTAACTTCCTATCTGGTATAGTTGGCTATGTCAGAACGAATATGTATTTTTGTATATTGATAATAGAGATCAATGTATAACAAATTTCAGCTGGCTTATTGCATGTGCTTGTAAACAAACATGATGTAAAAAAGGATACGCTAGGTATGTTCATCAAAGGCAATATGATATTTTAGAAGATCGGTGCGAGAAGAGAACCCGCATCCAAATGCTTATTTTTATGTTTATAATAATTCAATGTTTGTTAATGTGATTCTTTTTTTATATTGAAGTAATTTATTTGACTAAAATATGAAGGGAAGGATTAATGTTAATGCACATAACTCTTTGACATACCAATGGAGAAATCATTATTTTGCCAGCTCGTTTTTCAATGTCACTGCATTTACTTAATTTACATAAGAGCATAATTCTTTTTCCGATCTTAAATGTTGCTGAAAATCATATGTTTTGGAAGGGAAAATGAGGGATAAGGGACCTTCTTTCTCAATTCAATTAACTGATGTACTGGTAATTGACCTATATATTGTTTAACTCCCACCCCCATCCATATCCCCGTTCTCAAATACAGTAAATTATATTCACTAGCCTAGTGTTAACAAATTATCATACTATTAGCAAATCAGAAATTCAATCCGAGAATTTCTAATCTAAATATATTTTTTCAAAGTGCGGTAAGAGTCTCGGTACTAAAAAATGTCGATGTACCTTCTTAACCCACTTTCAAAAGAAATTTCAAATTGAAAGCGAAATCCATAGGTGCAAGATCAGGGCTGTATGGCGCTGGGGGTGCTGCAAGAGCTCAAGATATGTATTTCCATTTTCAAACTTCTGTGATTCCAATTGTAAACATTTGTCCTATAAAAATGGCAGTATCTAAGACCCTTTTGGTCTCCATTGGAGATCTATCTGTGACGACACAAAATTCAATGACGACACGGAGCTCTAAAAAATATAAACTGAGATGCTCTGCGAAGCATATCTTATCAAAATAATTAATCTGAATATTTTTTATGGTGCAATTAGAATAACAAATCTCTACATATTTCTTAGAAAATACGTCAGGATTTAATCTGAAAAGTTTCGCTGGTATCATGCAAATAGTCCATTCACAATCAAACTTGTCCGCGAACTTTTCCAACAAAACTCGTATTCCCTTAATCATTGCATGTACATTAAAAAAAAAATAAAGTGCTGATACTAGTATCATCGGGGAAAATAAGGTGTTTCTATATATCCGGCGACAATTAAACTAAAATGCTTTAGATGGTAAAAAACAATTTATTTGAACTTTAGGTCGGTATGGGTGATTTCTGGGAATCCAAAAACTACACCCGAACAATCCGAAACCTAATTTCTCTCTCCCGACAATGTTGTATAACACAATATAAATAAGAATTGAAAACAATAGAAATAAGCACTTAAGCACGAGTGACAAATGTCATATAGTAAAACTTCAATATGAGTGAGTCAATTAAATCAAAGGTGAGGTGTAAGAGTTAATAAAATAATTAAGCAGTTATAACGGAAGTGAATTATTGTCTTGTACAAAGGAAAATGTATATTTATGAATAGACAACAGTTACTCAAATTTCACCCCATGATACTAGAATCGATCTGTAACGACGCGTATAACACTTTACCTGATACAATGGCATTGCTATGCACGAGTTTCAGATGCAGTGTCATGTATACCAATAATAGACCATTGCCTAGTGAATATATAAAACCATTTTTGTTGTCATTGTTTCTCCACGTAGTTCAGACAGGTAATTAAAATTAAAATTTCCTATCAGTTTGTGACATTCTATGGGACTTTGTTCATATGTTATATGAATTCAAATCAAATACTTCCGGTCGAAAGATTCTATAAAAGTGTTATTATTCCTACGGTAAAAAAATTTTCCTGTAAGAAAATATTTTTAAGGTAAATATCTGACCTACGAGATGAGATACATCAATAACAAAATTGATTTAAAACGATTTAAAATTATGGTCAGTCGTATGACGTATTTTATATTTTCGAAACATTCATTCTTGACGGGTCACATTGGCACTGGCATATTCATTTGGCAAATTTCATATGCTCTAAGTCTTGATGTGTCAGTTTACCAGCAATTTGAAATCAAATAACTTTAAGATTAATTAGTCAATTTTTTTTAAAAAAAATGACTAATTAGTCTTAAAGTTGTTTCTGACTGATACTCATTTGCAAAAAATAAGCAGCGAACAAAATGGAATGTAAAGTGCTTGCTAGAAAAAATATATCTATAAATTGTCACAATGATGTTGGTAAGATTTAAAATTTTTATTGCATATATATATATATATATATAAAACATAACATAATGAAAAATATAATATAATGGTTTTAAAATATACTAGTTAAGAAACTCACTAGAGAAACATATCAATAGTTTAACAAAGCATTTCCACCAATGTTTGTTTGTTTTTAAATTGTTTAAACTGGGACAACGTAGAGTCGTTTAATATGTCGCTGATAATTGATGATTACTATAACGAGGAACATGCTCTCTTTCGTTCAATTTTTGAATCATATGCGCAATAATTTTCAAGTAAGAATAATGTGCTTTCATTTTTTTTTTTTCAAAATGATGAAAAGATGCGACATTATAGTTTTTAAATTTATAAAGATTTTTTGTTTAGCTTGATATTTAAATGTTAAAGATATTTTAAGATAGTTACATAAAATAGTAACCTAAATAAGATATCCAATTTAACAACAACAACAACAACAATTTCAATTAGAATTTAATAATTTCAATTAATAAGTCTCAAATTAACAAACCTGCAAATACAATATCTATTTCAATGTATAGCATGACGATAGGTCTTTAAAACGTATCTTAGGCTATTGCAGAATTTTCAATAATAAGTTTAACCAAACCAGAACATGGAACACAAAAAATTACATGAAACAGCTATTAAAACCAAGTTTCAAAAATTTATATACGAAACTAGCTGTTTTTACCAAGTTTCGGATTTATGCAAACTGTATGAATAAACAAAAATATTAAAAAGTACTTGAATATTATTTTTAAACAAAGATGCAGGTTCACTTTGTTGATATGCAACGTATATTATTTACTTAATGAAATTGGTAGTTGAGAAACACGTCACTAAATCTTACCAACAAATTAATATTTTGTTATTATTGTTTAATAATTATTTAACAAATTCACATAATTACATATTACATTTTCAAATGGTGAATAATGAAAATCAAGTATATTCCTTTTAGAGATATCATTCCTTTGAAATGCATATTGATTTTGAAAAGTTATCATACTTAAGACAATTGTTGTTTTTTTTCCCTAGAATGATACCTACAACGTGCTCCTTTTACTCAAGTATAATTACTATTTTTTAAACCTCAATTTTGACCCAAAACATCATAGTTTTCTTTTGAGATTGATTTTAAAAAGCAAATTCAAATATCACTTTTGTGATTTTTAGATATTTACATATTATTATAATATTTCACATAATGCAGACCGAAAAAAATCAACAACGATTAATATAATGGATTATTTATCATTACATAATACACTAGCTTTTTTCGAAAAGGACATATAATTTAAAATGTAAATACACAGTTAATTACTTCACAAAAATCACTTGTTACTTCAACTATAATAACTACTTTTTACAAAGTTTGCTATCATTAAACAACTTTTACTTTAACAACAGTTGAAAATTTATTCATGTTAAATGCCTTTTTTGTGGCTTTCTGCAACAAATGATATTTCTTATATCAGATTTCACTTTACGACTGAGACTTGCATAAATTAGCAGATCAGTTGGCTTTCCTAAAACAAACGTAAGGTACATGTAAATATGGATAATCGAGTTCGCATTTTGTATACGTAATTCATGTGTAGTAAAATTCGGTAAGATAAATGCGACGTAAATTGGAGTTTCTTGAAAAATGAAAGAAATACCTAGATATATGTGAACCTTGATTAAAATCAAGTAACTCACTTTCTTTAAAACTTTTGAAGAAGAGAACGGTATAAAATATGACATTCTTTTGATTTCATTACGAACCATTAGAATAAGAAAAAGCGTACACAGACAATGAATACAGATTGGAATTGTAGTAAAGTATGCTATTTGAACAAAGATACTGAACCCCTGAATGAATACATAGAACGCTCCATTAAAAAACTCCTGGTCATTTTTCATGACGCATGCGTCAATCCTTTTTAATGGCGTCCCTGGCCTATATTCCTGTATGGTGGATACATTTGTGATTGGCGTTGCAATGATAATTGTACAATACAACATGACAACCATCAAATGGAATGAAATAAACGGCACCAACATGTATCTGAATTTCAACTGTCTGAATTTAAAGGGAGAAAGAAACATGAGAACACGATGGATTAGCATCAGTGATTTGATCCAGAGCGAGGTTCCGTGGATAACAGTTTGAGCACGGATAAAAACAAACATAAACAGGCACAACTTGTATTCGACAAAGCCATAATTCCACTGTAAAACATTAAAAATCAAGTCTTTCAAACCAATTAGCACAACGAAGAAAACATCGATGGTAATAACAATGACGAGGCATTTTTGCATCGGTCCAAACAGATTCTGCCTTTTAAAGGTCCTGATAAGTAAAATGGCGGCAAAAAGAGGTAACACCCAGAAATATGGAGTGACGTAGCGGGTAAAAATCATTCCCCATTCTCCGTAGAAGTCGCGATATTTGAGAGCAGATTGAATTAAGATGTCTGCTTGAAACAAGTCGTCCAATACCTTACGGTACTTTCCGAAGAAATCTTTTGCCGTCTGATTAAGCGACATACTTGAGGCTTTTCTGGTTTCCCACGAATCTTTTTCAATGACAAAATGGCTAAGAAAAGGTGGGGTTCTAAATTGTCTGTGTTTTTCTGCTATCGAGAGAATAAAACCAAATCAAGTTTAAAAAACTCATGATATTAATAACATAATCTGATAAAATACTCTTAATAATAAAAAGTTAATATTATCCTTAAAAGTAAATAAGTAAATTTACAAGAAAATAAAGAGTCAAAATCGCATATCGAAATTGAAAATCATTTTACAAATCCATAAATTAAAATGGCAATCTATCTTATAAAAATCATTCTCATGTTGAATATTTTATATTTGATTTAACAAAAAACCGAAACTTACGTTCATGTAATTTTTCTCAAAAATAACCCCAGTCGCTTCCCTAAGCAAAATGAGTTCCAAGCCAAAATCTTTTCCTTATACTCTGTGTAACAATGCGTAATATTGTTTCAACCAATAGGATAACAATAGTGTGACAATCTACGACACGTTACCTTAATCCGATATTCAGTCGATTGTTCCTTTTACTAATTTGTCTTAATTACACATAAATATTCTGAATAAAATATAGTATCAAATTGACCGAAAAAGACATCAAAAATATAACCCATACAAACAAAAACAGCAACAAAAAAACTAATATAAAAAAATACTGGAAAAAACCAAATTGTAATTACAATCCTTTTTTTATTATTCCAGCTGACATAACTATATGTAATAGCGTTGTTTGATTATTGGGTGAACATAAATACCTGATAAAGCAAAGTATGATTAAATGTGTTCTTAGTCTTTACTCTTAATCATTCTAAGTTCATCGGGAATTATTCGTGACTTTGTAAATAAGTTACAGTAAATTAGATTTGGTTTGGAAATTCGAAGCCTGGTATAGCTTTCTTATATATGAATGGAAAAAAAAACTCCATATATTTTATATTATTTAGACACCGGATTACCTTGTATCGGTAAAGGCAATAAATTAACTAAAGTAATATAATTCAAATGCACTATCATTTTGGGACTTTTGAACGTCATGAAAAGAAAATTCTTTCTCTTAATTAATATTTAACTACTAATTAGAAAATTTAATATATTTTTATAAGTTTTTTTTAAAGTGATTTGATTCTAACAACAGAAGATTGTTTATGTTAGTTTGTTTTCTTAACGAGGCCGAGTATGTGGAGTACGCACGCATTCGCGCAGCGTTGTTTCATTTGTATTGTGACGTAAAATTGATATTATATTGTGTAAAAAACATAAATGCCTCGAAGAATAAGCTACATGTATATTTGACCCGGGTCAAAACGTGAAGAGGGCTCAGCAAGCCTTGCCCTTTTTCACGTTTTCTGTACCCGCCTAAATAAAGCTCAATTCATATATTTCAAGTATTTTCATATATTCCATGTATTTTATATCAATGACCCTTAATATTTGATGTTATATATTTATTTATTACTTAAATATGTCTGAATGTTTTACTTATACTATAAAGATAACCGTTTCCGCTTTTGTCAAATAAAAAAATACCATTATCTGAAAAATCTGGGAAATTGGGCATACAAAAACAACTTAATTAGACCAGAAGGTAACAGGTTTTTTTGTTTGACCATTTGATGCCTTTTAGCAATAACTTTGATATGTAGAACAGAAAAAGAAATCCTTAGGGCAGAAGTTTTAAAAAAAATGTAAAAAATGGGCAAAATTGATACACTTCAAGCAAAATCCCATAGGGTCATATATGTTAAATATTGACACACTTTGAGATGACGCCTTAAACAAACGGTGTTTGTAAATGTCTTATTTTTTTTATCTTAAAATTATAATTATATCAGTAGAAATTAATCAAAAATCTAGGGGAGAACAATTTAGACCCGGTCTCGTTAAAAAATGGTTCGTACATGTAGTTTGCGCATTGATTCTTGGAACCGTATAAGTTTTGTCTTTAATTCTTTGATTTATATTGGCTCAATAATATATGGCAACTTCGATTTCTTCCTTCAAATGACACCAATGTTATGCTATCATCATCTTTGACCGAACAATATACTGATGAATATAAAAAATAAAATAGTAGCTGTAAATAAAAACAATGTACTTATGCTAAAACACCTGGAATGCTTAGTGTTTTATCTTTTGATAACATCTGGACTTATAGTTGACTAGGTGAAATTTATCGATTTATCTATTAATGTTATTTCACATTATTATAGAAAATGAAGGCAAATGTACAATGTTAATATAATTATGTTTTATTTTGTTGGCGAACGTGGCCACGGCCATAGGACTACCGTTTGTAAAATGGCTAGCCCTATCATTAAAACATAAAACATTACATTGTGCATTATATTATAGATTACAGTAGGCATTACATTATACATTTCATTATGTGTTACAAAATTGGAAGGTTTTAAAATGAGATGACCAAAACAAAGCTTGAACTTGATATGAGCTTTTTTAAATATCTTGAGTTATAGGCAAACGATGGTCAATTGATTTGCGTGAACGTTTAACACCTTCTTAAAGTTTTATAACTAGGAAGTACGTTGGTGCATAAAGTTTGCATTTTAAACTTATTCCAGATGAATATTATGATATTGTACTATATGCTACACTTTTCAGGGACATATGAGCAATGAAAACACATAAGTGGTAAACAAACTGGAGGACCTCAAATTTCGGAAAAAACCATAGTCTTTTCGAAAACTTGAAAAAAATTCTCTAACTACTATTGTATGAAATTTTTGTGTTTGAGGCTACATAGTTTAGTGTTAGCAGTTCTATATCGTCTCTGATATCATCCTCGTGAAATCTTCTGGAATGGGCAAATGATGAACGTCCGCTTCTTGTTCGAGCGATCTGAACCTTGTCCACTGTTTACGAGAAATAGAAAAGGCGATCGAGTTATTTTAGTCACTTATGTGCCTAGATTTGAAAATGTATTATTAATCATAGCATAAAGAACTAAAGGGCGAACCAAGTGCATTACTCTTTTCGATGATGATGTATTCTTGTTGAGAATTGCCACTAAAGCAAAATTGTCTGTATGAAACATAATTTTCTTATTGTGGAAATGGCTTTTAAAAAGCATAACTGCCAAAAATATTAGTATTAGTTCTATAAAAGTAATATCGGTTATAATATCTGTGTCCTGCCAATCATGAGGCCATTAGAAATAAACCAACTAGTCTTGTAAATTAAAGCCGCAGCCAAGTTGTTGATAACCTGCACTATCCGTGTATAGGTGGAGGTCAAATCGGAAAGCCAATTTATTTCTAAAAAATTAAGCTTCCGTTAAATTGTTCAAGAGAGCTTAGCCAAACACGAAGGCCACTTTTCATACCTTCATTGACACTTATGAAATGAGATGAGTGCTTAATACCCCACATTGCGTCACAGACTGTTATTTAAAAGCACGAGCTGTCGGAATTGCTTTTGCGCAAAAATTCAAAGTACCTACCAGTGACTGTAAATTTTTTAAATAAATGTTATTTCTGGATTTGCCAAAATCTGTAATATACTGTGCTTAAGGTCAAGATCTTGTAAATGATTCCAAACTGTCTTTTTGGAGCTAAAACCATAATGACGTCATATACCATAATGACGTCGTAATTGATTTGTTAAATCTTTTCCCGTGCTTTAAAGGAATTATGTAGAAAAATAATCCCGGTACCTATATTCAATTTCACATCATTTTGAAAAGGAGGTCAGGAGCTTGTTTAATGTCATTTTTGGAGCAACTGTGGGCATTTAAGATATATTTCATTAGTCAAAATGGACAAAACTCCGAGATTTGTTACTTTTTTTCCTTCATATTTCATAGAAAATTGTTGTTTAAAACACGATTTTTCATTGTGTCTACCAAAAATTTAACTAAGCCCCTTTACACCATGTAAAACAAAAATATTTTTTTTTTTTTTTTTTTTTTTTTTATTGTAAACAAAGGTTAAATATATAAATCATTTTATGAAACATTTACTCTCTCACTTCTCACATACTAATATTTTCATCCCATATTGTAATATAAAATAAAGAGTAGGGTAGTTGCTTGTGATAGTTATGCCTATGCAGTAAAACTGCAATCCATGTGAAAAAAACCAGACAAACAAACCAAAGAAAGAAAAAAAAAACCAGAATACCAAAAAACAAAAAACATAAAAATATTAAATTGATGCATTATTGTAAACATGTTAATTCTAAACTGCCAGATGATTAATAAAATCAATCCAAGGAGACCATGCTTTTTCAAATTCATCAATTTCTGATTTCTGAATATAAATATACTTTTCAGTCTTGTATCTTTGATTTAAATAGTGTAAAAGCCCTAAAAAATGTGGCGTCTTACTTTGTTTTAAACATAAAAATATATATTGTTTTGTATATAGGATTACAAAGTTTAGAATTCTGTTCTCCCAAACAAGGGGATAAACACCAAATAATACATTACTAACATCAAAATTAACATTTTTGTTGCATTTCTCATAAATAAGTATACTAAGTGCATTCCATAGAGGCTGGATTTTCTTGCAAGTTGCAAAAACATGTTTTATAGTTTCAGGCATATCATTACAGAACGTACAGCAGTCAGAGGTAGTAATTCTGATTTTCTTAAGATAATATTTAACAGGAAGAATTCTATGGAGAATTCTATATTGTAACCAATTAATAATTGAATCATTGGTAGTTCTAAAACATATTCTAAACACATCATGTACACAGAGATCATTTGGCAAAAATATTGTTAGGAAGCATAAAAGCACCAAAAAAAATTATATATTGAATTTCATAAACCTGAATGCACCTTTCATTTACTAGATCTTGCCCTTAAGAGCAATAGATTTATCCTCAGGTATACTTATAACCAGTTTTTCTGTGTCGTTGATTTCTATGCTTAGAAAAACCAATTACTTTTCAGGCCCAACTGTTTTTTCATCTGCTCGCGGAATTCCAAAATCTCTATAAGTATTCTGAAAATTTGACATTAATAATTTGCACCCTTTAATATCTTTGGCTGCAAAAATAAAATCATCAAGGTAATGACTTAATGTATCTTTACCTGTTTTTGTTATTGTCCCCCATTCTAGAAAACTAGCAAATTGTTCCCATAGAGCACAACTTATTGAACAGCCCGTATGGAAGCACATATCATAATTAAACTGATTGTTAAATTTAAAACCTAACAGCTCTTGGTCAGCTGGATGTACGAGTAATAAACGAAAAGCTGATTTTCACGTCCATTTTTGCAAGAAAAGAATCTGTACCTAACTTAGCAACCATTTCTAGAACCCCATCAAACGGTGTGTAATGAACCGTGCAATAATCTGGGTCAATGAAATCATTCACACTACTTCCTTCAGGAAATGATTAACGGTGTAACGCCAACCCCCATCTTTCCTATCAACAATGCCTATAGGCGATAATCTAAAATTATGCATAGGTACTTGAACGAATGGACCTGCAACACGACCTAATTCAATTTCTTAGTATAATTTTTGTTTTGCTTCCTCTGGGTGGTGTTTGGTTGAAATTAAGTTATCACAGGTTGATACAAAACGGGGACAAGAGTAGTTTATTTTAAAACCATATTTAAAGTTATAGAGTTTTAGGATAATAATAAGGATAATAAGAAAGGTAAAGATACATATTACACAAATAAATAGGTGTTGTTCCTTGTGTTTTGATGATTTGTGGTATGGGACCACGAAAAAAGTGAGGAACGGGATTGTCAGAGCTTGGTTGCGACATAACTGTTCTGTTGTTTTGATATTTTTCATGACATTTAGTTGCCGGGTGTTTACCAGAACATTTCAAACAGGTAAGACTATAATGACAATATTGTAGAATACAAAAACCCTTATTGTTAAAGTCAAAGCATGCATTCCGCTGTGGCAATTGTTCCCCTGGCGCGCTTGATGGTGAATAAATATACAAAAGCCATAATTCTTGACCGATTTGGTTCCAGGCCTGAGGGAATACAATCATTTCTTGCTTTCTTGATGCGAAATTGTCTATCATATTCCGTCCAACAAAATCGATGTGATCGACTAGCAGCAGTTTTTACATTTGCCATATATTTTAGCATCTTTGGTGATTGGTCGGGATGGGCTACTAAGTAAATGCTCATGTAAATGAAAAAAAAACAACAACATCTAGCAATTTTTGGGTATCAAACATTTTGTTTTGATTCACTGGTTTGAAAGACAATTGACCGTTATTCAAAACAATTTTGTTTTCCTGGTCATTAACTTGATGTTTATCTAAAAAACTATACCCAATATAAAACAGTCATTGTGGTTATTTACAATTCTTAGCTTATATATTCACTCTAGACACTATACAGAACCATGATTCCAAATTAGGAAAAATTCAATACATAACTATGGATTTTGCAGCACTGATACACATGCATGAAATTTGAAGAAACAGTCATTTTCGTCTATAATTTTATGTGTTGATAATATGACGTCACAATGTACTTGCGAGAAATGGTACTCGATTTTTTGCTCAGAGTCCGTAATCGGGCCTGCCAGCTAAGATTCTAAATATTGATTGCTGCTGAAGATTGTTCAACCGGTTGTTGGTTTCATGAGACCACGCCATTATCTCCCCTCTGGGATATTAATGTCTGAATCGTCTGTGTTTATTCAGGGAGGATCATTTGTGATACAGATGCAGCTCAGTACTTCATCGATGCTGACTCCGCTAATCCTCGGGTCTGATTGGTCCGGTACGTTTTGAAGTTTCGACCTCTTAGTCCCACCCGGTAGACAAGCTTTCCCGACCAATTCCCTGTTTTCGGTCTGCCGAACATCCTTTGAATGGGAAGCCTGACGGGGCTGCATTCCAATCAATTTTCCTTCGCCCTGATTACCAAGCTATATTCTGTCCCAAGATATTCTGGATTCATATTTTGCTTAATTGCTTGATATTTATAAATACCTCAGGATTCAAACTATGTTCATTCAAAAGTATAAAAATTTCCAAGATTTCTCAGTCGAAACGCCCCTGTTAGCTTATCAGGTTTCAATACAATGCTAAAAAATGTGATGTGTACGGAGATTTTGTACTGAGGCAAGGCCAGATGATAACGTTGATAAATTGCGCGATGTATTCCGAGTGTATTCCGAATGGAGAAAAGATGTAAACATTCCCCATTATAAATCTCCGTAAAGAATCTGTTTTTGTTCCTATGAATTTTTCCGAGTGAAAGATGATAATGTGTCAATAAAATTATCTTGGAAAATATCCCTTTCAATTATTTCAATTGCACTTCTTTCACAGGTAAGTGTATTTTTATCAAAAATTGTCCAAATGTGCTGCATAAATATCTTAGGATAGACTATAATCAGTCTTCAACCATTGTAGAATGTGACGCAATGAGAAAAAAGTTTGACGTCACAATGTAGGCGAAGAATAAAATTACCCAGATTTTTTTAAAGTGCAGTTAGGTTTGTTCATTGCTATAATAATCTGATTTATTTTTCAAAAGAAAATAAATTTTATTAATAGTAAGTGTAGGATCCAGTAAATGCTCTCATGTAGCGGAACAGTCATTCAATTGTTATTTAATTACCATTTTTTTGCGATTGAAAATTAAAGCGTGTATTATATATTGTAATTTTAAATTCTAACGTTACTCGTGTTATGTACTTCCATCGTAATAATACACCTTACCATAATGACAAAAACACCAGTCACGTTTTCTTTCTATTGTTCACATGGAATATTGAGCTAACCTGTCTTTGCTTATATATTCACGATTGTACCTGAAATAATGACGGGTAAATTTTTCAAATGAAAATTAGTATAATAACTTTACATGATACATATTAATGCGAGGATCGATTTATGTTGTGCTCTATATTTTCAAAATTCTAAACAAAATATTACATTTGATTTTATGAAAGTATACGCTATCGAATTATGTGAATGTAGGACACACTGTTATGATACGGAACCTTCAACAGAATTAATTTATTGAAAGTGAAAACTGCTGTCAAGATGTAATACGTCATTTGAAACACAATAGGTATACAATCACAAAGCGAGCTCTGTGTTTCGCGTATAGGCACTATCGCTTTGATATTTTTTTTTTGTGCTGACCATTAGAAAAAACCTTTGTTAAGCATTCTTCATTTTGAAATTGGAAAATTAAAACTTAAAGAAAATAGTATCTCTTTTTTTTTTTAAGAAAAAGAAAGATGATGGGATGTGGTAACCAAACAAGTTTCTGACGTTACCATAACAAACCGTGGTATTCATATACTAATCCATGTAATACAATTTTGTTCCCTTTCAGCCCAGTACATATATACTGATGGATTTAAGTAAAAAAAAATAATAAAGATCATGAAATATCGGCGAAATTTGAAGAGGTCAAATAATTAAAAAAAAACATTCGAAGATTGTAAAACACTCTTGTCAAGAAAGTTTCTCCATAATAGGTGTTAAGGCTAATACAGAAAAGTCGTGAATTTAAGGTTTTACCACAGACTGAGGGAGGAATCAAGTGACAAAGTTTGAAAGCCACCATCACACTTGGTCTGTAGAACGTGTATCATATTTCCAAATCGAAGTAACATCATTCACGGCTTCTCACATACGATTTCTTTATATTCAGATGAGTAAGATTATCGACATGTTTTATGCGTTTAAATAAACAATAGTTTATATCGTATTTCTTGTAATATTTTTGGGTTTTTTTCTTATAAAAAATGGCATATTTTGGTGATTTTTGAAATGCAATAAAATTAAAATCATCAGCTGTAAGTATTTCTTTTTAGATTTGACAAAATATTTTTTTTATATTTTTGAAAACATTTCACTGTCAAATGTGTGACCAAAATTTCAAAGTACCAACTACAAAAAGGATCTGATAGAAAATTTGTTGACCATCGATGTTCCTTAAACTCAAACTAAATACTGTAAATATTATTTTACTACGATTATTAAAGCAATGGCATATTTGCACTCTGCTCTGGCATATAGCATTAGACCTGATGAAGATATATTACGAGTTCCTTTCAAATGTAGAAAATATTCTAAACGTTACAAGAGTAAAGACGTTTTATTTGCCGTTTGAATGAGCCTGTGCATCCACTATTCTCACTACCTGTTTATATCCTTTATCTCCAATTTTATTGACCTTTCCTACCTTTAAAAATAAATTGTTTAATTTAGACTTTATGAGGCAAATTCTGAATTCCGGAACACCTATACACGCAATCGCAAGCTTGTCATTGCAGTAAAACGATTCAATCTTTTAGCGTATTCTTTTATTTTACTATGTTTTAAAAAAAATTAATAAGATAAGGAAAATGAGCTGTAATTTTACTTTAAAACAAGCACATTGATTTGAACAAAACTTATATTAATATAAATTTACCATTATAAACAAATCAGTGATTTAACATGTCATTACCGTCTTCCTTGGAAGACGGTATAAAGAGTTGAAATAATTTACAGTCTCCGGGCTGTGCACTTCCTCTCCTTTGTGATTGGTAGAAAATACATGATGTGAAAATTTACATTTATTTCATTGGTTGATATACTGTTCGGCACAAGGGAGAACATTTTCTGATGATCGATGTTACGTACGATTTAACAATTTTCGTAGATTTCAAATCTTAAAAAGTGAGAAAACGAAAGAACAATAACAAGAGGCCCAGGGGCCACATCGCTCACCTGAGCAACTTTCTAGGTAAAAGCCGAAATGAGTTCAGTATTGAAGTGAGTGCAGGGGAGGTCCAGGTTTTGTACAAACTGAAATCTATACTTCCTACCGATGCTTTTAATTGACAATTTGTAAGTATTTCTATGTACTGTAAAAGGTTGATCTTTCGACAAGCCTCGGCTTATTTCGTTACCTTTTTCTTACAGCATTTCAACCAATGAAATAATTCTAAAAAAAATTTTCATCATGCAATTTCTACCAATCTCAAAAGAGAGAAAATGCATAGGCCGAAGATTGTAATCGAGAAATGGCAAATAGAAATTACAGCAGGATTTACATTAAAAATTAGCTTTTAAATACAAGTACAATTAATATTTTTCTCATTAACAATATATTTAACTTTATATCAAAATACTTATATAAAAGAATACAGCATGGAAAATATACTATTATTTAACCACAGTCAGGCAGCTGACATTACTTATTTTTCTTTTAATAATAAAATATACCCATACCTAGTATATATTTTTTATTAAAAGAAAAATAGGTAACGTCAGGTACTTGTCGATTTAAGTTATCGTTGGTACATGTACCTATTTAGTACTGAATTTATTATGATAATAGATAGAGTTATTTCCCGTTGGCCGCCACATATTAGAGGTCGACTCGGTGAGTTTTCGTCTTTGTCTTACCAAGTTTAAGAAAATATAGCAGAAATATTTGCTTGAAAATCTTTAATATGTTGACAGTGCGACCGTTATGGCGAGTGCAGATATTTATTTTGTTTTTTAAAATTAAGATCAGGCTTGTCAAACTGCACGTGACATTCGTCTAGACTCTGGCGTCACATGACGTCGTAAGTTACATTTTTTTAAAAAAAAGGCCCAGGGGCCATATTGGTCACCTGAGTGGAAGACATTGACTTGCTAGAATTATGCATGTAGATGTTAGAGTATGGACTTCCCCTTTTTATTCATTTTCTTTAATTGGGCTTGATCTAAGCACAATGGCTTTCTTTCCAACCAGTGCTTTTAAAATGCCTACCTCATTATCAATTTAGTCATAAAGAGGTCAATCTCAGTATTTCTGCAGAATATAGCACTTGTACTGTCAACTCTCAAGTGTAATATTATGCTTTAACATTTCTCTCCTTTTTTTGGGGGGGGGGGGTGTAACATTAGCTAAGATAGTTATAATAAAAACAGAAAATGTGAATAAGATTTTACTTTTATTTATTTACAAAATTCAAGAGATTTGGTGAAAATTTATCAGACAATAAGTACATGTAGATAATATAATAAAAAGTAAGAAGCATTATTTACTAACAATGAACTATCTAAATTTTATATGACTTAAAGACATTTTTATGTACACAGTATCAAATAATGCAATATTGCAACAATTTTGTGACAGAAATGCAAAAGTTCTTGACAATAACATTACATGTCAACATAGATGCTTTTTAAACAGTTAAGGTATTAAAAATTGAAATTAACCAAATTCACAAGACTCATAAGATGAAAGGAGATGCATGGTCATTTTGCACATTAAAAGTTTTTGAAGACGTTTTGCCCTTGATGAAAAGTAGAAAAATGTTCATTTCTCAAAATTTCTGCGGTAAAAAATTCATTTATTTCATATTTTAATGAGGAGGGTGTTTATGCATATTTCCAACCAAGAGATTTGTTTGAAATTCAAATCACATTTTACAATATCATATAATTCATGCACTGCCCATAGACTTCAATGCAAAATTCAATGTGAAATTATTTGGCCAATAATCAAAATTTTGTAAAGTCCTTTGGTGGAGCATTTTTATTTGATAACATCTTCAAAATGCTACCATGATTGGAAATATTGGACCATTCATTTATTAGGTACGAAATATGGTGGTTATATATTGAATACCTTAATTCAAACATTTGTTTAGAGAGAAGTTTAATACATCAAAGTAATGATTTGAAAGATATGAAATATACACTTTTTTTAAAGTTCTCTCGGAAGTAAATCTTTCCTATACACAACGAAAGCGAAAACCGGAAAGATTGCAACTGAAAGTAATTAATTATATGATGGTCAACAGACTTTGACTTTGAATATCAAATATTATTTTTAAAGAATTTTTAATAGGTAACATTTAATTGGAGTACCTGCAGGAATCAGATCACCTAAACTTGATGGTAATATTCCAAGATGGAATGATTAAGATCTTTCTGCAATCAATAATTTTGATTTTAAAGACCAGTCATGAGAAATTATAGTGATCCACCTTTTTTTCTCTCTTTTATAGGAAAAATTGTAATGTTAAAAAGAGGTAGGTTTACCTCCCTTTACGGGCTGTCCATTGACCCCCTCTTTTGATACTTACCTGCCTATACGTGTTTAATATATAGTCGATTCTCATTAGAGAATAATATAATGGTGGTCACATATTAAATATCTCAATGCTGGAGAAAATTAAATATCAATTAATATGGAGTTAACTGAAATCAGCAATATACTAGTAACTTAGAATGAGATGTAGGTATCTCTCTGATTAAGCATGTTGCATTCCTATTCTACACAGGTAACTAGAGCTAGTAAAGGTAAATGTTTAAAGGAATTTCTGACTGTTTTGAAATACAAAAATACAATAAACTTAAACATATAAGTTCATATATACAATGAACATTATTTCAAAATAAAATGATGTAAATGATATATATGAGAAAAAAAAATCTCTAACTGAGCTGCACGTGCTTTCAAAATTCATGTATCAAATTCTAATTTAGCTTCAAGAATAAACAAGTGACTTAAACAAAAATCAATAAGTATGCTGTATGGTCATGATAAGTAATCTAATTTCTGGGAGCTCTGAATAAAATCAAAGATAATGGTTTTTAATATAGTGTGTGAACTTTTGCAAGTACATGTATTTCATTTTCAGGTGCATCTTTTGAATTTGGTTAATTTGTAGACCACACAGCCTGTTTAAAGCCTCAGCAATTGGGATTTGTACAATACTGCATTAGGTTGATTACAAAGTAATTACATAAAGACTTGAATTTCATGTATGATAAGAATATTGACACTGAAATTGTTATTATATTTGCTCTGGAAGAAATATGAATTCACATACACTGTAAAAGTTTATATTCTCATGTTCTCTAGTATTGTTCTGCAGGGACTAAATGACACATGACACAGTAACATTAATAAATTTACAATTTTTCTATACAGCAATTATTTCATGAAGAGGTAATAGTCGGTGAATTTACTTCATAAAACTATAGAATACAGTGTTAAACATATATCAAAGATACCAATTACTTGATGCAAGTGTATATTTCTAGTACAACTCTAATCATTATTTACCAGAAGTCATTAATTTCTTGAAATTAAACTTTGTAAACAATTCATGTAATCTCAAAAAATTTCATGTATATTCAAAGTACCAAGTTCATGATATTCATGTATCATTAAAGAAAAGAATATAAATAGCAAGGGTAAAACTAAGTCACAAACATCAATACAGTATATTCATAATTTATAAGTATTAATTAACATACAATGATCATCATTTTTTTTACATGAATGATTGTCATTAATGGCACATGAATTTTCAGTAACAATGTTCAATTATTTTGTACATTTATAAATTGTCTGTTGAAAATTAATAAAAAGTCATATTGAAGAATTCCTGTTTAGTACAACTGTTTTGTGATTATTAATGAGTTGTTTGCAATTTTTTAAGCTATTCCATGCATGCATATAAAATTAGTTTAAGGTCAGATGACACGTTCCTCAAGAATTTTTTTCTATCTCCTCGTAATAAAGAGTTCCAATAAAAAATATTAATTTTATAATTACTTTAAGAATGTTCAAAATTTACTTGGATTTGGTTATGTGTCTAGATGGTCGAGTGGTTAGAACCGTGGCCGCACACAACCAGAAGTGTATAGGTTCTAGAGGTCGTGAGTTCAAAGCCTAGCCCCGGTGGAGATATAATTCTTATATAGTGAAATTCGCTGTGCTGTACATGTATTTATTTTTATATTAGCAATTCAAGTGTATTTTCAAGAAGATTATACAGGAAATTGCATACTCAAGTATTTTGCAGAAATGCGTGGTAAGGTACCCTAATTTTTTGCAAGAAAGCTTGTCAAAGTAGTAGTAAACCATTAACATATTCCTGGAAAAAGTTATCTGAAATTGAGGAACGTGTCGTCTGACCTTAAAGTATACATATGTTTAATAAGAAACAAGATTTTACATCAAGTAATTGGTGCCTATCAGATACTGTATACAGGGAAATATTCGCCCCATTTTATTTTCCCCCCGTCATCCATCTTAGAGGTAGACAAATTTAAAACGGGGTAAATTAAAAGAACATGGTATGATTTCTTCAATAAAACTGCGACTGGGGAGAATTTTAAATGTTGCAAAATTACGTGAAAGGGTGAAAATAATTAACACAGCTAGGGCGAATATAACCCTGTATACAGTAATCAATGTACCAAATGTCACTAAGTGACACTGGCACAAAGGTAGGTGGGAGAGGGGAAATAAATACTTGTGCGTCCCTTATATCAGATTTAAAAAAGTAAATGTACAGTAAATCATTTTATGGTCTGACCAATATGCCTCAATCACATCAGTTTCACAATGAGGAAAGTTTGTGAAAATCAAATCAAGTTGTGAACCCGACTCATGAGTTACCTTTTTTACCAATTGTGTGCATTTTAAATTCAAGTTCATAAAGTTCAGAAATTCTTTGTGACCTGTAAACAAATCAAAATTGAAATCTCCAAGAATTATCAATTTCTCTGTGTCTACAAAAGGTTTTAAATGCAACATAACTTCACGTTCAAATTCTTTAAAAGAACATGCAGGGAACTTGTATAAAACAATTATCTGCACTTCTCCAAGGTCTCTGAAATGTATTAAAGCTATGATGAATTCAAGCAAAGTGTTGCTGAATTTTGAAATACATTTCATCAAATGGTCTTCTTTAACGTATAATGCTGTTCCATGATGAGGACGATAGCTGTGACTTCTCTTTTCATGATTAAACAAAGTCAAGTAACCTTCCATCATAAAATTCTGTTCATCATTGATGGTTAATCTTGTTTCTGAAAAACCAATAACATCTGATGCTAAAACATTGGGTTCATTTTTAATTTCAGTGAAATGTTTATGAAGAGATCTTGCATTATTAAACATAATTTTTAGTTTGTTCTGCTCTGTTTTGTACAATGGAAGATAACACAGTTTTAGAGGTGCTTCCTTCCTCATTCTTTCCATTTCTTCTACAACTTTTTTTATCAACAGTTAATGCTTGTTCATTGAAATTCAGAATATGCAATTTGTCAACAGATCTAACTCTACTAAGAGCTACATAATGAATGTGGGGTGTTTTCCTTACCCTTGATTGAGACAAATCTACTACAATTTCATCAACAGTGCAGCCCTGAGCCTTATGAATTGTCTTACCAGCAGCTGGTCTTAAAGGAAACTGTATTCTTTGATATGTAGTTGAATTGAAAACAAAAGATCGCTGACAGTCAAATATTGGTGTCCAATCATCCATAACATCATCATGGAAAAGATGTCTGTATTTCTGTCGAGCTATTCTTCCTACTGCAGAATCTAAAAACTTCACCCACACAATACTTGGCCTTGATACACCAGGTAATCTGTTTTCAACAAGAAATACAGTACATGATGAACCATTTGTCAAGCCATCAGTAACATCAATATTAACCGTAATGTCATATATCATTCCAATGGCTAGAGTTAGTCTTGTCATGAGATTTGCAGTTTTGCTTACATCATCTTGATATTGCAATGATCTGAGTAGTCGGTCTTTCACAGTTTTACTGTGGTCTTGAAGGACACTGTCAACAGCTTTAACAATGACTTTTTCACCAGGAAGTTGCTCTATAAGTTTATTGTTATATTCATCTACTTTTGCATTCATTGTGAAAAGATGGGGAGCATTGTGTGGATAATTTGGACTATTTTCAGCAATGATGCGCCTGTGAATTATATCCAAGTCCTCAGAAGTCATCTCATTGTGACGAAGACGGTTCAAAAGCTGTGCAAATTCTAAATCATCCTTTTGTCGCATTACTTCATCTAACTCAAATAAGGTGAAGTTTTCTTTCCAAAGATTACATGCAAGTGCTTGGGCATTTTGTTTTAAATCTTGAAAAATCCAGCCATCCATGACTCAGCTATGTTAAGGAAGGTCTAAGAATTCTACCACGTGAAATTTAGAAAAATTTGCATAAGCCCCGCCCCTTATTCATGAGATTTTACGAGATATGGGTATTTCGGTAATTTACAAACATCTACCAAAATGAATATGATTAATTATTGGGTTTGAATGGTTCAAGAAAGGTGTACTGAAATAAAATCATAAACTATTCTTTATATCTCGCGAAATCATGAAATTCCTAAGTCGTCTGATGACGTGTCGAGGCTGACTACGTCACATCGGCGCTTGCAGCTGTGATCAGAATAAACATGTGGACTTCAATGATATATCTCGGAATTTAACTCGTTTACAACCAGCGTGGACAGAAATCGGCATAGGATTCAACTAAACAAGGTAGGAATTATCTGTACCTCCCCTAGATATTGTTTTATATTATTTAATATTGTTGGATGGAACGGAAACGAAGTGAAATTCCTCGGCTGCGATTTTGTTTACTTGTTTACATTTGTTTTTCATGTAATATTGTGTTCAAACATCAGTTTGGTGACTCAGTCAGGCAAAGTAATTGTTCTGCGTTTCGCTAGTTTTGATCATAGAGAGCGTTGAGACTCATTGTAGCTTTGTACTGGTCTCATATCGCGATAATATTAGATCGCATTTCCTCAATGTTCAAAGTACACATTAAAAAGGCCATGGCCAAACACTGTATGTGCTAGCACTACAAAGATTACTGTGAGGATCTGGAATGATTATAGACAAGATTGTAATGTTGTTTAAGTAAATCGAAATGTGTTATTTTATTCAGCCTTCTTTTATGAAGATCTAATTAATTTTATTTAAGACAAAATTAAAGTGTGTTCAAACTGAATTTCCACTCATTTTAAAAAAATAAACATTTGATTATGCCTGTTGTAATATCACTGAAATTGAAACCGCCATTAATATGCCCAATAATAGAGTAATGTTTCATGTTCATGTTATCTTTAACACAATAGCTTGCTAATTATGACACATTATTCATTTTCAGGGTTACTTAGGCAGTAGATGGTCCACTGAAAACACTTCTTGGGATGTTGATAAAAAGTAGGTACTACAAATGTATATAAATATTTCTTTTACTCACTAACTTCAACTTCATGCATAGTTGGTTGTTTTTTAATATCATATTGATAATCATACTAATGTAACCTATTATAATAATTTGCATTGATATCTATTGAAATGAAATTTGAAATTGATATATATTCATCATTTCAGGTATTGGTTTTCTTATCAACTGGACTACCTCCAAATATCAAAAAGACAGAAGAGAAGAACATGTAGTGTGCAAGAAGAATTGTCAATTTCCATAAATTACACATAATGACTAAAAAATACTAAAAATCAGAAAACACTAGTCTTGTTGAACAGTTTGTCACAGAAAAGCAATCTCTATAGTATTTGTAAAGTTGATTATCAAAATAAATTCTTGATAATTTTGATATATATTGTTTCTTCTTGCTTTCTTTAATTAGTACTAAAATATCAATTATGATTACAAGTAAACCTGATTATACATTAAAAGAATTTATTCACCAGCATAGTAACATAAATTATTATGAAACATAAATGTGTAAATTACAAACTCAACACATACCCCCCCCCCCCCCCCCCCCCCCCCAAATAAAGGCAACTGATGAAATTGTTTTTTTCCAATTTCAACAATTTTATAATGATGATTGGTGTGAACAGAAACAACATTTTAACATTATTTTAGTGAAATTCACAGCGTTAAATTATTTTAAGAATGAAAATAAAAATCATGATCTTAGTCAGTGTTGCGTTTGAATTTCACGCAAATGACGCTGAAAGTGAAGTGGGTCAGATAAAATGCAGTAGTGCAAGGGCATACACTTGATCAAATATATTGAAAATTTCCATGTCTTACCATTGTATCCCTATTATATCAAAAAGTGCTGGGAGCTGTATGAAGTCGGTACTCATTTCATATGAATAAGCGTTAATTGCGGGAAATCCCAGTAAATTGCTGTTCATACACTGTTTACATTGAATTTAATAATTGTTCTTACTTGAATATTTTAAGCTCCCAGCACTTTTCGAAATTTTAAAGGTTCATTTTACAAGTTAGAAACAGAAATAACTATATTTGTTTATGTTATGCCCTTGCACTTTGCATTTTTTCGTATTATTCCTGGTTCATCTATTTTTAGCAGTATTGCGTGACAGGGTATTCCCAAGAGACTCAAAAATTGCTCATCCGATAACAAATTATTTAATTTGTATAATCGATAAAATATCACTTTGTTTAACAAATGTTTGGAGTAGAATACCAAGATTGTTCAAAGGCTAACATTTTATGTGATAAATATCGCTATTTTTGTATGGACGCCCTTAACATAGCTGAGGATTGGTTTAAGTTGAAAGAAATCTCCAACAGCAATAATACTAATGTCTCCAAACGGCCTCTTCAAACCAGTAAGAAGCTGAAGTCTGTCATTTATAAATTCCAACTTTGCGTTGCCAACCATTGAAAGTTCATCGATGATGACTACTGACAAATTTCTATACTTAGTTCTAAATGTGTTGAGTTCATCACAATGCATGTTTTGCTGCCTTTGGTTAATTTTCTGGTGAAATGCAGAAGCAATTGTTTGACCACCAATGTTAAATGCAGCTTTTCCAGTGTATGCACAAAGAAGAATTCGTATATCATCTGGATTCTAAATACCGATGTAAAGCTTGATAAAGCGCTCTGATTAACACCGACTTTCCAACTCCTGCACCTCCTGACAGATATGCATGAATAGGTTCCTGTTTAGACTTGATCCATTGCATAACATGATTGAAGAATTCTCGTTGCTTCAAATTTAAACTGGCTACAAGCTTTAAATACTCATCATCAGGTAATCTAACAGAACTCTGCTCATTCAGTTGTCTTGTTGATGGAATTCCAACATCACTTCCTATATCATACTCTCTCTGTTCAATTGGCCTTTCTGGATTAAAGTGAACAAATGTTTCAGAGTCAACAGTTCCTTCATATTCATCATCTGCATCAGTTTGTTGAGCACCAGGAGCTAATTCATCATATGCTTCTGTCAAATCATCCTGCGCCATCTGTTCTGCCTGCTCAAGCATATCAGCATTATGTTCATACTGTTTGATTTTCTTAGCTAAGAAATTTTTTTTCTGGTTAAATGATTGCTCAAAGCTCTGATGTCCACACAGAAGATCAGAAGTTTCATTTCGCCATGGAGTGAACAGCATTAGTTTTTCTCTATAGTAATTTTCTGGGTTTGTCTTTAAGCTATAGCGCACATATCGTATAACTCTTGGTGTTTTTCTGCGCTTAATTTTAATTCCATTTCTCAACACAACTAATGTGCTGTCGTCTTTAAATTCACCCTCAGTATCAGATCCACTATCTTCATTTTCTGACTGGTGTCTCTCATCATCATTTGTTTCCATTTCAGATAGGTCAGTTATACTTTCCTTTGGGAAAACTACATTTAACTGTGACACATAGTCAGCTAAACACCAGTTTTCAAGTTGTTTTGGACGTTTTGCATATCTTTTGACTATGTTACTGCATTCTATGTCTGTGGAATTAGCATTCAACTTTTGAAGTTCTGAATCAGGTTTGACAAGTATTACACGGTCATCAACTGGAGATGTGTTTATAAACATTACATCTCTTGATACTTTTGTAAGGGGCATTTGCAAAACTAGATATGCTGCTTCTTGTGCTCCAATTTCAACACTGTTAAGAAATTGATTTCCAATATGTCTAACTTGTCTCTTAATGTCAAGATTGCCATCTCTTGCTTCTTTTGCAGCTCTACTCAGCAGATCACTCATGCCCCTTTGGGATTTACTTATGTATGAGACAATGTACATTGCACAAGCATATGGATCCAAAACATACTGAATATCGATGTTTGCTGCCCATCCATGAAGAGGAGTACTGTTGTAAGCATTCACTCTCAAGTCACAGGGTTTACGTTTTAAAAATACCTTGGGTGTTCTCAAAGAACTTGTGATGCATTTTATATAATCATCTTCGGATAGTTGTAGTACATTCTGCAAAAAGTCTTGGAAAGTGCAGCTGATGTCACATCCATTTTTAAAGGCATTCACTTTGTCTTGCATAGTCTTATACAATTTTTTGTATTTCTCAATGTCACTGTCCAAAGGTTCCAATATCATAGTAGCTTTGAGTGGGGGAAGTGGAAATCCAAATCTGCAAACAGCCTTTCTTTTTTTTGCATGTTTGTGAGTGTTTATGAACTTGCAATTCTATCAAATTGTCTTCTGTATTCCTTTCACACTTCAAGTAGCTGTCAACAAATGCAACAATTTCCTTGTTTTCATTTTCTAAGTATTTCGGAGCATTTTCAATCCAAACAATCATGTGAACATGTGGTGATCCCCTTTGTTGAAATTCAACACTATAGAAAAAGTCCTGTATCTTGCCAATAGGATGATGATCACTCTTAAGCACAGTATTTAAAAAAGTTCGAAAACGATGATCAAAATATCTTGTACATGTAATTGGGTCTTTCTGAACTAACTTTGACTTTTCAGTCCATGTCATGCTCTGAATTTCAGAATCTGTGTACTCTTTGCCATTGTTTAAAACTCCTAGTGCTCTGATCAGATCATTCCAACGTGTATCTGCAGCAGAAAAGGACATAAACCAAGTTGGTAGACCAAGTTGTCGTATCATTGCAAAAACATCTTTCTTTCTTGTTTCAAGATAAGGAGGAGAATTTCTCAATTGTTTGAAAACATAAAATCCTTCATTGTGTCTAACAATGTCACTGATTTGATCAGGATTTCTTATTTCATTTGCAGTAAAGGTTTTCCCCTTTGTTTTGCACTTCCTAAGGGCTAAATTGCATTTGTCTGTTACCTGTTTTAGTTGAATCTTTTTCAATTTGAAAAACAAATTTGGTACCGACTGTGCAGCACGTCTATCAGCACTTCGTAATTCCCACTTGGCAATATCAGCATATGAAAGAGGTACTTGACGCTGATCGTTTTCTACTCTTCCTTCACCACAAAATATTGTTGGAAATGACAAATACTCAGCCATTTGATCTTGATACAAACTAATTGGACGCTGTCCCTCTCCTGGAGCAAACGTGAAGATCTGGTTCATGTCATATGAGTCACTGTCTAATAGAGTATCACGATTTCCATCCTTATCACTATCAACTTCACAGAATTCATCAGAGTCTGATCCATCTGATTGGTCATGCATTGCTGAATCTTCATTGGTGTGACCCTCTATAAACTCTCTCATTAATTCGCTTGCAGATTTGGTGACCTCATGGAACCAGTTGTCATCTATGTTTATGTTTGAATTCTTATAATATTCACTGTTTTTCATTAACCAATGTAAAGCAATCAGAACCTTTGTAGGTCGGATATTTTCATGACAATAAGAGTGCTGAAAAGATAGTTTTCTTTTTAACTTCACAGGTATTGTAATATTTTCATCAAGTCTCCTTGGAAGACTATTGATTGTTGGTTGAATGTCAACTGGCACATTTCCTTTTACAGAATACTGTCCTCCTCTTGGTAATTCTCTAATCTGCATGAAGGGAATTCTTAAGGATACGAGTCTTTCTTCCAATGGTAACAGATTCAATTCACTTGGTTTTTGAATCCATATCATTCCATTTGCAATAGAGAGTTTTGGAGTTCGACTTTCTTTTAAACTTGAATTGCATGTGTTGCATATCCATTCCTGCTCGTTTACAGACTTTGTATTAGTAAAATACATACTTTTGATTTCAGCATCCAACAAAATATTATCTACATTTGAAACACTTTCCTGAAACCATGTCTGTTGGCAACATGTGCATACAAACACTGGACCCAATCTTACATTGTTGTGAAAATTGTCAACACACTCAATTGCATCAACTCCAAATTTACTTTTTCTGTATCTTTGTTTTTCAGTTTCAATATAGTCCAAATTCTCCCGTGAGTGTGCTTTTGATTGTTTTGCAGCAATATTTTCTAATGTTCTATAGTGTTCATTTTTTCTCTTTTCTTTCATCTTCAATCTCTCTTTTTCTAACTGGTTAGACTGCTTTTAATCTCTGGATCTTGTCGTTTGTTTCTCATACGGTCTCTTTCATTGTCTTTAAACTCTGGATCCTGTCTCTTGCTTCTTTTACTGTCCCTTTCCTTGCTTTTAAACTCTGGATCTTGTCTTTTGTTTCTTTTACTGTCCATTTCCTTGCTTTTAAACTCTGGATCTTGTCTCTTGTTTCTCATACTGTCCCTTTCCTTGTCTTTAAACTCTGGATCTTGTCTTTTGTTTCTTTTACTGTCCATTTCCTTGCTTTTAAACTCTGGATCTTGTCTCTTGTTTCTCATACTGTCCCTTTCCTTGTCTTTGAACTCTGGATCCTGTCTCTTGTTTCTCATATATTCTCTCATGTAATACTTTTTATCTTTCTTTATTGCTGTTGTTTTTAAGTGACCAGTATTGGTGCCATCAGATTGTTTGTTTGTGAGAGCAGTCGTTGTTAACTGATCTAATCTATAATATTGATGTGTACTTTGATTATTTGTAGGGAAGCTATGAATAAGTGTACGGAAAGAGACAGGCATCACTTCAAATTCAGTTGCAAATTCAATGTGCATACTTTCATACATTGCATACAGAAATCCTAATAAATCATTTAAGCAGCAACTGTGTCTCATCAGAGACTTTCCATCACATTCAGACAAACCATTTTCCCCATGAGAATGCGAGTCAAAAAAATAAAAATCATTGTCTGAATCTTTGTACAGTGCTGAACATATTGAGCCAATCATTATTAAAACGTACCTAGATAATCCCAATGCTTGTTGCAGACATTCATGTAGAGTTTGAATTTGATTTCTCTTATCATCTGTAACTAATAAGCCAAACAATGTATCAAACTTATCAACCATATGGTGATTTTCACCAGAATCAATATGAATTGGTAATTCATCAAACATCAGTAATCTACTTTTAAGTTTTCCAACACTCTGAAGATTCCCAACAACCGTGTTGTACAAATTATCTCCCTTGAGCAGAGTCTGATCTAAAAAGGAACTAGTAAATGAAAAATTTTCATATGAATTTGACAACATCATAAGTGAATTGCATGTACACTGATTACCTCTTGAAAATGATGAAAACCTCATGCTTCCCTGATGGAAAGATCCAAACACCACATTATCTGAATTCTGATGCATACAATTACCTTGCAGTGCATGTGTTGTTTCATTTGGTATATTGTTCATTACAAACGGAGTAATATTCTTAGTTGTAATCTGAGAGATATTCTGAGTAAGCAACTGAGAGGAATTCTGAGTAATCATTTGAGGCAACTTTTGAGGCAACATTTGAGGCATAGTTTGAGTCAAAGTGGTCTCAGGGAGAGCCGCAGAGACCACTGTCACAGGGGTGGTAGAGATCACCCCTGCCGGTACAGATGTCATAGGTGATAGGACGTGGCCTACACCCAGAGGCACAGACAGTTGGACGTGGCCAACATCTGTGGGGTACTTGTCACCCACATCTGCCTTACATGTATTCTTTTTTACAGCAGTTTTCTTCCAGCTCTTCTTCCTAGGCATTCTGTGATCTACAAAAAATATAACAATGTTATAATTTATACTAAATAATAAGGATCAGCATAGCCTTCACTTGATTCTAACACACTTTCTAAAAATAATAATGCTGTCATCAGACACCTTCAGATTAGAGAGCAGTTGTTGGAAACTACAATGCAGATACTTTTAAAAATATATACTTATTTTAAGTTTGTAGCACAAATCAAATTTAGGAAAGCAGAAAGTTGAAAAAAATTAAACCCTGAAAGTAAATTCAAAATTACAGGCAACACATATGACAACATTGATTTAAAGAGGTCACTTGTGTGGCACAGAGCGTCTGCTCTAGAGACACAAACTAAGGAGTTTATCCTTTGTTCGTTGATTCGAACCCCACTGTGGGATGTGGAGACTGGTCCTTTGGACAAGACCGTAACAACAGAGGTCCTGTGTCTCTGAAAATGCTGGCATGAAAAAGATCCCTCACTGCTCAATAGCCCCGAGTGCCAAGTATAGGACAAAATTTTTAGATCTCCACCTGCAAGTACTGGCGTCTTATATGAGTGAGAAATTCAGAGGGTTTTTAAATAACATACAATCAATCATTTTAAGAGAGACGCAAGTTACATGCAATTTGTATACCATTTTCACACAAGACTTACCTTGAACATGTGTCACACAATTCAAGAAATTATATGTACTGTATAAATGTATACAACATTTACTGGCATAGCTTTTGTGCAATAATCCAAATTACATATCTAACCATTATGGTATTTCATAAAATTTTATATAATTTTTTTTTGTTTATTGAGGACTGTGTGTACATTGGTATTGTGGTTAACCTGCAGTCAAAATTATAAAAGCAACCGTTTAAGCCATTTCAAGTTTTTCTATGTTATGCCACCACATGCATCTTTATTTTTTCATAACTCATATGAGAAATTACAAAGTCAGTATTGTTAAAATTTGGCTATTTTGGTCAAAACCTTTTAATTCTGCCATTTCCTCTAAATATTCCTCTAACATGTGTTATAATTTGGTAGCATTTAATACTTTGAAATTTCTTTAAAATGAAAGATTAAGAACGCTCTCTACACTGCACACTAAAGAGTTCTGATTCTAAGCTATTTTCCTGCAGTAGTGATCTGCCCTTAGATCTAAATTATAAAAAATAGAAATTTGCAATATATTACTCAAATTGTAACTAATTCAAGTATTCTTAACATTTTAAAAGGCCATGATAAATTGACTGAACCTGTTATTCACATGTATTCTCTCTATTGAAGTAATTAACAGTGATTTCTTTTCACTGATACTGTGTTGTCTTTGAACATTTTTCCTGGGGGTAAATGCCACACACCATACAGTTAAAATTAGATAACTAAGCTCAATATTAACTCCTTTATACAATATATTTTTCTCGATGTCCAAAAAAATTGTGTGAGAGGGTCTTTAAATCAATTCCTTTGAATTACATTATTTTTATCAGCATCTAAGATGAATTGTAACTCATAAATCTGCAAGGAAAAAATTTGTAAATTAAAGTTTGAAAAATTTTGCGACAGACACACACACTTGTGTAAAACAGTACACCCTCTTCATCACAACTATTTGCAAATGTGTGTAATCCATAGTAACTACATTTGTCTTTGTAACCTTAGACTATCAGAATGATTTTATATTTGTTTTTATTTAAACGGCTCAGGAATTTCCGAATTTATGTATCTTAATTCTGATGCAAGGGATGTCTACAAAGGAAGAAAATATTTCTATTTTGTCATAAATATGGTTTTTCAGAAAGTTGAATTTATTAGATGTAGTAAACAAAGGCTTAATAGTGTAACACCATATAAAGAATGCAAAATAACATTTTCGAGAAGTAATCAGGTATAAAGTTCTGAAATAATTATAACAATAAAACAAATTGTGATCGCCACAAGGGTTTCACTGTCATAAATATTAACAAGTTTATCTTTTAAAATGATAGGTGAGCTAGCGCTGTGGCCATTATAAAATACAGAAGCAGATTTCTAAAACATTGGTTTAAATGAATCGATTAATAAACAATAGGAAAACACAGTGGTGGAGTGGGGTCTCTATTTAGAATTGTAAATCTAGAGTGGGCTTCACATTGGCAATGACATAGCTCATTGACTGTGCCTTAATCATTATGCATCTACTGTTATTTTAATTTCGAGGTGAAAATTTTCCATAACCATTTGTACTGTTTTGTAGCAATCGTATCTTCTCGGGCCTCTGGCAAGCTCGGAAAACATATTCGAGATTGTTAAAGTTAGCTATTTATTATTATAATATTTATAAATACTTGGCATTATAAGACCTAAGCTAGAGTAAATGTTAATCTTGCCATTTATAATAAAACACAAAACTTCATGTGAAGATGATAAAACGAAATTCAACTGGTACAGTGTATCTAACCTACACAGTACAGTTTTCCCAGAATCCCCTACTATGGAGTCGAGCATTGGTATTTCAGTGAAACAGACTAACTGTTGCCAGCGCTCGAGAGTGCTAGCAATTAGACAAAGTTCAACAAAGAAACTAAGCCCCATATGGGTCACAATTAAAGCTAAGAAACCTATTAAGAACTTGTTAAATGCTAAAAAAACCATTTTATGAATACTTTACCTCCGTCAAAAATGATCACCTCTTCTAGGTTAAGAATGGTTGAAACATATCAAGGCCCTGAATGAACACTAAATTTTTTATTAAATTTTATATCGCCAGGATTGAATATAGGGTCAGACTAATAACAGGAAATGGGACTATACTGCAAGCCAGTGCAAGGTTTTACTATACAAAAGAAAACATTTTTAGTCTAGACAACCCTTAAATGTAATTATAGCAAGCGCAGCAAAGGTCACAAAGCAAGCTAAATAGACTAACGTGTAAGAACAGAGGAAATTTGGAATGAAATCTGTACATATGTCAAGCAAATTTTGTTGTGACAGCTTCCCAGAATTCCTTTGCTACCCAATACCCTTTGCGCCAATAAATAATAACATAAGGCATAAAAGACTTTCACTGTCTTTCAGTATGTAGAAATCTTAAAAAGAAACAAAAAATAACTCTGAAATTTCTTTCAACAAAAATTGCACTAGGTCTATTAGTTTCAACTAGACGCTCTGCTGTTTCCGTTAACCCTGACGATCTCTCATGTGACATAATGATCTAGATGTCTCATGCGACTTGCGTTTGAAGTGGCAGATCAACATTTCAGGTGTATTTTTTAAGGTACCACTGCGCTCGCCCAAACGGTCACACCGTAAAACATATTAATGAAAAATACAAGTCTTATTTCTGGATAACTACTTTTAAACCGAAATAAATACATGTAGTTATTCTAATGAAAGATGGGACTAATATCAGTACTTTACCCATTGAATGCAATTTTTAAAAAATATTAATTCCCATTCTGTTTCAATATATCATGATATATTGTTTAAAGTTAACTAAATATTATTTCCAACTTTCAATTACGAAAAGAAAAAATAATAAACATTTATGAATAAGTTTAACTTTTCTGTGTTTATTTTATTTGAATTAAAAATTTCGATTATAATTCATTACTAATCAATTATGCCCAGCCGAATATTACTGATATAATTGATTCTAATTTCTTTTCGATTTCCCATCACTAGAACTTAAATCAGACTGCTAATTATATAAACCACATAGTCATTATTACTATTCTAGTATCATATAGCACCTTATCTAATTATCTAATTACCCTAAAGTACTTTACATGGTAAAAAAAATAAGTACAATATAAAACAAAGAACAAGTGCAATATAAAATGCAGAATGGTAAAATCATATGGCATGAAAATAACACCTTCCTATTAATTTATTTTTAAATAAAAAATGACCATAACACAATTTTTTATAATAAACTGCATGTAAATCTATAGTCTTTTTATTCTACTGTTGTCTTTTTTTTTTATCATTTTACACACACTACTAAGCTATATTTTAGCCAATTGTCAGGAACCTGTGTAGGTGATATTTCTCATCTCCGCGATTGACACAAAATCACAATTTATATAGTTTCCTTTCTGCAAACTTCGATAAACACTTTGTACTGCTACTTTTACTAACAATAAGTTATGCTTTATAAACATGTTCTGATGACAGGTCTGCCTATATGCAAGAGTTGTCCCTGTAGACGACTTTCATATTTACAAAAGTTATTTCCCTTTGTGGGGACTATCCAGGGTCAACCGGCGTAAGGCACTGTTTTCCCTCTATAACCTTACCAACTTTATAGGTCAGTATCTTAGTAATTAAATCTGTATGAATATGTTCATAATTTACATGTTACCCTATACCCTGGCAATACAGGTACAGATTGAAATTGTCCGATAACGTTTGAAGATTAAAAATATTAACACGTAACTTACAAAGGACAGAGACAGTGGGAAAAGGAGCGAAACGCTGACAACGGGAGATAACTCTTAGGGATGTAAAATTCGTCTATTTTTGTATTGTACAATGACAAACTATTACTCTTCCTTCTACTAAGTAAATTTAAAAATAGATCATCTTCTCAATCTTCTTCAACACTAGAAAAATAATACCGAGCGCAGCGAGAGGCGGGCAAAGCCTGCCTCGCAAAGCGAGGATTAATGGTAACACGTATATATAAGAAAATCAGTGAAAAATGAAAGTTGAATCAGGGGTACTAAGGCCAAAAAAAGTTTCTTCCAGCCCTGGGCGCCACCATCTTGGCAGCCATTTTGTTTTAAAAAGTTAGTTCGATCATTGATTGATCAGTACTTATCGATGTTTGTTGCCCCTAAACTCGATTAAATAAGTTCCAGTGTTTCAATAGAAGGTAATTCGAATTAAAAGAAATTAAAAAGGAAACCAGATAATTTTCAATAGTGCTTCAATCAAAAAACACGACATGTTCTATGTTTGTCTTATCAAATTATCAGATGGAAAATCAAAACATTAAGGTCAAGGAACTGATCTTTTAGATACCGAATAAAGTATTTAATTTTATTACAGCGGCATTCATATGAATTAAATTGATAAACAATGAAAGAAGAAATAAAAAATAGTTCGGAATAACGTTACTCTCTTCGGCTATTTCCGAAGACAAAACTTGAACGTTTTACGTCTGAAATATGACGTCACAATGTAGACTGAGCACGCGACGTTTAGTAAAACTTTGGCTAATGATTTGAGTAGGCAACCAGGCGGATCTTACTGTGTGCGTTTCAAATAAATTTTATTCTACAAAAATCAAACTGCACTGTGGTAAATCTGCGCTCGGTCCATCGGTCACACCGTTTACATATTAGCAGTATCTAAATGGAGTTGTTTTTCTCCGTGTGACTTTATTCCGAGAGACTTCAACTGCGCAGCATGATCGCATGATCGAGCTTAAACACTGCATAATAACAAATTACTGCTGCATAAGGAAATATACGCAAGGTTGTAATTATTCAGCTAAATCCTTAACTATTCAAACCTTACAGAATGAAAACAACAATCAGCAATGAATACTTTTGTTTCAGATCCGTGTAAACACTAAACTTCAGTTACTTCTTCACCGTCCACATCAAAAATGACTGAAGGAAGCGAGCCTCGTTTTCATTTATTTGGTATACCGCGCCCGATCGAAAAAAAAAATAAACGAAGGTAAACCTAATCTGTTGATATCATTTCGTACGGCCATAAACTAGACAAAATTGAATGCGCACTACATAAAGTTCCTTGCATATAGATGTAACTAATCACAGCTCTGTTACTTATGGGAACTGGAGAAGATTTTTAAAGTTTAAAGGTTTTCTGATGTATTCGTATGTAAAATTTACTCATCCATTACAGCCCTGCCCTTGCCCCAGGGGTCATGATTTGAACAAACTTGAATCTACACCACCTGAGAATACTTCACTATGAGTTTCATCTTTCCTGGCCAAGTGGTTCTTGATAAGAAGATTTAAAATATTGTTTTTATTAGTATTTCCATATGGTCTGTGTGTATTCATTCGGGTTGGGTGCATTTACATGGTTTTACAATTCGTCTCATTACTAGCAAAAACACACCACAAACGTGTAAAACTTTAGTCATATAGTTTAATAAATTCTCCTTATCCAGTGACATATATTACGCATTGTAGGCAAAAGTTTCATATTGAAAATGAAACGTAGCCAAGATGTGGCGATTTTTAGTCTGCTCTATGAGAAAATTCGAGTTAACATGTGGAAATTTTAACCCAATTCATAGCCTGAAATTTGGCTCAGACGGCTGTTTGTTTCAATTAAATTAGGTGAACTTAATCTTTTCTTGATTCAGGTTTTCACTTTGGTAACCTTTCAACTCCTCATTTGTCAATTTTTTTCTATTTTTTTTAGGGCTTACATCCGACAGAATATCAAGTTGTTGATTTAAATTGTTGACTTTCACGAACTGGAAGTCGTACATAAAATTTCTTAAGTGTTACAATTTAAATGAAAAAAAGGATATAATATTCCTTGAAAATAAATAGGGTTTGTCCTTTAAACATGCTTATGAAGCGTACAAAGTTTGATACACATTTATGGGAGGGTTTTCTTTGAAGTTTGCTAAAAAGGCTGAAATGGACACATATACATACACAGACATATGCACAACAGTGATGCTATAACCCCTTTACAACAAGTTGTGCGAGGGGCTAATAACCTTGTGGAATGTATCACAAATAAATTACGACGAAATAGTTTAAATTTTCAACTTTATTTTCAATTAAACACCCTTACAAAAAAATTAAATTGTTTGAACAACAATTTTTTACAGAACTTGCTTTTCTGTAAACTAGTATTTGATACTTAAACAAAAGATTACCTTTATGGAAAATATGTTAGGAGAAAGACATCTTGTACATTGTAAAACTACTGCTGTTGAAGAAAAAGATGTTTTTGAAGGGTGAAATAGAAACACACACACACAAAAAAAAAGTAAACTACGTCAAAAAATAACTACTGTTGTGAAATACAAACAAATTTGCTCTAAACTACTTTCAACCAGACATTTTTAAATTTTCATTAAAAAACTATAAATAAAACAAATATGCCATAAGGCATTTTTTTCAAAACTAGTAGTCTTCCTTTTGTAGCCTTTAAATTATAACCATATCTTGGTGAACATAAGAAGAAAAAACTAAAACCTACTTGTCTAAAATAGTAATACAGATAAAATAACAGTCTTAGTTTTAAGCACTGCTAGGAAAAAAACGTGTATTCACAAGTTTTAAAAATATCTGTAATTAACAAACATTCAAAGTAACTTGTAAATTAAGGCAAGGAAAAAGCTTCTAAAAATGTGTTGCACTCAAAAATATATCATCCACAATCTTGGGCAGATGCAAGTGGATGATGTACATGAAGACAAATATTGTTTTGTATTTAATTTTTTTTTTGCTCCAAAATTAACATACATTGATATTGCTTTTCCACAATTAGAACGAATTACTTGCAAGAACAAAGTACGAGAGTAAAAAAAACATACATTTAATTTTGAATGGAGCTTTTGCACACCTGAATAAGAGCAAAATTTTAAGCATTGACATTAAAAAGTATTATCATAATCGTTACAAGAGGTTGACATATTTTTTCAATAACACAAGTTCAAAACATATTATTCATAGAAATAAAGGCAACACAAATAATATTAACAATGGCAAAATTCTATAATACACTAATTCTAATGACTCTAAATGTCAATAAAGAATTTTTTTCATCTGAAGTTGAACTTTTACTTAATAATAAGATTTAAAAATCAAAGGCCTGAAGGGCCACAATGGCGTCGAGTTAAAGTTAATTTGAAAAGTAAAAACATAAATAATTTTTTAAACAAGTGAAAAGCTGTCAATGTGACAGCTAACCGGGTTTTCTTTTTATATGTGAACTGTATCAATAATACATGTCAACCCATATCCAGTAAAATAAAGTACCCCATATGCAATATTTTGCTAAAAAAGACTTAGTTCAAAAGCTGGTATTTTTTTCATAAAAAATTAGAAATAAAAATCCTAGAAATATGCACACCTCTGATACATGTACAATTAATCTGCAAAAGAACAACTCTTTATCTATAAAACTGTAGGAATAATTATCCGTACAATGAGGTTACCCTATATGCAATATTTTGCTAAAAATTGACTAACTCCAAAAGCTGGTATTTTTTTCACAAATTATCAGTAATCAAAATCCTAGCAATATGCACACCTCTGATATATGTTAAATTGATCTGCAAAAGAACAACTTCTTATCTTGAAAACTGTAAGAGGAGATATCCGTACAATGAGGGTACGCTATATGCAATATTTTGCCAAAAAATGACTAAATTCAAAAGCTGGTATTTTTTCATAAATTATCAGTAACCAAAATCCTAGCAATAAGCACACCTCTGATATATGTATAACTGATCTGCAAAAGAAAAATTTCCTATCATGAGAACTGTAGGAGGAGTTATCCGTACAACGAGGGTACCCTATATGCAATATTTTGCCAAAAAATGACCAAGTTCAAAAGCTGGTATTTTTTTCATAAATTATCGAAAATCAAAATCCTAGCAATATGCATACCTCTGATATATTTATAATTGATCTGGAAAAGAACAACTTCCTATTTTGAAAACTGTAGGAGGACTTATCCGTACAATGAGGGTACCCTATATGCAATATTTTGCCAAAAATACTCATAGACATTTCATAACCAAATTGAGTATGTAAGCCCAGCTATCGCATGTGTCTCGGTGCTAATGTATTCATCCGCTGAAACCGAGACATGTTGTTTTCAATAAAATGTGAACATTTTTAAAGACGGCAACCATTTCGAATCTGCAAACTTGTTTTGTTGACGTACAGTTTTGCTCGAAATGAAGTAAGTCATCTATTTTTCTTCAAACACATACGAAAACTTTGCACTCATTTGAGTTGTTTGGCTCCTAAAAATGTAACTTCCGGACGTACGATCCCTAGATGGCTTTCGAGCTTCGCTCGACGCCATAAAAATCACTGGTACACACAGTTTTTTTTATGAAGAAGTATATGAATATTAATAATAGACCAATTCAAATTTGGAATAATACTCACATGATTTGTACCTTAACAAAATTAGCTTGAATGAAAAACGAAAGATGAACATTTTTGGCTGAAGGGGCGAAAAACAAAATGTACTTTAACAAGTAGTTAAGAAGTAAACAAATAGTTTAAAGAACTACTTAAACAATACAATATTATAATCCTGATGATCGTTTACATTGTCATACTGGGTTTTAATCAGTAGAAAATCCTAAAAAGACTGTCTGGGGTGACATAAATTTACACCGCCTGAATAATTCTCAAAATTTGACTCTTAGAAGGAGTCATCTCGACCTTCAATTTTTTTGACAACAAATAGTCCTCAATGTCATCAGGTGATTGCATCTTGTTTGTGTCGGTGAATTTTTTTAGCACTGCGTTTGAAATTGACAACTTGTGCAATGTTGGCTCATCTGATAATTTACAATTTATTTGTGCTTTCAGTGAGCTCTGCAATTTTGAAGTGTTTTGCCTCATATTGCAGAATTTGCATTTCAGTGTGGGAACATTAGAGTTATATGTTCCCACATCTTTGTTGCACACGCCACAAAGAGTCATTGACACACATGAAACACTATCAACTGTTATTGTTTCAATAAGACTAACGGACTCAACTTCAACATTCTTGACTGGCCCAATATCATCAACTAAATCAATTCTAGTATCAGGGCAGGTAGTCAGGGATTTGACGTTGTCAAAATTTCTTAAAGACACATTACAGAAGGTGTAACATTTTGCTAACTGAATTTGTTCAATATGTTTATCCCAGGCACACAGCTGAATGGAGTTTGTTGCATCTGCTATTGTTAAATATTGCTTTTGGATAACTTCTCCAGATTTAATTGTTTGGAGTGTCGGGTCATTTTGACTCATGATCTTGGCTTTCACAGATACCTGTTTGAAAATCAAGAGGTAAACAGTTGAACATGTTGAATATTAATTATTAAGATCTTTAAATTATATATAACTAGACTTTGACCCCTGCGTGCACGGGTTGACATTGCATATCGGATATTTACAAAAAAGATACATTGACACAATGTATTGTTGAGATTTAGATAACAAAGCTATAAGCCTGCAATAATTGTATTAATTTTACCACACTTTCCTTAGTAAGAATAATCTGTGTCTTGGGATGCCCTTACCACAGTTAGAATGCCTCCCATATACCCGTAACATAACAGAAAATTGAAGTTGCATTGAAAACAAGAGACGTTTGTGAAACGCTTATCCCCACCCCCCCCCCCCCCCCCCCCTTGTTGGAAACAATCACACAGAAAATGAACTAGAACTGCAAACAACTGGAATTTTTCTAAGTTCAAGGATTATAACTCTGTCAAAAATTGCTCCATCATACCCAAAATAATCAAGATTTTTAACATACTGCCTTAGCCCTACAATAACTTTTAAATTTCCAATTTGAATAAAAATAAATCACATTATCAGAGCTCTTTATGAAGACAAAAACTGTAGTACCATGTTGCACAATACACAATGCAAGTGTACCTGTACCTGATTTCAAGATATATTTTTATTTAAAAAATTTAATTTAATTTGTGAAATTTACCTTCTGAAAAGCTTGCAGGGCCTTTACTTCTGTAATGGTTAGAACTTTGTCCTCTGGTTGCTCGTATCGGAAATCAAGTTGATGAGAAGCAACAGATATTCTAGTGGCTGATGTAACTTTGAGGTCATATAAACCTGGCTTTCTTGTACTAATTGATTTGTCAACTTTTGCAAGACAAACTGGACTCCTAAAAAAAATGTTTGCACTTTAAATATTCTTTCTTTGGGGTAAAAATAAAACAATTTTATTTAATGAAGAAAACAAATTGGTTTGAAGTAGTTTAAAGTATATATTGAACATATTAATTAATCTAAATTCAGTTTCAGTGATAATCTAGAAAAGCAATTGAACTTGACAACATTTGTAACCTGTTAAAATTATATGAAGATTGATCCATCATTTAAAAAATACAAAAATTGAAGAAATTTCAAAATTCAGAAAAAAATTTCTTTCTGCTTTAAACAGTCTTTGAACATATTTGACAGGTTAATAATTTGAAAACAGTAACAGTGTGTCCCTAATTATAATAATAAAACATTGTTTTATTTATTTCAATTTGCATTTGAAACAAGATTACCAATAGTATGGTTGTTTACAAACAAATCCACAACACGTGCTATCTAAAATGCTTGACCAAATGATTATCGTGTTTATTTATAGCTTTCATTTAATTTGGAGACAGTGCTTGATAACAAATGAATTTACATATCTAACTTTATTTCTATCAGGCACGGTCTACAATTAAAATGTAAACGATAAAGTAAAATAATATTTAGTTAATGTTTATTATATTCATTTGTCATTTCTTCATAAGCAAATATATACTTATGCAATGAGTTGTCATAAACCAGAGAGGCAAAGTTGGGTCGTTTTTTTTACACAATTTAGTTGAATAAATGGAATAAAAATCTTGTAATAGGTTTCATTCTTTAAGGAACTTATTTCTTATGCGCATTTAAAAGGCAGTTTCAGAGCATGAATCTTTGGACAATTGCCAGAAACATGCTGAACAAAAACAAAAACTGTTGTCATTAGTTAGTTTCTCAGTATTCTAATTTACTATAAATATTTTTTTCCCCAAATTTTATGTTGCTATTTTTATGCAATTCAAAAGGAAGGGTGCTAGTTTTGCAGAAAAAAAATCAGTGCACTGTAGGGTGTATTTATTTTGGCAGAGAAAAGGACATGACACTGGAATGAATTACGTGGCGGCGTCAAAAATGGCATGGGTCCGCGATATGCCAGTTTGCTTAGATTGAACATACGAACAACCAACATTACCGGAGTACTGTATGGTAAAACGCAAAATTTGTTAAAGTAATATATTCAAAAAATCTTTTGTAAACACATATTGGTAATAAAATATGTAATGTTTACCTCACTGTCAAGTAAGACGAATTCATCAAATTGGTTGAATAATGATTGATGAAATATGGGGAAGGGGGTTTGTTTACTTTTACAAATTTGGCAATCAACGGGAAATAACTCTTGCTAGAATCATGATTATGTATACTACGTCCATTATCCTCTCTTAACTACTGATTTTCGTTGATAACGAAATCACCAAGTGATAGATGCACATCGTTAAGTAAGTTTTGTAACAAAATATGTCATCGGAGCAATTACTGACAATAAAAAAGTGCTTACTTTGCCTTCTGCATTTCCGTCAAGATTTGGTTGTATTCTGGGACAAAGCAAACTAGATCGCTGTACTTCTCGTGGTCCTGAAACACTGCATTGAAGTACTTGTTGTTTCTTGACAACTTGATGGGGGACACATTGTGAATGTATCCCATAATTTCCGATGGTTCTTCCTCAACTCTTGCTTTCTTCGCGGCAGACATTTTAGCGGGAATAATAGCGTCTACAGGAAGTCCACAAACATGGGTTAACGCATGCGTAATGATTAAACGAGTTATCGTTCTTCGTTCTGTGCATCAGCTTGTCCTTACCCCCATCCCCCCCCCCCCCGGCCCTGTTCCTGTTCCTAATGGTATATTGAAACTTTTTTTTTAGGGTCTTCCGTTTCCAACGGAAGACCCTCTTGTTATTCTATTGTTTCTTTTTATTATTATTATTTTTCTTTTTCTTTATTTTTCTGACTTTTTTAAAGCTTAATATCTCAAAAAGTTTTCAACAAATTTACACGAAACCTTCAGGGATTATGTAGCATTATTGTGCCTCAAATATGTTAAATTTTTAGCTACAAAGTCTCTTCCGTTCTTACGTTACGTCAATTTTTAAATTTTAAAAAAGTGATTTTGTCCAGGGCGTTTTTCAAAAACGCTTCAAGATAGAGACTTGGAATTTTCTGTGTTAAAGCATTGATCGTTTTTATTCGGACATAAGGCTGGAATTTAGTTTCCGTCACTTCCGGTCCAAACCGGAAGTATTTAAAAATTTTCGAATTTTCGAATTTTTCGTTTTAATTTCAAATGTTTATGAAGTTTGTAGAGTTGTTCATGCTGAATACGAAACTGAAATCCGTTTGAAAATCGGACGATGCATTACAGAGATATCAGGGTTTAAAAATTGATTTTTCCGGAAATTTTGATTCCGCGTCCTTGGTTTAAAAAATAGCGTAATATTCAAAGTAAAATCAACTCGTACCAAAAATAATTGTTAAGTCGTACTTGAACAATTCGGATTTTTTTTTGTTAAGTCGTTCTTGAAATCGGAAAGATGTATGTTTAGTCGTACTTAAAATCATTCGTATTTTGTTAAGTCGTACCAGGAATAATTCGATTTTTTCATCTTTTTATTTTCGTTACTCTTGTTGTTGGTTTAAGAGCTCTGCTTCTGACAGGAACTTCCAGCTTTACTTCTGACATTAACGGAAGACCCACTCGTTGCTTTGCAACGAGCTTTGCTCTAGTTATTTTTATTTTTTTACTAAAGGACGGTTTAATATTTGCACAACTTTTGTTAGGAGATTTTGTGATCTTGTTAAAATTGATGTTGAGATTTTCATATTGTAAACAATATTTAAAATGGAAATTATATAATTAGATATAATGCAAAATATTACAAATTAGAGCAGTATTGTATACTTTGAAAGACCTATGACTTTATCTTTTCAATATTTCAAGTTTTTGAGAAGAAGATTTTTAAAGATTTTCTCTATATATTCCTATGTAAAACTTGATCCCCCTCTTGTGGCCCCTCCCTACCCCCGGGGACCATGATTTGCACAAACTTGAATCTACACCACCTGAGGATGCTTCCATTTTAATTTGAGCTTTCCTGGCCTAATAGTTTTTGAGGAGATTTCTAAAGATTTTCTCTATATATTCCTGTGTAAAACTTGACCCCCCTCTTGTGGCCCCACCCTACCCCCAGGGACTATGATTTGAACAAACTTGAATCTACACTACCTGAGGATGCTTCCATTTTAATTTGAGCTTTTCTGGCCTAATAGTTTTTGAGAAAAAGATTTTTAAAAATTTTCATTATATATTCCTATGTAAAACTTGATCCCCCCTTGTGGCCCCTCCCTACCCCCGTGGACCATGATTTGAACAAACTTGAATCTACACTACCTGAGGATGCTTCCATTTTAATTTGAGCTTTCCAGGCCTAATAGTTTTTGAGAAGAATTTTTAAAGATTTTCTCTATATATTCCTATGTAAAACTTGATCCCCCTCTTGTGGCCCCTCCCTACCCCCGGGGACCATGATTTGAACAAACTTGAATCTATACTACCTAAGGATGCCTCCACAAAAGTTTAAGCTTTACAGGCCAAATAGTTTTTGAGAAGAAGATTTTTGAAAAATACCAACAAATTTTCAATAATTCTCAATTATCTCCCCTTTAAAGAGGGCGTGGCCCTTCATTTGAACAAACTTGAATCCCCTTCACCTAGTGGTGCTTTGTGCCAAATTTGGTTGAAATCTGCCAAGTGGTTCTTGAGAAGAAGATGAAAATGTGAAAAGTTTACAACGACAACGACGACAACAACGACAACGACGACAGACAACGGACAAATTGTGATCAGAAAAGCTCACTTGAGCCTTTGGCTCAGGTGAGCTAAAAATGGCTCTTAGGGAAATTCAGGCTTTCATTTTTCTGTTAACTAGTTGAAAGCAATATTCTGTAACATCTCTTGAAATAATTTGTTCTTTTCTTTTTGTTTTGATTACACAAATACCAATGAAATTTGATTCGGTATGGCTAATATCAGTAAACAAGTTTATATATTAGATACGGAGAAACTAATATCGGTAAAAAAAATCAGTAAAAATGAGTGATACTGAATGCAGTTGTATTAACTTTGATTTTACTACAGTAATACAACCCTTCCTAAGATCTCTTTTTACCTACTACAGTCGATTTCAAATAAATAACACGCTGTAAACAATTTTCAACAAATAATTTTTAAGAACGCACGCTTAAAAAGCACATATTTAACAAAAAAAGTTCGGCACGCTATTGCATGGAGAAGAAGGCGACATTTGTATAAAAAAAAAATTAAATTGTCTTTGATATCTTATTGCTGTAAAGAGTTTGCTCTAAAGACGGTAAGCTTTTTTTAAAAGCTAAACTTGTTATATAAATTTCTAACAAAGTCTTACAAACTGTTTTAACGTATTCACACGTGCTTGAGGACAGGAAATGTCCTCCCCATCTTCCAATAATCCCCTTTCACCCCAACCCCAGGTATAGACCCCCGAGACCTAGTTTACTGTGTCTTTTTAATTAACAAATCATTTTATGATAAACCTGGTATTTCTAATCCAATTCAATCAAAACATAACTCGAAACATTAATTTTATCATTTTTTTTTAATTTTTCACTTAGATATACTCATTATGAGCATCTTCTTTAAGATTTACCTCTACCCAAGACGACAAAAAGTTTCATGTTCTTATTCGCTTACATCTTATGAATTGTACTTTTTTGGGTTTGTCATGCAATTTCGTAAATATCTTTTTTATTTGTTGCCCAAGTGGTCACTCGGAACTTAAATTCTCTGTTTATGAGCGGAGGTATCTTCCATGCAATAAATCATCGCTGCCGTTGATTAGTTCAAAACTTGCAACTTAATTTGTAGGTGAAAATTGTCCGAATTTACCTCATAATTGTACATATTTTTCACATGGGCACGACATGCGCATTTTCAGATAAGGGAATTATCGGGTTACGACTTACAGTCAACGCTTTTCTTGTAGTTGTAGTCTGATAGTACATTTCAACAAATATTCATGGACATTGGTTTTCGGCTGGCAGGCCAATACAGGTAAACATCGGTATCTCGAACTGAGGAGGACTTTAACAAAACTTTTAGATATCCAAAGTGGCTTTCCAGGTTTAATTCCGTGATGTTCTTACATGTATATCAACACGTGTTTTAGTATCGGTATATACTGAATTTTTCTACTACTCATAAACGAATAATCAACCATTTGATAAAATATTTCTAGCTTGCGTCTTTTTATTCGTGAAATACATATATTGATATGTATTTGTGTAAAAGTGTCAAAAATGCTCTTATTCAATATTCTTCTCTGTTACGTCTTATGAAATGTGACAAACAACGTCTTTTCTCAAAATTTGCTGATACATTGTGATATATACATGTACTTACACGTTTTTAATTTGTAATTCTATAAAGTATTTAGCTACTTTGAGAAAACAGTCTCATGTAGCATCGTCCATTGGGGAGTGTTTGGACTTTTTGTGTTGTAAGGACCCTGGTGGACCATAATTATCAAATAGTATCAGAGTACTTCTATATTATACATATGCTTATGCAATGCAATTGGTTGTTAAAATACAATTTATCCAATTTATGTATATTCATTGTTTGAAAACAAAATATATTCGACTTAATGTACAAGATATCTATGTATTAATCGTCAAATCTAGATTTATGTTTTCCTAACTTATTCCTGTATTGTTTATGAATTATTGTTATCTGTATAAAAACTGAATAATATTATAAAAAAAAAAAAAAAATATATTGATATTTGTAAAAGCAATCAAATAATAAAGTCAATATTTCGTTAATAATATTACTTCATATCCTTTCCACTCTCGACGGATCACAACTTTGAATCGGAAAGAGCACTTGCCATGTAATTACTGAAATTTATTACGAAGGAGAGGAAAAATACGATTTGAAAATATAAACAAGACACGAAAAAATTATATTGAATACAATTTCACGTATGGTATTTTTATATGATTTCTGTTTGTTAACTAACCTATCATATGATAATTTCATTACGCTCACAGCTGTAGTACTCATATTGGAAACAACCCCTTTACAATGAACCGGAAGTCACTCACACGCTGCGTTTGCAAGACATGAAATGTTTCTTATTAACTCAAATAAGTTTTCTTTTCAACATTTATATCTCATTCTTGCTTCATTGTTATTGGAGCGTATATGAAAAAAAAATAAATTCGTGTCCGTATTTTATCCTTTTGATAGATACAAAATTAGCAGTTATCAATGTTAGGTCGATTTTTCCTAAACAGTGTGTATTTTTAACACATTATCGGTAATCGTGACTGTGTTATAATCTGGATTAATAAATAGGTACTAACTTTACAACACACATAAGCTGTTATCATATTTAACTTAAATCTTGCAGTTTGAGGTACCACTAGATTTGAAAGGTTTGAAAATTGCCGCGGGCAGAATGGTCTAAAAATGACCTAAATTATGATCAGCTGAGCGGAAAAACGGCTCCACTTCGAGATAAACTAGGTAACAAAGAACCTCGACCTTTCAAAATACTTCGATAAACGCGTGGTATTGATTATACCAAATTCGAGACACAGGAGTTTATTTTTTTTTTTTTTTGAAAAACATCTATATAGAGAATACGGTCGGGACCAACTGTAGACCTCAACAAAAGCATAGTAATGGAGATATCCATGTTCGAGATACAAGTACCAATATTTACTTGTAATTTCAAATTAAGCTGTTTATACTAGTATCCGTTTTTGGTCACCTGTCAATATAATTATATTTGCGGTATCCATCTTGCAGAAATTGTTAGTGATTTCAATATGAAATGTACTCACGATAGCGATATGCACACAGAAAATAATAGAGCTGCCATTAATTTCAAACGTTTCATGTACGCTCGTTTAACTATGCCTGTAACCGTCGCACGTCGGCAAAACATCTTTGACAGACTCTGTGCCAGTAAAACATTTCTTTCTCAACCTAAAATCTGTCTAATTAACATAGCTCATAAACTTCCCTCAATTAACTTAAAACAGGGGCGGATCCAGGATTTGAAGTTATAGGGGGCGCCAGTTTAAGGCAATGGGTCTAGAGCTCCTGGATTCTAGAGATTTTGTAGGGTAAAAATGATGTCTTCCAATTTAATCTTTTGTAATATTTCTTCTCGTGAAAATACTCAAAAGTAAAACGATTGTATGGCATTTTTAAAGGTTTGTAGATTTAAGACCTGCAGTAATGCCATCGAAAACATCTGTTTTGCAGTAATATAAAGAAACATTTTCTTTTTAATTTCATGGGGGTCCAGGGGGAAACTCTGGAAGCTCCTTGATTCTTGAGACTGTGTAGGTTAAAAATGAAGTTTTCATATTTAGTCTTTTGTGCATTTACTTGATCATAATTGCGATGATCAGTACATTTTCTTTGCAAGAAAAAGTATGATTTAACTTTTTTGAACAATTTTAGGGGCGCCGGATGCGCCATCCTCCCCCCCCCCCCTTGGATCCGCCACTGCAAAATATGCGTTATGGAATGTTTCGTGCAAACTTCTATATTAATTCTTATTTTTTCAATATTCTCAACCCCATTTCATAACCATTTTAACAACAATGATCAACGACTGGGCCTTTCGAAATGAATTCAAGTCTGAAGGCTCCTGTTAAACCGTTTGATTATTATTGAATGAACTATAATTTAAGAGTATCACCATTTGTGAAATCATGCAAAGCGGTATTGCACTGTGCCAAAATACACATTATTTATCTGTAATAAGGTTGATTTAGTTTTGTATATAAAAGTGTGAATAGTTGTGTTCTTATATATTTTTGTCACGAATGGGTTACCGTATGTTACTGACAGTTGTCGGGTTCGTGTGCAATTTTTTAGAGTGAGTATTCAAAGTGACCGGTTTTGGTGTAGTGGTCAGTATAGTGTCCGGTAACGACATCAGCCTGGTGCCACGATATGCATTTCTAGATCCTAGATCTGGTGAATACTTCCAGTAAATATAATATTAGAATAGAAACGGGTAACCATTGAACTCAGAATTTATTTGAGCGGGCACATGTTTTCCCAGCAAGTAGGTTTGGTTTGTTGTTATTTTATCAATTTTGCAGGTCATTAAGTTACAGGGGTAAATCGTTATATGTTGGTATATTCATCGGGGGTTTATTAGTCACAGTGAAATATTTCAGTGCAAAGAGGTGTTTGGTTCAATTCCCTGTACCTCAGACTGTGGGCGCAAGATGTGAACTTTCGCTATGGAAGGTCTTGGGTAACAGACGAATGTCGGGGACGCATGCTGCGTTGAGCGGGGCGTACTAGTGAGAATTGGTTGCAAACTGCAAGCAAGAGACCTGTGAGTCTGGAATTTTTGGTAAGGACGCACGAGATACAGGCAGTGTGACTAGCGCAGGGGCGTCACAGAAGCATGGTGTCCTTGATGTATTACGTGACTGGCTTCCTTTTCAAAGTGGGGTTACCAGTATTAAAGCGACTGTTGTCAAAATTTAATTTTTCTTGTGCAAAGCTGAAATTTAATGTTCATGTATTTTTACGTTTTTTTTTTTTTAATATTGAACTTTGAGACAATGTTTGAGTAATTTTTCAACAAGCGTTTTATTGGTTGAAACAGATTCTAAAACAACATTTTTGCAGTTTATTACCATTTTATTTCTGATGCACTGTGATCAAAAGTACTTTTAAGTTTGGAATTAAGTTGATAATATCAGATATTTGTTAACTTTTTTAATTTAATTATATTTGGGAAGTCATATTCGAATGAGAATGGAGTGAAAAGGTGGAGTGGTAATATTAATTTGTTTTGTTTAGTAATATTCTTATTCAAATTAAACTTGTTTATTTTCTTTTCAAAGTCTTATTTTTCATTCAGCCGACAACATCCATATAACTCATTTCAAAATCAAACAGTACTCCTCGTTCTGCAAAAGTTGAATACTACTCATAGAACGAACATTTTGGTAAAACAACCACATTTTTAAAATTTTTAATTTTACACGGATTTCATTGTTATACAAATGTAGGATCGCCCATTATAGAACTAACATGTATTTGAGTGTGAATGTGTATATGTAGGGGTGTAGTATTTAGATTGAAATAGATGAAGAGAAATAAACCAGAAATTTATCAACATTTTATTAATCTGATAGATGGACAACTGCGTTCCGTTGGTTACCAAATGGTTACCAAATATCGCTATTCCGTGCAGCAGCCATTTTGTACAGTAGAATCAAGAGCATTGCTCCGTTGACAGTTGTCCCCAGGGACCAGACTAGGTACAGGGGCAGCAGTATCTTCTTTCTTGACATGGTAGTCGATGCTTTAACAGAAATAATGATGAAATGTATGTAACTTAAAAATTGTTAACGTTTAGAATTAGATTGATCAGAAATATATATGGTGAAGAGATTGATTATCTTTTTACCTGCTTCTTTTATATATCAACTATTTTTTTTTGGTCTCGAGTTATTCTTTCTCGACTATCATTTTATGATAAACAAAAAATCTGCAAAATTGGCAAATAAAATAGCATGCGTTTTTTAAAAAGTTATCGTTATTTATAGTTTTTGAGAAATTATATGACAGGTTCGGGGAGGAGATTAATGATTTTAATATTCCAGTATCTCTTATCAGAAAACAGCTTTACATAAATGTTGTCTTTGTAATATTGCCGATTTCCAATAAGGAAGTTGGGAATGCTCTAGTTTTGACAAACAAAGCACAAAACAATTACTCACTTTAGTGACACAGTTAAAATACATATTATAAATGGTTTGAGGTATTTTACATCACAACTACTGGCAACAGCAATTGTATAATATGCTTGCTTATACCTATGCATGCAAGGCCACTTCCTGTAAATCCGTCCTTGCATTCGCATTCAAACGATCCGTCTGTGTTGATACATACAGCATTGATGTCACATACACCCGACTCTGTTCCTGTGACATTCTGTTTGCACTCTTCAATGGCTGCACGCAGGAGTTTAAGTAAGTTAAAATTCATCATTAAAAACAAGATTGTTGTTCAGCTGTTTAGTAATGATTTGATAATTCAAAATTGATTTATCTAATACTCTTTATGGTAATTGGTCAATAAATCAGGGTTGTTTTTTATTTTCATTTTAATACCTTTTTGTTTGAAAGTTACAGCAAATCCATACTCGTCAAAAAACCCATTGCCATCCGATTTAAATTTGATGCGCAGATTATTTCCCGTTGTTTGGCTGTTGATTGCATTTTGGAATGGACGGCATGTATAATACGTTTCCTTTTCTGAAGAGGATAAACGATTATTAGCTACTAGTGGACAAACTTTAAAAAAATCTTTATAGTAACATAAAAATATTTGGAGATATATAACGTCGTAAAATGCAATGACTATTATGAACATCAAGTTGTTTAATCATTTATATAACCTTTATTTATGTAAAGAAAAAACATCTTTATTTTGTTGTGTGTTGTCCAAAACCCAGATATTCCTCTTTTTTATAGGGTAATATATTTTGATCAGTTGTATAAAGTAAAATGTCCTAAAAAAAGTACATAGAATGGGGAAATTTAACATTTCTAATTTCATAAATATCAATGTACACATTCTTAAGTGGTTAATATATTCATTGATTAATTGCAGTGATCATTCACTTCACGCTGATGAATAAATCTAAACTAGAGGTATTGTGAGCAAGCTCACAAACGATAATCCCCGCTAAGAAAAAAATCATAACTTAAATATTTTTTATGATAACAAATAATGGATGCTATCTAGCTAACCGTCAATGTTCTATCGATAACAACTATTAATTTAAAAATATATATATAATTATAATTTCCATTAATACAACAAATGACACAGACAGAAACTAAGCATTTTTATAAACAATGACCTTTAACTTGCCCAAATGACTTTGAGTCAAGGTCACGAGACATTTTCAGGTCAAAAGAGATCTTTGTTGACTTTCTTATGTTTCTGCATAAAAAAAGACAATTTTTTTAATGTTCCAGTCAGTGACCTTGACTTTACCTAATTGACCTTGGCCAATGTCGTGAAACACCCTCAGGTCATAAGCAATCCTTGTTTGAAGTAGGAACTTCTATTGTTTATCCATTAAAAAGACATGGACCTGATAAGAATTTTGCATTTTTCCCGCCAGTGACCTTGAACTTGCCCGAATGATCAAAGTTCAATGTCTCGTCACACCATAAGCTCAAAAGCAATCAATGAGTGAAGTAGGAACTTCCAGTGTTTCGCTATTGGAAAGATATGGACCGGGCACGAATTTTGCACTCTTCCTGCAAGTGACCTTGATTTTGCCCAATTGACCTAAGGTCAAGGTCATGACACACTCTCTGGTCATAGGCAATCTTAGTATGAAGTAGGAACTTTCAATGTGTCTCAATAAGAAAGATATGAACCAGACACAAATTTACACAGACGGACGGAAGAAAAAACAGACGAACAGACAAAGTGATTCCTATATACCACCCTTCCCAACTTCATTTTCGGGGTTTTAAAAATTGACTACTTTTTTGACGGTTCAAAACAGAAACTGTCACAAATAGTCATAATTCCAGATTTAGGTATGTGATTCGTATTTCATTATCTACCTTCATTGCCAAGAAAGTTGTCATGCAATTATTTTATGTTATTAAGTATATTTAATATTGAAAAATATATGTTTTTAAATCACTGGGTATTATTTATGTGCCATTACATTTTGTTAAAATTTAGAATAAATAACTCAAAATTTTGAAGTTTTAATTTTAGCAATATTTTCATCAAGTTATAATATTTCTATGTTAAAAAGTTAATGCTGTAAATAATTTAAAAACTTATTTCAGTTCTTAGAATTTTTTAATGACGCGAAAAGAAATGCCATCAAATATATTATTTATTGCCGAAAAATGAAAATATCAAAAAATAATCATAATATTAGAGAAGGGGGGAACTTGTTACCCCCCCCCCCCCCCCGAAAAAAAAAAATCATTGACAATTAATTTTAAATTGCAACGTCTAGTTCCCCATTAATATTGGTATAACATGTGTTGTTTTTTTTTTTTTACATAATGCAGAATAAAACACCAACCATTTTATAACCTAGGATTTATTCTTGATCGTCAACTTCAAATAAAATAAGTACTATACTTAAGTGTATAAATAATTTCTAATTCTTATGCGAACGGGCAATAATAATTTGCATACGTTAATTTTTTATTATAATCAAACAAGCACAGGTGGTGCAAGGACAACATCTTTCATCTAAGCAACAATAACCAACCAAAGCCTAGGCGGAATGCTACACCAACATATTTTTTTATGGATCATTATAACGTTATTTGGGAAACATGATTTTGTCATTCAAAGAAGAATGTATCCTTTTCATTATTTTATTCGATTTTTGGTGTTTTTTATGAAACAGTGGAAAATTTTTGTTGGCTGATAGTACATGTAACACACTGCACAGTTGAAAATATGGTATGGATTTATACATTCTATTTATATCTACTATATCATGTCTAGAAATGTCACTAGTAATGTTAAAAGAAGTTTGTCTTTAACGTATCAGCATATACTTAAATTACATATTAAGTTGCTTTCGTTGTTTAGTTTTTTTGAGAAAGATTTGAAGATTTTTTTTAAATATATAATAATAAAGTAAAATTTCATCTCCTTTCCAATTTAGGTACCACACTAACCCTGGGAATCAGTAATTGGACCTATTTTAATATACACTACCTGAGAATGATTTCATACAATTTTCAGATATTTGTGTTCGAGCGCGATTTTAAGAATTAGATTTTCAAAGTGTTTTATCTCTATATTCCAAAGTCAAACTTTGGGAAAACACTGAGGCCCCACCCCAACCCAGAAAATTGGATGCTTTGGACCGAGTTAAATCTTTATTCCCTGAGGTTGATTCCATACAAGTTTGGGTCCTCTTGGGTTTTTATAGTAAGTTTAGAATGAGAGTTTCCAAGATTTTCTCTCTATATATACCTATGTAAAATGTCCCCACCAAATGTCGGATCCTGATTTAAGCAACATTAAATCCTAATTAATTGAGGATGTTTCCATACCGAGTAGAGCTTTTCGGCCAAATGTGTTTTTATTTTTTGTAACTGTAAACTGGGAAACTGTACTCTTATGTAAAATTAAGTTTCCCTTATCCCATTTGAGTAGCTTTCTACCCCTGATAACAAATTTGTTGCAGCTTTTCATGCACATTTGTTTTTGATAAAAAGAATATGAAAGATTTTTTTCGATAATATATATTCTTATGATAAAATTCTATTGTCCCCCGTTACCACCTGAAGCTGGCATGATGATGTCAGACAACTTGAAATTACATTACCTGCGGATGATTTTGGGAAAAAAACCCAAATTTTTAATAATTCTTAATCATCCCCCTTCTTTGTGCCTAATTTGACCCTGAAAAGTTTAGGAAAACGAAACGCAAACGCCAGACAACGGACAGATTTTGATCCAAAAGAAAAACCTTTATCCTATGTCTCAGGAGAGTTAAAAAAATCAGAAAATTTTCTTTATACTTATATTGTTACAACACACGAATCATTCCTAAATCCACTTACATAAAAATTGAGCCTTTAATGTAGAATATGGTTAAAGATAATGAAAACGTTTTAATCTTTGCTTTAATTAAACCCTTTGATTTACACAATTTTGATAATAATAGTTATTTTTGAAGCTCTAACTAATCAATATATCGAATATCCGACTTCACTACATCGTAAAATATCACGTACTGCCGAAATTCCAAGCTTAAAATTGATATCAATTAATATCAAATGTGATAAATTGGTGACAAGTAAGAAATCAAGAATTTGAGATCGAAAGCTTACGTAGTTAGGGGCTGATCTTGAAAATACAAATGAATCGTGCAATTTTTATTGCATTTCATAAGAATTAATAAATCTAAACATGAGTTTCCGTAGAACCAAATCATCCAGAACGGATTTTATACTTGTACCTGAAGACAAAGTCAAGTAGTCACGACATTTATCCTGATAATCATCGAAAATAAGAGCAGGAAAAGAGAAAACAATAACCGTTCCTTCGTCAGCTGTTATTGTGACGTCACAGTCTCCGTCGCTGTAAAACGATTAAAAAGTGTTAGCATAATTCTATAATATCTTGATACTATTACCTATTAGTTAGTTACTTACTCACTACGGAAATATATTGGGTTGATCAATCTCATAGATGGCGAGGCGAAACCGAGCCGTCTATAAGATTTGATCAACCCAATGTATTTCCGTAGTGAGTCAGTAACTAACCTAATAAGTGGTTTGTTTTCCCGAGGACTATCAAGCGACATATTTAGTCACAAATAGCGATGACCTACACAAAACCATGTACAAGATGCCTAACATCTCGTTCAATTTAACTCATTGAAACTCTTTAAAATGTTCAATCTCACCTTTCAAATACTCTTTAAAAATAATTACTTAACCCATGTGTACTTACAATATTTTGCGGCTTTTCAATTTTAAATGTTTTCTCCCTTTCCTCGGAGATTTGAGCAAATTTCGACGCTGCCATTTTGTTCTGCTCCAGACAGAACAATATGACGGCAATATTCTAAGGGTAACTACTCTAATTTTAAAGAATTTTAAAGGGCAACTACCCCAAATACTTTAAGAACTTACGTCATGCGGGTTAAGTATTAAATACTATGACGTGTCGAAATGAGTAAGCAAAGCGTCGGCCAATGACGGCCAGATTGCCTAATTATATTTCTCACCGATCAAAAATAGAGATACATGAGGCAATCACGTGCTATGCTTAAACCAATGAAAGTGTGACATTTCAGTCCAAGGGAAAACAAAATCAAGTAGCGAGCAAAGAATATCTCTTCCGTATTTGTTGTCTTTTTCTTGGAGGGGGTGGGGTGCTAATATTTTGGCTTTTGTTACAATGTTTGTATTTGACTTTAGTCGATCACACTTATATCTGTTGAGGCATCTGGTAAATTTCACTTTTTTACGCATACATTACGCTTCGCACCATTTGTTGACCATAAGTAAATGATATATGTAAATTCTTAGCTATTATTGTTATAAATAAGGAACAGTAGAATGATGTGTTTGACTTAAGGTTTAAACTTTAATGATAATAATAATAATAATAATAATGATCTTAATCACGATTTGTTTTTCTTTTCTTATGTGTTTCTTTTTTGGAAAGCAACAAAAAGCGCAATTCAACCTATTTAACGCATGTTTTATATATACGTTTGGCATAGCATAAAAACAGTTCCATTATTTGTAATTACAACTACACAAAATTTAGCTAGGTAGAACTTACTTTTTCAGTCTCATTCTTTACTTCATGAATCATAATAAATATTGCATTTGCTTTTATATGATGCGGATTTATTGTTAAAGTATAAATGTATTCGCGTTTAAAGTTAGCTTATACTTCATAATTTTAACTGTTCAGTTTATTTTCGGGTACGAATATACGTCTTTGTGATCAGACATTGAAGAAATAAGAAAAGTTACACAGACACACATACATGGCGTCCGTTTCTTATATTCGTCTACAATGTATATGTCGAATTGTTTGTCGATTGGATTCTTCAGTATTTAAACTGTAAAGGTCTTTAAATAAAACAAATGAAAAAAAAATCATTTATATTTTAATTTCACGCTGTATTGTGTAACATAAATTGTTCACAGTATTTGCATACTTACGCTTTTCCGAATCAACAAAAGTGTAGCTCGCATCAATTTTTTTCACCGTTTTCCGAATTTATCACACTATCCATCATTCATACTATAAATGTTGTACTTCGTATTACAAAACAAAAAATAATTACATAAATTTTCGTTTCGCAAATCACTAGGAAACATACACTCAAATCTGATTGGCTACGAAATGCAGGCTAGGATAGGATAGGATAAGGTAGTATTTAACTTATTATTTCTTATTATTTCTATTTCTATAATGTTTTGTGCATCCTGCATTATATCCTAATCTTGTCAACTTTCATGCGTCAAAACAAATTCAGGATGACGCTGGTTTCAAGCAAAATTTGCACCATTGCAAAGGTTTAGCTAAAAAGCCATACAAATTGTGTTGATGGCTAAGTTCCTAGCCATGAAAATACACGTTGTCTCACACAACTGCAAAAAGTTCAAGCTTTATTTAAGATGGTTCTGCTTGATTCGTTCGGTCACATTTTAAATGATAAAAATTTTTTTTTTAAAATAATGATACTAATCTCACGATCTCCGATCCTCAGGCACATTCGATAATTCTTAATTATCCGGATTGTTTTTTATTTGAACTATGATTTTTTTTATAGACAAAATGTTATTGTTGTAGTGTTGATATTACGCTCAGTTATTTATCAAAATGCTTGGATTCGAGTCTCTATGGAGATCGACTACGTATATGTAAATGGGTTTGAGCCACGGTCCACCAATGTAGATGTACAACTTCTTATTTAAATTTAATCTCAGCTGGTATATTTTTTTCAATTATATTTATCGAGAGAAAATTTGCAATAACTTTCCAAATATGCTTGGATACCATCATTAATTTTTTTTTCATTTATAAAGAATATACTCTAACATTTGAGGGTCGGAGTATCTTAATCTTATTACTTCAACTAATGGGCATTGGAATACAAATGCACATTAAATCACATAAATTTGATGTTTTAAAATTGACTATAAGTCCTTTAAACTGAATAAGATTGATTTTATATAAATTTATAATTCATCAACCAATTCAATCATCAAAACAAGGTAACAATGGACACAAAATACGCAAGAGTTACATATAAGTATACCTGATGTTTAATAATCAATTCGATGTGCTTTGAATTTGATTTCATTCATTTTAAACTAAAACAGTATCATTTAATTATCTGTAACAAGGTATAATTGTACGTAGAATGTGAAGTTAAATATTTCTTATTTGATCTAGCACAGAACTAGATATATTCAGGAGAAAGGGAAATACTCTGAAACAAATAATTTTAAAGGGATATGGGAGATAAATTATATTAAAATATTTTATAGTAAGGTTGAAGCAGGACTTTAAAAAGGGAAAATCCAACTAATAAGTCAACGTTCCGGGAGGGAGAAACTACAATTGATTTGTTTTTTTCTAACCACTGATAAAGAGATAATGAGTCCCAATGGTTCAAAAATTGAATACATTAATATTTTTATTATTGTTTAAACATTATTTTGAAGTTCTGTTTATGAGTTATTTGAACAAAATGCAACTAAGTTTACTTAACAAATTATTGATATCGATTATAAATATGTCAAAAAAAAAAAAAATGGGTCGGTATATTATATAAAACATATCTCAATTTAGTATTGTTAAATACAAAGTACTTAGTTCACTTGACAGTTTGAATGTGGAAGACAAGATTCAACAACTTGACTAAACCATGCATATAACGTCTGTTATGACAGTGCGCTGTCAATCAAAAAATACACTGAGATCAGCTGTACTTGTACGATATACCAGAGCATCCGCAGCTGAAGTATTTTTAAACCTCGTGTCAAGGCATGTCAAACCGACACCTTTTACTTTAATGACATTTAAGACTTGAACAGTCTACCACCCCGTATTAAATGTTCCAACGGGGAGGGGGGGGGGGGTTCTTAACACAACATTTAACAGTTTTAGGGTGTTTTAACACAAAATTTAAAAAATTTTATCATTCATTTTAGAATTATTAATGGTGATATGTTGTTTATCAGACAGTATATAATATTACCAAATGCATATTAACGATGTTATCATATGTACACATTGTATACTAGGAATTGTTTATAGCGCTTTGAATGGTATAATCAACACAGTGACAACATCTTTGTTTCAACAATATATAAGGTCGCTGTAAAAGCTAAAACAAAATGTCATATAATTATTTAAAAGTTTATCGGAAGTTTTTAAGCTTTAATGGGTTATCCTGGTATCATTTGTATAATGAATTTTGAACAGCTAGTCTTTAAAGTATAACTATTTGATATTGAATCTTACTATGAACAATATCTATGTTTATATGTATGATGACAATACCAATTAATTTTTCTATCTATCACTTACGATAAATATGCTTTGGGAAAGTTTGCCGATGTTATTGTCTGGAAACTGTCTGTAGCTTGAATGGTCTTGGATCCAGGACATGTTCCTACAAATATATTTGAAACTTTGAATTTTATGTATGTTTAAATATTGTTAATGAATATTTCTCAGAAGTTATAAATTCATATTTTGCATTTGTTACAATTATTTAATATTTAAACATTGCATATATTTAATTCAATACCTCATAGCTTTTTAACAAATGTTGTATTATAAGTACCTTAAATAATAACATCATGATACTATGGCAGCATGTTTCTCGATACCACATGTATATTTTGTAACATGCTTTGATATGATATGATGATAAATTGATAAATGATGATTGAAATGCGTTTTATGAATGTTATACGCAACGCCAACAAATGTCTAAGTACTGTTATGATGAAACAAACTGGGTCTACGAAGGGTAAAATTGATCCTATTACAGACATTGTTGGTATGAATTATTGAAATATTACATTTTATATATCATAGATTATTTTAACGTTAATAATTTAAATTCTTGTTATAACGCGGCTCTTGATAGAATAGAAATAATTGACCCAAACTTTGCCTTGGTGGTACATTTTGTAACGGCCAGCTCCTTCTAATGGAGCTGTCTGTTACCACTTAGGTCAAGTACCTAGGGGTCTATATGTCCAGTTGATTTTTTGTACAGGTTTACATACAAAAGAATACAAAAGTTTTATCAATTATTATTCGTACAATTGTGTACATATGAAATAAACATCAATGTTTGAGTGGAAATGGTCAATTAGGGAATATTCATACGTTAAATTGTCAGACTCGCGCATTGGACAATGAGATTCAGGTCATTGAAAGATCGACACTAGTCCAGAAAAGATTTAATTGACGTTGCACATGTTGCCCCAGAAAGATATTGGACTAAACCTTGGCAATATGTTGTTAGATCATGCAACTTATAATGAAATGTTTTGTTTTAGTTCTCTTTTTCGTGTACACTTTTGAATTTAATTTTTCAATTTTTAAAATTACAAATATTTCGAACATTTCTGTTTGTTACATTATTGGGTTTTCCTTTTAGGGTATTACCTATATGTATATATGTCCTATTTGGAGAGATCGATGTTGAGTTATTTCTTACGCATATCAATAAAAATATGTTCTGTGTTCATGCGTGCTATTGGGTTTCTAGGAGGCTCTGGACTATTTCGGACTGTTATGTTTCAAGCCTTGGACTTTCTGGTTTTTTTTAATGTTATTCTCTCTCCTGGTTGACTTGAGCACTCTGCACTTACTCGAACAATGTCGCAGCATATATTTTGAATTTATGCAACTGCACCGATGTTTTGGTCATTAAAAATTTCACACATAGTATATCACTCAAGTATTTCGTGATATATCGTAAAGTCTTTTAATTGAATACACAGAAATACAAAAGCATACTCTTATTTCTCTGAGATAAATCTACATGTCAGTGTTGGACGCTGTCTTTAAAGTTGACTAAAAAGGGCGCCTCTTGCAAAGGGGTCTTTCACTTCATCATTCCCAATAGTTATCATCAAATTTGATGCTAAAATTAAAGTCACTTTTCCTAAAACAACAAACTATCGACTTTTTTTTAGTCTAAAAATGGATTTTCTGGTGATAATCGTCAACTCATCAGCAGTACGCATTTTCCTGTTCGATATTAACATATTTTTTCTTAGCTGGTCTTTTTTGCTTATCGGGTTAAACGTATTTTCATTTTCTTTTCATCGTCGATGATGACTGATTTGTCGTGTAGGGCAGACGTTGAAGAATTCGACTGACCATCGGCAGACAGTTTGTTTTAGCAGTCCTCAGTTGGTCAACATCTTGATATTGAACTTTCTTAATCGTCGATCGACATACACCAATGGCGACCAAATATCAATTGAGAGTTGTAGGGCTTTTGATCGTTATTGATAAATCTACTAACGAAGGATGACTATATTCGGATTACCTTCAGCATCATTCGTCTGTCGCTTGCAAGGCGATGGGAAGGATAGGGTAAACATTCGCCAAATAATATAAATTAAAAGATTTGTAGTCATAATTATTTTTAGGATTCAGCGTGACAGGGCATGTTTCTTCTTAAGCCGACGAATGTAGAAAAATTGGTACTTAGACCTACGGTTGCTCCTTAGCTACCTCTTAAAATAGTTTCTCAAATTAACAAAAATTACTTGATTATAAGAGATATCATAAAAGATTATAGATACAGAAAGGGAAACAATCAGTCAAAAACTATTTTCACAAATTGTATTCAATAAATATGGACAAAAGACCTCGACAGATCCAACGTAAGGATATGCGGTTTACGCAACTAATGTTTTAACCACTGAGCTGGGGTGAATTTCAACGAATATAATCGTTACAACAAGTTTAACAAACCATTAAAGTCACCATCATGTGGCGTACTGTCTCAAGGAGTTTTGATGTAGTAAAGTACTTTAAATGTGACCCAGGTATAAACGCCCTCATTTTTTTGCTCTGAAAGCGTTCCGGTTCTAGAGGTGTATGTTTAACTATTCACGATAATGCATATTCAAAGAAATCGAAATAAGTTTTGTTAAGCTTGATAGTTAATGAGAAAAATTGGAAGCCAAAATATTCAACTATGACCGATGCACGTTACACACTGCCTCACGACAGAAACAGACGTACAAAAATAGATCCTCCTTGAAACCTGATATTACAATGACCTTGATAATTTCTTACCAGAATCACTGCCGCTGAGAACTGATACCATAAAACTCTCCATTTTGTTGAAGTTGTCGTCTGTTGTCAATATGACTCTCATAGAACTATCTATTGAGAACCGAGATCGAGAATCTGAGGCTTCCATGCGCGGTCCTTCGATAGTTATTCGTGTCCCAAGGACTTCTAAAAGATTTTTAAAAATTCACGTAAAACAACGACACTTTTTGAGAAACTCAATTAAGATGCATTTTTTACAAAAAACATATTATAACGTTATTGTAGAGTAGACTCTCTCTCTCTTTCTCTCTCTCTCTCTCTCTGTCTGTCTCTCTCTCTCTCTGTCTGTCTCTCTCTCTCAGAATAGAGTTTTAAAAAATACCAGCATCATGATCAACATTGAGACTGTCGGATCCTTCAAACGTCATGTTAAAAATGTGAATGAGGATTCCTGACCCTTCTTCTCCCTTAAACGTCCATGTACAAGTAGTAGAGCTGACATACACAAAAATATATAAGCTGAATTTCGTTAATTGCGTGCATGCATTTTTGATTGAGTAAACAAAAACATGCCATATATAGTGTCTAATGATATTTTTGCATCTATTTCTAATATAACTTTCACATATACTTTTTCTGAAAAAAAAAATCAGCTTACAAAGAAGATGATTAAATATTCCTAATTTGGTTATTGCTACATTTTTTGTAAAATATAAAACAAGTAAAAAAATCACATTGGAAATCCGTCTGTTTCTGGCGGTGGAAATGAGAACGTTTGTGCTTCAAATTCAGGAACATCTATAACAACTTCCGATCCATCGTTTGGACAGGACAAGAATCCTACAGTCAAATTTTAATCAATAAATAAACTGTAAATCAAGTAATATTTCATCCGTTGCATTCCGTTGCTTAATTGATACATTGTACATTATATATCGGATACAGTGGTATATTTATAAATTATCATTCATTAAGTATTGCAAAGTCCTGTAACGATTTTTGATGTATGTGTGTTTATTTGTATTGGTAAAATGCATATTTTATCGATAATTACATTAGAAACAACCGAAAGCGTCACTCATCATTACGATATGATTCAAATGTATTTAATGTGTTGTATATGGTTACTTTTACCTTAATTATATGTTTATCCTATGTTTTGTTTTCATGCCTGCCACTTCAGGTAACAAAGAAGTGTCGACCAAATGGGTTGTGCAACGTTACGTTAGGTTGCCTGACGTCATATATATTTATGTGAGCTTTTAAAATTTAAATTGAGTCAGTATTTGACGTTAGTTTGGGGAGTCAAACGTTAAGTGAGTTTGAAATCAGCTCTTGTAATTTTTAGAGTTTGGAATAAAATTATTTATAAAAATCATAACCAATATCTCACGTCGTTACCAGATAACCCCATTATGGCAAGTAATTGCATTTAGTTTTCAAAGATATTATATTTATTAAAATTTACATTTACCTTTAAGGAAGAAGTCTTTTCTGGGTTTTCGACATTTTTAAAATTAATTTCATTAATAGTTTATTAAAGTAAGATAAAAGGAAATTAAAATGTCATATCTTTCTTTATTTTATACCATCATGCAACTTGGCATAGAAATAGTAATCAGAGTCTAGATTCCAAAAAAGGACTATATTTTTGGCGGAACTTTGGCGTAGGAATATATTTCTCTTATTTCCATTCAAAATTAAATTCATAAGTCAATTAAGCATATTAAACAGAATAAGAGTATTGTTGGATTTTTTTTTAGCTTATCTTAATTAATGATAACATACTTGGGTTAAAGAATATGTTTTAATAACTTGATTTTCTTATCAAATTACATTTTTATCAGCTTTTTCAGCGCTCATTCTATAAATAGATGTATGTGAAAAAATCATTAAAATTGACTTTTCTTTCTTTTTAAATGATCAATACATAAGCTTTTTTTGTCAATTTAAATTTCATATAAAGTTTTTATAAAATCAAAAGAACCAGAAGTATCTAAATGTTGGAAGCATAAAAAAATAATCTAAATATCTTCAAAATTTATGAAAATTAGAGAAAATGCTGGCTAAGCAATATCAATTGAAGTTTAAATGTTTTTTCCAGCTCAGTAATATAAGCTAACAAATATGATATTATACTTTCGTTTCATTGAAAAATAGAAACATCATATCTCAAACAGGTGAATATATAACTGGAAATAGCAACATATATAGAGGATATCTATATTGTGTGATTTTATATTTGCTTTATCCAACGAGTTGAAATGGTGTATATATTCGCGAGGCTTGCCGAGCAAATATAACCATTTCAACGAGTTGGATAAAGCAAATATAAAATCACACAATTATAGATGTTCTATTTATCTCATACAATTTGATTTATATTATGAAGCTTTTGAGACAGTCCCTTGTGTGACCCAAATTGTTTTTTTTTTTCAAAGATTAAAAACGATGATGCAACGTTGTGTTATGCGGCTATTGTGACCTTGCGCAATACAATTTAGTACGTAATTCCTGAGATTAATCTAACTGTTTTAATGTAAAGTTTCACTGAAATAAACCTTAAAATAATTTTTTAGCTCTAGATAATTTTTCTTAGAGCTTATTCACTTGATTAAATGGAAATTCCGATTAGAAGACTTGAATAATCAAGTTTGTTGACATACACAAAGTTGCGAATGCTCGTTAGTTTGAATTGACTCGAACGAGGAACAGATGTTGATGCATGATGTTTAATAAAACAAACATTAGGCTAGCATTATGATTCAAAATTGAAAATGGTGATTAAGGATGCTTACTGGTGGTGGAATAAAAGTCTCATGAAACTTTATTTCGGTAAGTTCTTGTATATAAACACAACCAAAGCGCTCTGTTTTCATCGCGTCGTGAGGATGAACTCCTTGATAGTTTGTAGTTTTATAAACTTCACAAAGCAAATTGAAAGTTGGAAGTGGGCTAAATTTATCAAAAATCTTGACAAACAAGGAAAAAAGGGTCTTGTGGTTACGGTTATGAATAACTTTGCAAAAAAGGTGGGGTGGGGGGGGGGGGCTAACCTCCCCCCCCCCCACACTCACAATAGCCCCCCGGTTCCGACGCCTGTGCTAGCAGTTATGTGTTTTCTTTCATATTTGTAATTTAAATCTTTGACAAAATCCATTTTATATTAATTTTTGTAGTATATATATATAGATATGTTGAAAGTACTAGCAAATCTTCGAAAATAGGTCACTGAAGCGTTGAAGCGAGGGGCTGTGTCAAAAGTAGTTCCGACCGGAAGTATTTGATATAGCATCACCCGTGTGATATAGCAAAGGTTTATCACACGGGTAATATACACCACACGTATGAGATAAATTGTTATATCCTTTTAGTTGAAAGAAATGGTAAGGACCTTGACCTGACCTTATTGCGAAAATAGAAAGGTCAAATTTCATGAAACTGAAAGAATCAATAGGTTATGTAATATGTTTGAAGATGTCAACATTTCATGGATTTCTTAATGTAAAAAGTATGTCTAATAATGAAAACACGCGTTTCATACGCAACTGGTTGTTTATTGTTTTTTCATTCAATCTTGATTTAATTATCATCAAACTATAATTAATAAAACTATATTATCATGTAGTTTATTTCGTTTAAAAGAGCTGCTTCCAGGTTAACCAAGGATATATTCGTTACCAGAACTTTGTTATAATAGACCGGATGAATTTTAACCTCTCTTACGAACTCATTAAGGCATAAACGTAGCAGCCCTATATATAAATACACCTTTCCATAATATAGGAAAAGTAATATTTAGAGTCCATATCACATGGGTATCTTCTGATACTGTTCTAGGGGACATAACTCCCGAGAATGGTATCAGAACTACATCCATCTATCAAAACCCGCAAGATATCACTCATATTTTAACAATCCTAGATAAATATATGTATTTTAAAGTTATATATTGAAAATGTTATATATGTAATGGACAAATCGTGAATTTGATTTTTAATCTTTGTGGCATTCGGTTTTAACACTATTAAAAGGAAATATAAAATCATCCCATTCAATAAAACAAAAAAGTTTAAATCTAACTATAAGGTCAAAGCGCCTGAGCATCTAAGGAAAAAATTGTAATGTTTAAAGTTTACGCTTTTCAGTAGTTTCAGCATGTCCGTTGCACTCAAACTCGTTCAAACTTTCGGGTTCAAAACATATATCTCTTGGTGAGCAGTTTTTTTCCAAGCATTCATTAACATCTGTAAATGGAAACACAAACAAAAAATAAAGTAGACATTTAAGAAGATATTCAAAAATTAACATACGTGTACATTCCTGTAAAAAACCTAAACAAATGTGAACATCTATGTTGCGCATTGCAGGGAAAAAAACGGATACTCGGAAACAAACAAGTATATTAACATTGATTTTCTTTTTATTTATTGACCAAACAGGAGGACCACAGACCTTGGCGGTATCCTGAGCACCATATATTTAAATCTGTTAACAGACATGGACACCCTCGGTAATAGGTTATCCAAGTGACTTAAGTCACATAAAAAGCATAAAAGTTATAACATTCTACTATGTATGTCCACGTCAAGATGTATTAAAAAAGCACAGGAGTGCAAACTCAGAAGCTTTAACATCTTTGGTACTAGAGGAGCCGAAAAACTGTGAGTTAAACACTAAAAAATTGACAGGACTTGTGACAGATGGAGCGTCAGTCATGGTTGACAAGAGATCAGGTGTTGCAACACGTCTAAAAGAGTAAAACCCTTTGCTCATTAATATTTACTGTATCTATCATCGACTTGCTTTATCCTGTACAGACACAAAAGTATAAAGTACATACAAACTGTTGAAACAATTTTGAGACAATTATTGCAATTTTTTGAGAACTCGCCATAGAGAATGGCAGCATACCTAAAAGTGCAAACTCATATGAAAAAGATAATGTTAGGAGAAGAAGCCAAAAAGTCAGTAGGCAAGCGCTTGAAAAAAGCTTGTAGACCAAGATGGCTTTGTTTTTAGGCGGCTGTGGATGCCATTGTGAGTGACTATGAGTCTGTGCTACAAACACTTTCTCAGATGGATGATGATGCAACAGCTGTTGGAAAAGCTGATGTATATCCAGTTTTTAGATGCTCTCTACATTTTGAAGGACATTCTTCTTATCCTTGCACAACTTTCCAAATATTTTCAGAATGATGTCATCAGCTTTTCTGCAATTAACCCTGCAGTAAAAATGACCAAGGACAAGATAAAAGAGATACAAGAAACAGAGGAGCCCTTGGAAAAGTTAAAAGTCGATGCTGACTCTTTTGCAAACATGTGTGGAGATATCAAGTGGAATGTCAGAGATTCAGAATATCTTCACAAAATGCGGACCAACTACACCAATGCATTAATTGAAAATATTGATGAAAGATTCAATGACAGTATGAACCTTTTGTCTGCATTTCAGATATTGGATCCAACACTCGTACCACTGCGAGATGATAATGATTTTAAGAAATATGGCAAGCCGGCCATTCTGGTAATTGCAAAGCAGTGCTACCCAAAAGAGGGCAAAGATGAAGTTGAAACAGATAAACTGAAAATAGAATGGGAAAGGATGAAGTACTATGTTGCAAAAGGTGTGTTGCCCAATATGCCAGATGAAGTTAAATCAAATTGTACTAGTACAACTCCAACAGACTGGTTTATTGTTCAATTTCTAAAACCCAAAATGAAGCATTTTTATCCCCAGTCTACACACATTGCAGAGGTAGTGTCAGCTCTTCCTGTCAGTAATGCATGGCCAAAGAGAGGGGCAAAAAGATTAAGCCAAAGCAACGGAATCGACTTTCCAAATCTATGCTTAAATGCCTCATGCAAGTTTCAATAAATGGACCACCCTGTGAAGAAGCAGAAGACACACTAATTCTGAGTCAGGTGTAACTTAGATATCAGATATTGGGGTCCAAACAAACCCAGTTATTTTAGCAGACAATATCTCAGAATTACAAAATCAAATTAAGTCAAATTTTTACATCAGTATGCTATAAAAATGTTAAATCTTGATGCATGTAATTATTCAGATTCGGATAACTCTGACGAAGATTAATTATGCATTTTAATCTAAATCTGAATAATTACATACATCAAGATTTAACATTGATTTTATGAATTGAAATAATAAAGAAGAAAAATAAATTATCAGTGGTAATTTTTTTTAATTTTGTCATCTAGTAAAATGTTGGATCAATTAGTTTTTATTGCAATAATTTACCTGCAGCTGCATGTGCAAGTTTAAAAATTACCTATAGCAATTGAACATATAAAATTTACAGTCATATTGATTTGAAGCCCAAAAAAAGTCTCACAATTAGACAAAATCTTGAAAAATACTATCATGTATTATTTTAAAAAATATAATAAACTTTTAAGATTTTTAATCTGTTGGAAGATGCCTAAATTTTAAATTGTATCTGCCCTGAGAGCTCTCCTAAGGGTTCTGAAATGACCTAAAATCAATTTCGGCCGGGGAACTTCGCCACCCTAGACCCCCTATGAGGGTTTTGTCCTCGACCCACAAGGGGAGCTAGGCGGGCAATTTGACCCCAGATTCCTAAAATGAGATTGTAGCCTTTTACTTTCAAATAAAGGGAAAACACTGTATGAATTATCAAATGAAATTGAGACATGTGTTTATTAATTTGATTAGTGATTATTTATTAAAAGTACCCTTTCTGGACCAGTGTCCTTCCATTTAGTGACTATGGGATATCCTCCTGGTATCCTATCAGGGTGTCAGGATACCTATGACGCCAGTTTATTATATTTTTTTAAAACTTAAAATAAGTTTTTATTTAATTAAAAATAATATTATATCAATTATAATTTGATCTAATTTGTTAATAAGATAGACAAAAAAATAAAATTGAAATTATTAATTATACAATTTGAAACTGATATGATTTGGCCTCATCGAGTCTAATACAAAGTTAATTCAATTAACTTTATAGTAACCATCAAACACTTTTAAAATCATGTAATTATTTTCATTTCTGTTCCTATTTGTGATCGTTTGAATTAACCTCTCAATTAATATTATAATGAAAACTCTTAGGTGTGGTTATAAATTCCTCGCTGACACCAATAGATACAGTTAAATTGATTCAAACATGAACACAACAAAATACAAGAGACAAATTTATTAGCATGATATTTTTCCCCATAACAATAATGAAGCATGGGTCGAAGAGCCACCCCACGTCCATTTTACAATGACACAAAAAATATATAATGTACAATATCAAAATTTACTGTAACAGTCGTCTACCCTCCTTCATATCATAATTAACGATCTGTGTATATGTAAGCTTTTTTCGATATGACGGAATCTGAAGTTGGACCTTTCCGGGGTAGTACACTCTTATATTCAAAGGTTAGATACATCAGATGCGTTAATCCACGAATTGAATCTTTGGATAATGAAGCCATTTGACAAAATATTGTTTGTTTCTTCCCTTTCCTCTGGTCTTCAAAATGTTTTCAACCTTCCATAGGTCGTCGTCTTTTACATCTACTTTCTGGAGTTCTGATTAATAAAAATTTTCTTTAATTGTATCCTTATCAAAATCCTGCACTCTGTAAACAGGCAAAATCCTCTGAGAAATTCTCTGAGAAATCACGAATATCTCACCCGTCCACCTTTCGTCATAATTCCGAGAAAATGGATTTCTGAGATGGGTGAGTCGAACGTAATAACCAATTTTGAATCAAACGGTTTTCTTACAGGCTTTGTCTTTTTAATATCTTATTGATCCCTTGGCCAATACATTCTCCACCATACGGCTGTTTCATGACCACTGTTAACACTTTTAGGCGTCATCCCAACTGATCTGTGATATGTTTTATTTCAGCCTTTGACAAATGTTTAAAGTTTGTTTGCATATTGATACCCCTGTTGATAAGTCATAAAACGATAAATCCTTGTTTTTCAGTTTGAATGACACGTTCTGCAATCACAGCTTTAGTTTCATTTTGAGCATATAGATGGGTTATTTAATAAATAAAAAACTTTTCAACTTCCTTGGAACAATATTCTTGTCCCTTATCTGTTCGTATTCTGTTGGGCTTTCTACCTCCTAGACAAATTTTCTGTAACGCATTGGCAACGCAAATTCCTTTTTTGTCTATTAATGAACGCATCCACAAAATATGTTGATAGGACTTCAATGACGACCAGTATATACGTAAATCCATCGTTGTACTTAGGAAACTTAGTCATATCCATGAGATCTGCAGAATACTGGTCATCTATGCCAGTCACCATAATTTTATTTCGTTGAAAACGTCTCCGTATTGTCTTTGTAAGCCTCTTGTTTTTGCAACCATTTTTTGATTTTATATTTACTTAGGCCTAAAAAAAAAGTTGTGTGTTTCGGGTAACCCGACCTAACTTACAATAATGGCCCGATCCTACCATTTTTAAATGCCTGATTTTATCCGACTGTGAATTTTATCTTATTTCCAATAAAAAATACTCTTTTAAATATGAAACAAACAAACATTCTTAGGATTCAGGCAAAAAAAATAGATAAAATAAAAAAAAATCTCCACCTACCTAACCTAATTTTTTCATCAGTGTTACCCTAAACACACTATTTTTTTCAGGCCTTATAACATATTTACCATCTTTTCTCACATACTGGAACAATTTTGTCTGACCCAAAAAAAACTTCCAGCATTCTTTGGATTGTAATAAATTTCATGTAAATAGTTTTCCCATGACCTGTTTTCTCGTCAATCCACAGCAACAAAATGAATAAACAGTACTATATTACACGGTTTTTATAGACAATTCATTCACCACTTTTATTCCCTGTTTCATCCTTAGAATCTACGTCATCATTCTCATCATCATCTTTGCCATATGTTGCCATTGCTTGTTGTTTATCTATCGGATTTTTGAACAGAACAAGATAATGACAATTTCGTTTTTGGGTTGGATCCTTATTATAGAACAAGTTTTGGTTAATAGCGATGACTGAGAGGTTTTTGTGATGACTCCCTTCCGTAAACAATTCATTGATTCGGGTTTCCTTGGAGGCGCTTGACATCATATCATCTAAAATCAGTTCATTTCTTGTCCGAGGATATAGAAACAAATCCTCTTCCAGATCCATTAGTATCCCTTTAACGAATTCAACACCAGGGGAAACTGTCCTTCATAGGTTGCCACCGTTTATACAGTCAAATTATTAGCTCTGGTTGGAGATTAATTTTAGTTAAAAAATTCTGAAATAGCTATTTGACAAAATACGGTTTTCAACATGAGGTAGGTCCAGATAAATTTATATAGATGTATAAATTGAAAACTCTGTTGTTGTTGCTGCTGCCGCTGTTTGAGATGTGTTTCCTGGTATTGATTTTGAAAAGTGTCATAGATCTTTTGCTGTGTTGAATAAGCTCCTTCTTGCTGTTGCTTGTTTGAAGTAATGTATAATTTTTGCTGCTGCTGAATCGACGTGGTAGATTCCTGTTGTTGGTTGGACCTTGTGGTATGTCCTTTTTCTTTGATTGGGTGTTTCAGTTTCAAGTGACGCTGTAAATCATGAGGTCATGCATAAGATTTTAGGCAAAATTTACATTGATTCATAATGATCGATAAACACCTCGACTGCAGAGTCTGAAATGGCTAGACGCTATCACTTAACTCCTCAAATAGCCATAACTGTGGCATTGTGAGAAATTCTCCAATGTCCATGAGCTAATGAGTGAATTCCATAGTGCAATATATACCGTTTATCATCAAAGGGAGAAAGAGTTGTCTTATTCAATGCAATGGTGTGTATCTGGTGTCTGTCCAATCTAAATGTAACCATAGTTTCCATGTGATATTCTCTTTGAAATAGATATTCTTTGTACGACAAATGACGAAATTTTGATCGTTTCACCGATTTCCTAACACATTTTGCTTTGAGTTTTTCACTTGGTCCGTAAGTGAGACTATACATTTTTAGTCTCAGTCCTACAAACTTTGTCATAAGTATTGACATGGTTTCATCTTTCATTTTTCCTCGGACCTTTTGTTGGTACCATTATATAGAAAATGATCGGTTGGATAGTCGCTGAAATCAAATTAATTTTTAACATTTTCCAGATCCTTGTACAAGTCTTCTGTAAAAATGTTGTAGCATAAGGAATCCGTGTCTGTGAACAGTAGCTCTGCCTCTCCTCCATATGTATATTTGACATGGTTATAGTGGTAATCGTACATCAATACCTTTGACATTGATAAGATAAAAATCTAACGTATATAGGCTGATTCAAGACCAGATTTTGTTCCACCGATGCCAGGTCTTGATGAATATCATAAATTATTTGAACCCTGGTTTTGCACTGACCTTAAGAAGACTTTGCTTACGGTGAATGAGCTGAATATCAACTCGTTTCCTGAGTTTTCCCATAGTCTTTCTAAACACACTGTTATTCATTAATTTGTAGAAGTCTTTTTCAAAGTCATTCTTAGCTGCATTCTTTCGCATGTTCATGTTAAAGTCAATATAGTTTTTCAACCATGGTTCCTGTTGAAACACAAGCTCTTGATGAATTTTAGTGACCTTCTTTCCAAGTGATAAATATAGTTGCAAATTCCTGTAGTAAATAACGTTATCTTTTTGGTTGTGTAGATTCGGAACCAATTTCCGAGTTGATGTTCCTTAAAGCTTGAGATCTTTGAGTAGCTTTTGCGGATAGGATGATAGCATATTTGGCTTCACTTCAAATAGTCCTAGTGCTAACGGATAATAACTGTAAAGGTCATGCAACTCTGCTGGATAATCAAGATCTACTGATAAAATGTAGCTTTCTTCGGAATTTTCACTGATATGTTTAATATCAGAAGAATTAATTTTCCGCCTGGAAAGCCATCTGAACCCATGTGTTGGAAGAGCTTTACTCATCGACCATTCATACAAGTTGTTTGCATCTAGATATATGAGGTACTTGTTTGGTTTGCTCTGGCTGTAATCTTCTATATATGGATTGTTAGCCGTGGCATATCTTTGCGATATAATAGAAATACCCCCCCCCCCCCCTAGACCCCTTTCAATGAATAGATGCATTTCACGATCTGTAAAAAGTTCTAATTGAATGTCTGTCATTTTAAGAGCCGCTTGCCATGCCAGTTCCAGTGCTGTGTAAAACTGTGCTGGGTCTAGTCCATAAATACGAAGACAGAGATATGTAAAGTTTTCAAATTCACCAGCTAAAAGAATGACGTCAGTTTCCGTGAAGAGATCGTGGTAGTCTCCTAAACTGGATGTCTCAAATTGTGCGTGATAATAGTCGGCTTCGGACAATTCCCGATCGTCAATATTATAGTGAAATGTTGATTTCCTTAAAAGGCATATTTCTTAAAATGTGTCCATACTATCCATGTAATCGTAAGGGTACACCCCTTTGCGCATGAGTAAATTCATCTTTTCGTTAATGTGACCAGGGTGCCGCTTTTCAATGTAATGATGGAGATGCTTTAACTTCTCTACGCCTTCCTTTGAAAGGTTTGGCACAAGTGTTTCTAGAGATGTTGACAGAAATTGAAAGGAGTTCATGAAATCCAGTTTTCCCATCAAAAAAGATATGTACTTTTCATGATTCTGTGAAATGCAGTTCAGCTTTTTGTTTTTCATTTTTCTATTGCTTGCATGATTTTGCGAGAGTCACATCCCTCTGTATGAAAGACACACGTATTCGATGTGCATGCAAAGTAAGCAGCTCTGTCTGTCCAAAATAATACGGATACCTTGGAATTTTTTTTAATTAATAAAAATATTTTGTATTTCATTGATTGTTGTTTACTTATTCTTTATTACAAACATTTTACTAAAATGTGTAGTTTATGCATTTAAAAGTTCGTGGAACCTGAATGCCTCGATCAGAAAGCAACCGACCGTAACTTTCTCAACCGATATAATTATATACCCCTGTGGCAGTAATGGAGCGATCGAAACTAATATGGCGACCAAATGCTTTTAGGACTTCATTTCAGCTTTAATCTAAACAAATGCGTCACATTCAAAGGAGTCTACAGTCATTGAGTAGTTCACAGTCAAAGGGGAGTCTACAGTCAGGGGGTTAGTCTATAATCAGGGGGTAGTCTACAGTCAGGGGGTAGTCTACAGTCAGGGGTAGCTATATATAGTCTACAGTCAGTGGGTAGTCTACAGTCAGTGGGTTAGTCTACAGTCAGGGGGTTATCTACAGTTAGGGGTAGCAATATATATAGTCTACAGTCAGGGGACAGTCTACAGTCAGTGGGTTAGTCTACAATTAGGGGGTAGCAATATATATAGTCTACAGTTAGGGGGTAGTCTACAGTCAAGGATAAGTCTATTGTCAGGGGGTAGTCTACAGTCAAGGAGTAGTCTACAGTCAGGAGTAATCTACAGTCGTTAATGAAACTCCTTATATGACGTCATAGGTATACCCACACCCTCGAAGGATACCAGGAGGACACTTCATAGTAACTCTATGGGAGGACACTATTCCAGAACCCACAGTTTTTCCCCTACTTTTAACATTAAAATTTCAATCATTCTGAATTATCTTCCCTTACAACAAAGCTTTGTAAGTTGGGCGACTCAGGTGTCTAAACCATTTTTTTAAAATATCGATACATACCTAATATGGATGTGATCACTTGTAATACATGTAGATCAAAACAGATTCTATTCTATAAATTAATTCTTTTTCTATATACGTTTTCAGAAGTGTTTTATTCAAATAGAAAATGCAATGTTAGGTTAGGCAAGACAGTTTTATTGATCTTTAACCAGCTAGTTAAAAAATACCTTCTTGTTTAAAAAGCAACACAAATCCACTTTTTTCGTTTCCACCATTTGAAAAGAATCGAAGATCGAGAGTTCTTCCAACACTTGTCGTTTTCAATTTGGATAACCTTCCGGGTAAGAATGGGTTGCAAGTATCAAAGATTCTGTTTTCCAATGTTGACCCTATAAAGGTTACAACTGATTTATAGATATCTATCTAACACAAAATCACGCTTATACACACAAACAAATTTAAGAAAATCGCTTATTAAGCTGTAAACGTGGTAAAGTAGAAATTAAGGGTGTAAAAAAAGATACTGTAGATTACTAATGAAACGCAAGGAACTAATTTCCGCGTAAAATCGCGAGAAGCAACTCTCGCGGGTTTTAAAACTTCACTTTAATTTTTCAGACAGATTGAGCTATAGGAAATAATAAGAAAGAATTGGTGTTCGCGATTTAATACAAATCAGAGGAATCTCGGAATTAAGTCTTATTTATCCTTGCATGAAAAAAGGAATTTACAGTGCTCTTACTATCGCTCAAGTACTTCGTTCTAATATTTAAATCCCGATAATTGCTTAAAACATTACCCATCCCCTCCCTGTAATTTGAATTTAATTTAGGTTTTAAGACAAGACATCGCTGACCTAAGCAATGAAAGCCAAAACTGGTCATGAAAGGTTTATACCGTCTTTAGATAACCAAATGCAAAATATACTAGCGGAAAAGAGAAACTGTGCATTATTCAATAAATGAAAAGAACATTTAAAAACTACAATGAGCAAATTTTATTTTTTTGTAATACTGTTAACAACTACTAACTACGTCTCATAACACATGAATGTCAACGTCGAATCACGTCAATTTCAGCACGCTCGAAAGTTATTTTTATTTGAAATTGAATTAACAGAATTAAAAACGCGTGTGACCACCATTTGCGTTCACGCATGCTTGACAGCGACGCCTCATTGATGCCACTAAAGTGTTCCGAAATGCTTGAAGGATGTTGTTCAAGATGTTGGTTAAAGCCTAGCCTAAATCAGACAATGTCACTGGCTGATTTAATAAACGGCGTAAACGTCTTTCCATTGCATCCCAGACGTGCTATATCGGCGACAAATCGGGGGAAACGCGGGTAAGATTTCCATTGACAATTTGTAGAGAGGTCCTTCCACGTGCTAATATTTCACCCCACACCATAACGCTACCTCCACCAAAGTGTCGACGTTGCACAACACAAGTGTCCTGGTAATGCTCTCAAACGCGACGCTATACCCTACAACGGCTGTCACTTCTATCCAAAGGAAATCTGGATTCATCAGTGAATAGAATATTGGCCCAGTCCTGTATTCTGAATGGCAGATGCGGTGTGCACCACACTAGTCTGGCGATACGATGACGTTGAAGCAGTACTGTGCGCACCGCTGGACGTCTTGGTCTGATGTTTTGCTTGCGCGGACGATTACGCACAGTTCTTGAACTAATTGGTTGAAGCCCTGAAATGCTACGGGCAGTCAAACTTGCTGTCTGAAAACGAATTCTGAGATGCACAATCTAATGTGGTTGTCCTGTTGACGTGACGTCACACAAGGTCGTCCAGAGCGCTGTCGATCTTGAGTGTTTCCAGATTGTTGAAAACGTCCATAATGACTGGATGATGATCCGATGAACTCCAAAGTGTCTTGCTACAGTATCTTGTGTCATTCCAGCTTGCAGCATCCCAACAATACGATTACGTTGGTTTTTGTCGAGACATGACATAGGGGTACATTTTGTTGAAACTAACGTGATTTCCTTATCATAAACAGTTTAAACAAATTCTTTACAGTTCTTATTCCAAACGGTATTGGCCCGTAAACTCGTGCGTACAAATTCTACAATAAACAACAGGTGCTCACTAACCATGAAAAAGTCCGTGCACCCGGACGATTACCATCCGATATTGTCAAAAAATTATCATTATCGACTGTTTAAATTTTATAAATACAAACCATAGATATAGAAAAATTATACTAAATTTTATGAGACACAGTTTCTTTTTTCCGCAAGTATATCTGGACAAATTAGTAGAAAATATCTTGTTTTATAAAGGTTTTAAAAGCAACTTTTTTCACGTACATTTAAAGTAAAATTTAGCTGAAGATCTGTAGCTCCCGGTATGAAAAATTCGAATGGACGACCTGGGAGCCAGAGTGCCCCCAAAAGTAAAAAATAATTTGGAAATATACGGCGCACAAAGATGTTTAGGACTGATATCTTATTTCCCCACTTATTCTGTAGAAACATTTAATTCTAAAACAAGTCTCGGCCATTGTACTACAATCAATTTACTTACATCTGTTTATATTTGAGACACCAGCTCCGGCCCCTTACAGTGAAATGGTGCCGTTTGGCTACATGTAACAATTGTGGCTCTCGATCTCGACGTGCATTTTGCATACTTCTTTTTCCGAGGTCAGTTACATGTAACGTGTTTATGAGAAAGTCCGATGGAAGTAAGGTGACAATACAAAAAGTAAACTGTTTTAATAGTAATCACTTTTTAACAGAATTTGTGTGGAAAGAATATACATAAGCTAGCCTCATGTTGAATAACTCTCACGTCATCCATTTGCGGTTTTTTCAGACCGGGAGCGGTGGGTAGAATTAAGCTTCTTTTCATATTACAGTTTTAGAGTAGAAGATATTTTTAAGTGTTCTCTTTTTAGTCGATATAACCCCTCCCCCACCCATTTGTGCTAAGTGGTTGTGAAAAAGATAAAAAAAGAAAAGTTTATGACAACGACAGTTTTGGCTCAGGTGAGCTAAAAAAGAGGCAGACTCCAACTTTTTAATAATAAAACGGTAGTTGTTTTGCACATTTTTTTTAAGACAGTGAGGCTTTTTTAAAAATTAAACATGGCTTTTTTATATATATTAAAATAAAAAACCATAAATCCCTGTCTTCCTCGCCTATATTCTTCGTAATTGTATATTGAAACCATGGACAACATTTGAAAATTTTTACATCAAATAATTTGAAAAACATTCCTCTTTTCTTTCGGTATTATTTTTTTCTTTTTGAAAGTGACATCGATTTTGAAATTTATCGATTTAATCATTGATATCTTGGTAAATCTTGTTCGAATGTATCAGCTGGTCAAAAAAACGAGAAAGAATGATAACTCTTGTTATCTTTCTTATCTCTGTAACTATGTCTTTAAAGACATTTCTTGATCCTTAAACTCTAAGTTTGCTAAAGAAATGTAATACGCTTGAAGCTATGTTGTGTAGCATGATGGGGCTTTGGTCTTTTGGTTTTAAGATACGTAATTTTTATGTTTGATTATAAGCATCAAAACATTCTCGAACGTTTCGGATGTCATTGTGTATGTAATGTTATTTGGAACGTCATTTATACATAAGCGGAACCGGCTGATGCATACGGATTACATGCCTTCTCTATTTAAGTGTCCGTCGAGAAACCCTATTTTGAAAGACATATAAGTAACAGCAGCAAATAAATATTATGCACATAAATAATAAGTGTTAATTGGCTTTGGATGTTTCTAATCAGGTAAAATGATGGGGAGGGGGTGTCATGTAAAACATTGTCTGTGGACAAGAGTAGCCAACATACCGTCGAAAACTTCAAAAACTTCCTCACACTCATCAAACGCTGTTGAGTCTTGTATTTGTTTAAAAAGTATTTCATACGATATAACTTTGTTTTCGTCGGCTGTTATCGACACTGTACATACTTCGTTTCTGTAAAACAACACATTCATTTATTTAACACATTTCTACGAAACAACACAATACATACATTTCTGTTCATGAATGTACTTTTAAGATTAAAAGAACAAATACAACGCTTGTAAAGAATGAAATAACTACTTACTCGTTATAATTGTCAGGAAAGTTACTTGAGGTTATTATTTGATATTCATCTGTCGCGGAAATTTTGGAATTTCCCGGACATGTCCCTGGAACACACAGAATGTATTTAAAGGCCCATGTTAATCGGGTTGCATTACTCAAAACGATACAACACGTATACCGGTGTCATATAATATTTTGAACCCTGTGATATATTCAAAATATCGCTGCAGTTTTATTGAACAAAAAAAATATAAGATATTGAAATTCGGTTTCAATTATTATTGCCGCAAAATATTGATCATACCTCTGCTTTTTCAAATGCTATTGGGAGGGGTTTCAAATTACTATGGCCATGATACATGTATGTTGAGCCCACCCCCTTTTTCCAATTCGAATTGGAGAGGGGGTTAAAAATTTCATACTTGCAATATAAGGACCTTCCCGTACAATTTCAAATTTCAATTGGAGAAGGGAGCTGCGATACATTGAACCCCCTAAAATTGGCAATTCCAATTATAGAGTTCTAAATATGACCACGATATATTGGTTCCCGAATATTTTTAATTCTGATTGTAAAAAAGATTTAAAATATTATGGCAGCGATATATTACACCCCCCCCCCCAATTTGCAATTCCAATTGAATGGAGGTTTAAAATATTATGGCCGTGATACAATGACCCCTTCCCATCCAATTTCAAATTTCAATCGGAGAAGGGGTTTAAAATAATATGGCTGCGACATACTGAACCCTTCCCTCTTCTGTTTTTCAATAGCCAATGGAGATGGGGTTCAAAATAGTATGGCTACAATATATTGAACCTCCTTCCTATTTCCATTTGCCCCTGGAAAGGGGTGCAAAATGTTATTTCTGCAATATATTGAACCACCTCCTAATTTCCAATTTCATTTGGCCTGGAGAGGTGTTCAAAATATAGTGACTGTAATATATTGACCCCCTCCCCCTGCTTTTCGTTTGCTATTGTAGAGGAGGTACAAAATATTATGTCTGCGGTAAATTTACCCCCTCTCTAATTTGCAATTCCAATTGGAGAGGGGTTCAAAATATTATGATCACGATATTTTTAACCTTCGTCATATTTTCAAATAGGAGAGGAGTTTTATTATATTATGTCCGCAATAGAATGTGCATCCATCTAATTTCCAATTTCAATTGTAGAGGAGGCTCGACATATTATGGCTGCAATATATTGAACCCCATTCCTATTTCAAATTGTAATTTGAGAGGGGTTCAAAATATTATGACTGCGATATAATGTGCCCCCATATAATTTCAATTTCAATTGTAGAAGGGGCTCAAAATATGATGGTCGAATATATTTAATCCCCTCCAATTTCTAATTCCAAAAAGATTATTGCTACAATACATTGAACCCCCTTCATTTTTCCATTCCCAACTGGAGAGGGGGTTTAAAATGTTATGACCACGATATATTGACTCCCCCTCCCGCTTTTCAATTGCTATTAGAGAGGAGGTTCATATTATTATGGCTGCAATATTGAACCCCCTCCTAATTTCTAATTCTAATTAAAGAGGGGGGTCAAAATATCATGGCCGTGATATATTGAACCCTCCTCCAATTAACAATTCAAATAAGAGAGAGGATCAAAAAAATTATGGACGCGATATATTCAACCCCATCCACTTTGCGATTCAAATTAGAGACGGGGTTCAAAATATTATGGCAGCGATAACTATATTGAACCATCGCCTTCTTTTTAATTGCTTTTGGAGAGGGAGTTCAAAATATTATGACCGTGATTTATTGAACCCCCTCCTATTTCTAATTCTATTTGGAGAGGAGGTTTAAAATGTTATTGCCGCACTATACTACCCCCTCCCCCTTTGGTTTTCAATTCAAATTTGAAATTTCATAGGAAGGGGGTTCAAAACATTTTAGCTATGATATTCTGAACCACCCTCCTTCTTTAATTCTAATTGGATGAAGGGTTCAAAATATTATGGATGTGATATATTGATCCACTTCCTATTTCCAATTGCAGTTGCAAATGTGGTTCAATGTTTAATGGCTTTGATAAGTTGAACCCCTCTTCTAATTTTTTTATGCAAAAGGAAAGGGGGTTCTTAATAGTATGGCCGCGATAAATTTAGCCCCCCATTCCACCTATTTTCAATTAGACTGTGAAAGTGGGTTCAAAATATTATAGCTGCGATATATTGAACCCCTTACTTATTTAAAACGCCCATTTGAAAGGGAGTTTCAAATATTAAGGCGGTGATATATTGAACTTCCCCTCCCATCTATTTTCAATTCTCTTTGGAGAGGGGGTTCCAAATAGTATGGCCGCGATATATTAAAACCCCGATCCAAATTCCAATTCCAAATGGAGAGGAGGCTCAAAATATATAAGGCCGCGGCATATTGAACCCCTTCCAATAAGCAATTCCAATAAGAGAGGGGGTTCAAAGTGTTATGGCTTTGATTCATTGAAGCCCCTCCTATTGCAAATTCCAACTAGAGAGTAAAGAGGGACGTTAAAAATAGTATGGCCGCGATATAGTTTATCCCTCCTTCTGGTTTTCAATTCCGATTAGAATTTCATAGAAAAGGGGTCCAACTTGTTTAAGCTGTGATATATATTTCCAATTGCAATTTGAGAGAGAGCATTTGATTGTGAATTAGTGACAATACACTCTCTGCCTAAAATGATTAGAAAGAAGTAAGTTTTGAAACAAAATTTGATTAAAAAAAGTCCAAGAAATTTGAACAATTAATGTCAATGTCATTTTTGCTCTATACGTTCATTTCACCATGGATCGGACACAAATTAACCATGCATCGTACAGTTTTCAGTGCATGATTTCTTCAAATGATAAGAAAAATATCTGCCCATTTCTTGTGATGTACTTTAAATGAGAAGTAAAATTAATGTTTAAAAAATAATTGATACAAACATTTTCTTCAGACCACTTCAAATTTTAGTTTTACGGACACAGCCTTTTTAGTCCAAAGTTTCTGTAGGAGCTGGCACGATAAAGAACCCCTCATGATAAATATTCCTATAAACGAAAGCACTAGTCTAAATTCCTATATGTAGATTTGAGGATTTACATTAAAAGGATTTGAATAGCAATTGAATGAATTTATTTTTCCGAAACTTTGTATTTTTGCATTAAAACCAGTAACTGTTATTTTTAATCTCTACTCAGTACTGTATAGCTGTCCGAAGCTTGGTAAATATTGTCCGATTCATGGTGAAATAGTTCAACACTTCATTAATTTGCTTGATTTTCTACATTTTTAACAATTTCACAATTATATCTCCAAAAATTAAACAAGGGGAAAACTTGTAACTTTTAAAACAAGTTTTATTAATATTTGGACGATATTTGATGCATGAACAAAGGGAAAAACCCAAAGGTGTCCGATGCATGGTGAAATCACCCTACTTTGTTACTCTGATGTATATTTTTCTATATTTCTAAGTTTATTTAATAATGCATTAAAACATCGGTTTTAAAACTTAAAACGTACATTGCACTTGTACATACAGTTATGAGGATTTCCTACGCCTCTAAATATGCTAAATGACCGTTATCGCCTGTGGCAGTGTTTATATAGTAATTATCGTGACCAAGCACCTGCTACCTAGCTTTTCTCACCTTTGGCTGTCTTCGACCCTTATTTTTTGGCTTACTTTAATGATTTGTTTTCACTTAACATCGTCGTTTATATAGTATATTATATAAATTAGATAGCACACAGTTGAGAAATTGAACAGACCTAAACTTTAAAGGTCTGTAAATATTTTAAAAGAACTGAAGATTCAAAAAACGTAAAATATCAGCTGTGCGAGTAAACTAGCTTATTCTATACGGGGGGAACGACAAACATGTTAAATAACATTTGTCTTAAACATAAAGAGGAATTTCTACAAAAGTGACCAAGTTTTTACAGTTATCAATGTACGTGTTCATATTTATTTACACTCTTACCGAGTACCCGGGTACTCGATCGGAAAAACGTCCAAGTAACCGAGTACTAAAAATTGACCAATTTGACATCCCTAGCTATAAATATAAGGAATCGTTAACAAAAAAAACGATTTTCTGATTTGTATATGTGTCAACTGTAACAAAGTCACGGTGAAATTTCCCCATTTTACCACAGATGATTTTAATTTTTACGGACATGTCCAATTCGTAAAAAAATAACGTGTAAACATTCAAATCACCCTATTTTATGACAAATTCGTAAAAAATTACAGCTTAAAAAATTACCCGTTATACGGTATAATGGCAGCGATAATTATATTGAACACGAATCTGCTTTTCAATTGCTTTTGTAGAGTGTGTTTAAAATATCATGGCCGCAATTTATTTAATTCATATATTCCTAATTCCAATTCCAATTGGAGAGTAGAGAAGGGGGGAAAAATATCATGGCCGCGATATATACCCCTATACTGGGATAGTATACTGGCTGATGTCAGCTATGATGGGAGCTGATAAATGTTTACCTAACACCGATGTGTATACGCAATACACAGGTGTTAGCCCCATTTTCTCCCACCTTAGGGCAACCATTTAGAATATCATTCATGCAGTACATTCTATGTTCTTTGTAACAAAAAGATTCACCAAAACAATATGTTTGGTATTCATAATATGTTTAAATTATTACAGACTGACAAATAAACCCACCATTATACCACCTGACTCCCCACCAAAAAAGAAAAAAAAAGGAATTCCAAATTAAGCCTTTTTTGTATGTGTATGCCTGAAGTTGGTATGGGAGGGAGGGGGGGGGGTCATTGATGAGAATTAAAAATAAGAAAGCGTTTCAATATTTCACGTACAGCTATAATAATACAATATATATCTTGAAACCCCTCTTGAAATCAAGGAGGTAGATGACAATTATTCTAATTTCATGGCCATAAAATTTTAATTTTGAACCACCTCTCCAATAGCCAAAGAAAAAGCGGGGTTTTCATTATTTCACAGTCAAAACGTTTTGAACCCTCTCTCTAGTGGGAATTCAAAATCAATGGAGGATTAAATGATTTGCAGCTATAATATTTTGAAAACCCTCATTACTGGTATTACATACTAGGGATGCTATAATGATTGTATGGGAATTGAATGTTTACCAACCCTGTGTATATACAGTACACAGGTGTTAGCTCTCTTTCTCCCACCTGATGACAAACATAGAGTAACTGAGTGTACCAAAACCATGAAGTTGTTAATAAGATCTAAGGGGGTTTAAAATATTTCATAGACACAATATCCTGATCCACCTCTCCAATTGGAAATAAAAGGGGTGTCGTTCTATATTTTCTAGCCATAATATTTTGACCACATCTCCTAAAGGAATATGAATTAGGATAGGTTTAGATATTTCACAGCCATAATAGCAATGAGCATAAGATGCAGGGGGGGGGGGGGGGTTAATATATCGCAAACAAAATATTTTTAACCCCCTTCTGAATAGCAATGAAAAGAAGTCGGGGTTCAAATATTTCACAGCCATTATTTTTTTAACCCCCTCTCCAAAGGGAATTTGAAATAGGAGACGGGTTAAAAATATAGCGGCCATAATATTTTTAACCCCTTTACCAATTGGAATTGGAAGTATGAATGGGGATCAATATATCGCAGCCAGAATATTCTGAACCCTCTTTCAAAAAAGAATTTGAAATAGGAGGGGGTTCCATTAGATAATCCCAGACTTCGATTTTTAGGGGTTTTTTTAAGGAGGGGAGTGATTTACAAATGTTTGATGACACAGGAAATGTTACAGAATATCGGGAATACATACATGTATAAAGAATATGTACGCGTATTCTATTCATTTATGCATACATACCAGAATCAACACCAGAAATGACGTAGATAAATATTTCTTCGTCGTTAGAAGAGTCGTTCGTGTCTAACTGTATGGAAATAGAATTTCCAGTGGAGGTAACAATTTCGAAACCTTCTCTTGTTCCAACAGCGACAGATGTAGTTGGCAAAATATCCCCTGATAGTCAGAGTGAATGAATAATTGGTACGATGTCAAGCTTAACAAAAATGATACATGTAATATGTCTATAATATAACTCTTAAGCGCTTTACACAGTTATTCAAAATGACATAATAAAACAGGAATAGTTTACATTAGACTGCTAACACAAAACACATGAAAAGGATTTAGATTAACTTAGATCAGGAGAACAAAATAATCGCAATCACCATGTAAAACCTCTCAGATATAGCATTACACTAAAAGAAACGCATTTCCTAAAAAACTACGCGAGCTTATTCATAGATTTGATGTTTTCCGAGTAAATCAAATTATATTTATACCGGTATTTTTGTTTTAACCGGTATAATATCAAAATCAAAATAATTTGAATATAATCTTAACTATACACTAGACTTACTAAAATGTTAGACTTATTATTTTAAACATAACATTTCATCCCTTGTTGTGGAAATGTTTTCTTGTAGCGACCTTTAACCAGAAACAACGCTATTGAAGATGCATTTTCTTAATTAATATTTAAGTTCATACCGTTTGAATCTCTCAGAGTTATTGTATCCGTTGCATCTTTCGTTATATCCGTAACACCAAGAACAATTCGCAGGTCTGCTTCTGTAATGAATTTCCAGACACATGTCGTGGACCTGTGTATAAAATACAACTTAGATTTTTTCACCAATCGAATATTTGCACAGCATACTGAAAAAAAATCAATTCATATGGTTTTATCATTTATTACTAGTATTCATATTTTATGTTCGCATTGTAGCAAGATCCACCGGCATTTTTTAACCATAATTGTGCCACGATGACGAATTTGGCCGGTTAAATATATGTCATCGGGTTCGGAATTGTTTGAATTATTACAATATAGAAACAGTCATACATATTTGAGGTGTTTGTCCGAGCCCTGCCGGAAACTGAGATGCTGTCATTGTTTGATTCGCGTATATTCAATTAATGTAGTTATACATGTTTTCTTTGATTTCTGAAAGTTCTCAAATAGTAAGGTGTTCCGTTTCCAACGGAAGACCCTCTTGTACTACGGTTTCATTTTCTTTATTAGGGTCTTCCGTTTCCAACGGAAGACCTGATTGTTATTGCTTTATTTCTTTTTAGCGTCTACCGTTTCCAACGGAAGACACTCTTCTTATTCTACGGTTTCTTTTTCTTTATTAGGGTCTTCCGTTCCAACGGAAGACCCTCTTGTTCTTCTTCGGTTTCTTTTTATCATCATACTTTTTCTTTTTTTTTTCTGATTCCTTTTCGGCTTCATAACTCAAAAAGTTTTTAACCGATTTTTATGAAACTTTCAAAGAAAATGTGCAATTATAATGCCCCTAAGATGTTAAAGTTTTTATAGCAACGTCACTTCCGTTTTTACAATACGTCAATTTTAAAAATTTAAAAAAGTCATTTTGTCCGCGGCTTTTTTCAAAAACGCTTCAAAAAGAAAGTTGAAATTTTTTGAGCTTATATATTGATCATTTTGCCTCTGTTATAAGGCTGGAAATGAAAATCCCTCACTTCCGGTCGAAACCGGAAGTAAATCAAATTTTTCGAAAATTTGAATTTTTTGAACAAATGAAAACACGTATATGTATTTTGTAGGACTTTAAAAGCTGAATCTAATTCCGAATACTGTTTTTTAATCGGATGATGCATTGGGGTTTAAAAATTGATTTTTTCGGAAAATTTGATTCCACGTTTCTTGGTTTATAAAAACAAAAAACTAAAAGTTAAATTAACTCGTACCAAAAATAAATGTTAAGTCGTGCTTGAACACATTCGGATTTTTTTGTTAAGTCGTTCTTGAAATCGAATAGGTTTTTGTTTATTCGTACGCAGAATCATTCGGATTTTGTTAAATCGTACCAAGAATTATTCGATTTTTGATCTTTTCGTTTTAGGTGATCTTGTTACAGTCGGTTCAAGCATATCTTTTACAACATACACCATAGCATAGCATAGCATAGAATTGAAATCTCATAGCATAGCATTGAAATCTCAAATCATAGCATTGGAATCTCATACCATAGCATACAATCTCATTCGTCATATTTTACCATAGCATACCATAGCATAGCATACAACATTCTTTTACCTCGGTTTTAAATGTTTTTCTTTGAAAAAATAAATGTTTACATTAAAGATTTGTGGGAAACTTTTCTTTCTTATTATTTTACTTCAAAATGTGTGGATATCCTCTGTGTATGGAGGCGTTTTTGTTCAAATCTCATAGCATACCATAGCATAGCATACCATATCATTGAACCCTTCATTTTATTTTCTCATAGCATAGCATACAAATCTCATAGCATATCATACAAATCTCATAGCATTTCATTAAAATCGCATACCAAAGCATAAATTTGTAAAAGAAATGCATGAAATGACTGTATTGGTTTAATAACTTTGCTTCTTACAGGAACATATAGCTTTAATTTCGACATTAACGAAAGACCCACTCGTTGTTTTGCAACGAGTTTTGCTCTAGTTATTATACTTTTTCTTTCTTTTCTTCTGACTCCTTTTCGGCTTTATAACTCAAAAAGTTTAGAACCGATTTTAATGAAACTTTGAGAGATTATGTGCAACTATAATACCTCAAAGTTTGTATAGTTCTTTGAAAACGTCACCTCCGTTTTACGTGAGGTCATTTTTAAATTTTTCAAAAAGTCATTTTGTCCGCGGCGTTTCTCAAAAACGCTTTAAGATAGAGGCTTGAATTGATAATGGTTATGATTAGGTCGGTTTACCTCTGTAATAAGGCTGGAAATGAAAATCTGTCACTTCCGGTCGAAACTGGAAGTGAATCAAATTTCTCGAAAAATTAAATTTTTTGATCAAATCAAAAACGAAAATGTGTGTTGTAGACCTTTTGAAGCTGAACCTAACACTGAAAACCGTTTAAAAATCGGACGATGCTTTACAGAGATATTAGGCTTTAAAAATTGATTTTTCCGGATATATTGATTCTGCGGTTTTGGTTAAGAAAGTAGCATCAAGTTCTTGGTTTAATTAACGTGTACCTTAAAAATTAATTGTTAAGTCGTACTTGAACATATTCGGATTTTTTGTTAAGTCATTCTTGAAATCAGAAAGGTCTATGTTTAGTCGTACTTAAAATCATTCGGATTTTGTTAAGTCGTACAACGAATAATACAATTTTTTCATCTTTTTATTTTAGATACTCTTGTTATTGGTTTAAGAGCTCTGTAAGAGCTTCTTACAGGAACTTCCAGCTTTACTTCCGACACAAACGGAAGACCAACTCGTTGCTTTGCAACGAGCTTTGCTCTAGTTATTCTTTTTTTCCTTTTTCTTACTTTTTTGGAGCGCTATTTCTCAAAAACCTTTCAACCGATTTGCACAAAATTTTCAGGACTGATAGACCATGATATATATATGCGCTACATTTTTATAAATTTTGCAAATGATGATGTCACTTCTGGTTTCAGGTATTGAGGATTTTGCAAATTTTTAGCGGTCATTTTGTCCACGCATCTACTCCATAACTATTAATGATAAAAGCGTGAAGTTTTCAGGGATTGTAGATGAATGTCTGTAGATGTACCCCCCTGTTATCCAATTATGAAAATTGCTCAAGGCCTCGAAGCTCGCCTGAACTTGAAAATTAGCAATAAATTTTTTCCCGAAATTTTTCCACTTTTCTGTAATATCTTTTGACGTATAAATATTTTGACATAACATGTAAAGCGAAAGTTGTTTCAAATTTCACGGGCTTTCATTTGACTCTAAAGTCTTTAAACAATAACTCTTTACTGAACAAAAATTTGTTATCAATTGTAGAAGCAAAAATGTTTATTGTAGAGCTGTTTATCTATGCAGTACCATGCCTAAGTCATATATTACGTAATTAGAGGTTTCAAGGGGCCATAATTTCAAAACTTTGATCACAATATCTGATAAAGGAAAAATATTTTGAAACGCAATGTAGAACAAAGTTGCTCGAATAATGATCTGTACAATATGCTTTCTTATTTCTTATTTTTGTTGATGGCCCCATTAAGGAGTTTAAGGGTCGGCCCCTAAAACACAATTGTTCAGATACAATGTATCTCGAGAACGGTTAACAATTCGTGAACACTTCTTGAACAAAATATGTTTATATTTGCAAAACCTTTCCTGTCATATCAGGAAAAAGGGGCTGGCCCCTACAATTAGGGGCCAAGGAGGCATTAAAGTCTTCTTACGATAACTCTTTACTGAACAATAATTTGTTATTGATTATAGAAGCAAGAATGTTCACTGTACAGCTGTTATCTTTACAGTACCATAAGTTCAAAACTTTGATCATTATTATCTGAAAAAAGGAGTAGTATTTTAAAAAGCAATGTAGAACAAAAAATGTTAAAGAGAATGTTCTAAACAATATGGCAGCTTTTCCAACGGAAGACCTTATTGTTTTCGTTCGTTTTTTTTCCCTATTATTTTTTTTTTACTTACGTATTTTGTGTACGCGATTTCTCAAAAACTACTCGGCCGATTTACATGAAACTTTCAGATCTGATAGATATTGCTCTGAACCTTATTGTAAATTTTTTTTAATGTTGACGTCACTTTCAGTTTTGAGATATTTACGATTTAACAGTTTTTGGAGGGTCGACTTGTCCACGAAGGTTCTCATAAACTAAAAAAGATATTGAGTTCAAATATTCAGGAATGATAGATGAAAGATTGTAGATATGTAATAGGGCATTTATAATTTTTCAGCGCTAAAAGCGCCGAAGTTCGGTAGCGCTCAAAAAATGAGATAAAAGAGCGTTGTGATTTTGCATGGTTTTCTTAATTTATCTTTTTTCCCGGAAATATTTTGTTAAAACATGTAGAACAGAAAAGATTTATGTTTAAAAGAGCTTTCATATGACATCAAGAAAAAGGAACTGGCCCCTCAAGTTAGGGACCTAGAGTTCTTGAAAGTTATCGCTTTATAACTCAAACGTGGTTAAGATTTCGATATGGCTGTCGCTGCAAAAGTTGTTCATTATGATCTTTTTAATGTCGTGACAATAATATTTTGTTCGGGTATTGCGTAATATGAGTATAAAAAGCTAGACTTGTTACCATGTATTAGTGTTTTATTTGGCAAATAAACGGGGTGTTTGTGCGTATACCTGACTTTATATAAAGGGCACCAGTTTACATACGGAAAGTGTTTAAACATTTAAATTATTTTCTAGTGAAACACATTATTGATAAAAGAACTCATTCTTTGCAATGCCTTTGAGTCGCTTTTAAAATCTAGCTGGATTCGGAGCTGCGTTTGTGAACACCCTTTGCCCGCGGCCGAGGAAATAGGTCGCGGCTGGACTAGCGAGCGGTCTGCCGTTATCTAATACACAAGATTTGCGTCTTGCTGTAATGCACACACGTGTTTATTTATGTAGCTTCAAATACAAAAACTCCGATTTTAAAAGTAAATAAGAAAGATTACAATTTTATCTACTACCATATAAAGTGAGTTAATAAAAAAAGGTTACACTTTTACCTACTACCATATAAAGTGTACCAGGATACATGCGGAAAGTGATTAAACAGTTTAATTCTATTCTAGGGAAACACATTATGGATAAAAGAATTGCCTCTATACAATCCATTTGAGTTGCATTTAAAATCTAGCTGGATTTCGAGCTGCATGTATGTAAACAATTCTACATATCAGATCCCTTGCCCGCGGCCGAGGAAATAGGTCGCGGCTGGACTAAAAGCGAGCGGTCTACCGTTATCTAATACACAAGATTTGCGCCTTGTTGTAATGCACACATGGCTTTATTCATGTAGATGCAAAAACACAAAGAATTCCGATTTTAACGATATAAAAGAGTAAAAGAAAAACGATTATACCATTACCTACGAAGTAATGCTGTTTTGTATCGTAATTGAAAAGAAAAATAGTGTGACTGTCATTGAAATAAGGCGTTCTTTGTGATTTTGTCTATGTCATGAAATAGTATTATTGTTGGAAAATGAAATTCAGTAATGTCAAACCCACCACGTTGGGTGTACATTTACATAGCACGGGCCGAGGAGATGCCGCGCTAGTGAACAACCGATTTGCTGTAGTCTCGGACACATGCTTCTCGTGTATATACTTTATCACACAATTGAATGTTCATTAATTCTTTATTAAATTATTTTTATTTTCAATTATATTGGTAAAAGATGCATCAAACCATTGATTGAAATCAAAGTGCGTAAAGTAAAAACAAATGCGATCAATGAATATAATACAATGTGTTACAGTCGTACTAGTTGAAATGTAAATACATTCACCTGTGTCTATTTCTGACATTTTGCTGCTCAGAATTTAATGCATTACATTACCTACTTCGACAAAATATAGGCGATTTTCACAAAATGATTATTCCAACACACACATCGTAAGTATCTGTAATATGTGATAATTCATTTGGCTAACAAAATATAAGAATCTTTTTATGAGGCAAGAGAGAGAGAGAGAGAGAGAGAGAGAGAGAGAGAGAGAGAGAGAGAGAGAGAGAGAGAGAGAGAGAGAGAGAGAGAGAGAGAGAGTTGAAATATATTTCAAAAGCGTTCGAGATAAGGCAATTTTACATGCTTGCGGTAGGTGCGGGCACGATAAAACTAACCATTTTTGGACAATTTTTTTAAATATTCAGGCCGTAAAAGACTAAGGGTCACACTATTCGTTTAACATTTGTTCAATGGTAGTCTGATTCATAAAAAAGAATATTCATTGCTGATTTTATTCTTTTATTAATTAGATTTTATTGTTTGTTATTGAAATTTTATTTTGAAAGAATATGCAAGTTTTAAAAAAGTTTATGTACATTCGATGAGTAAAAGTTTTGATTGGATTCGGACAGTTTAAGATCGAGTAGAGGACAACCACATGATTAAAAATACTTCTTGTATGCTTTATTATGTATTTTCTGTCTGATTAGGACTGTTCGTTCCTAAAAGAAGCGCTCGGCGATCGCGTAAAGAACGTTCTGTTAAGTACAACACCTGATTGGAGTACATGCTTATATGTATTTTATTAAAGCGAAATTGTAGAGGTTATGGAGTCATTAAGCAAATCAAATTTGCCAATTAAGCAATAGCAGTTATCCAATGCCTATGATTGATAATTTTACACGGTAAGTTAAATACATGTAAATAGGAATTTTAAAGCACTACCCGTCCCCTTGTAAAGAGCTTCCGTTTCCGACATTCTTTTCTTTTATTAACGATTTTTGTGCCCGCATTTTCTCGAAAATGGCTCAAATGTTGTTACAGGGCCCGATAAGGAGACCCCTAAAATTTCTTTCTCAAATATATCTATCCAGAGCGGTATGAAATTTCAAACTAATTTGTGCATATTATATGTGCATGAAATGACAATTTTCCTGTAACGTAACAAAAATTACACATTGTGAAATCTAAAAGTTTCTAAAGAACTGCGAACGCTAACGCCCGTTTCCCGCCTACATTTTACATCCAAATATTTTGGAATTTCTGTCAGATATTCAAAAACTATAAAAAGTATAATCAAATCCTAATCAATTTATATCAAAATAAAATTTGTAATCAAATGAATTATCTTAAAACAAAAGTTTTGCTAACGCGGTGTCTTAAAAAATGTCATCGAAATGAGTGAGGAAAATATTTTTTAGCGGCCAATATGTGCATAAAAACTTAATAATAACATATTTACGATAGATATTAAAGTAAAATTTTATTTTAATTCATATCTGTTAATTATTTTTTAAAAATTTTCAAAGCAAAATTCTTTTTTTGGAATGTATTTCGGTCTGTAGACATATGTCCCCCCCCCCCCCCCCCCCCGTGAAACAACAAACCCTTTGGTAAAAATATGCTAAATAGCAATAATAAAATTCCCTCAAAAGGAATTTTTGTTTCACAGGGGGGAAAGATGTTTTAAAAACATTTCTGTTTTCCGTTATTTTCTATTATGAAATGAGCTATTTTAACCCAAAATACAAAGTTATCTCTCTTTGTTTGACCAAATCATTTGTATTTAATGAAAATATATATAAATGATTACATTATAATAAAAAATAACTTTGATTAGACAACTTTCAAAAAATGACTTTTAGTTAGGCGGTTAGACAATGCTATCGTTCGTAGTCCTTTATCATTGAAATTAATATTTTTAGACGACCAATGCAGTAAATTTCTCTAGCCGAGTCTTTCGTTCAACAGCGCATCGATTGAACATTTCAGCTTGATTTGCAACAAAAGGGTGAAACGACCATGATATTTGACAGATTAGGATAAAAGGAGTTTAAAAGTTATGGATACAAAATACAAGTGCGATTATATTTTGTAGGAGAAAAAAATAATAATTAAAATCAACATTTGCCATAAATACAAAATTTTATCATGAGAATAGTTTATATTTTAGATCCGCCGAATATTTCCATTTCTCCTCATTGTTTGGTGCCTGATTTGAAATTATAACGTTTCGAGGTATAATGAGGGAATGACAAACGATATCGGCAGTCTTACTCCCGCAGTTTTCTGAATCACGGCCTAAAAAAAAATGGGGTGAATTTATAATCTAATTATGGGAAAAATGCGTATTTATTTATAACAAGACTTAACGGTATAAACTGAAATAAGTTGCTACTTTGCATCTACATTTACAGTTGTTTAAATCAATAGCAACGACAGAAAAATTGGTCGATGATTAAGAATTAAGTATCTCGCAGAAGGCCGATCGATCGATAAGTGGCCGGACTACGGGAGATAACTCTTACTAATTATAAGCAATCGGGTTTTTTTTTTCCATCGCGGCGCCGTACAGAATAGACAGATATAAGAAGGGATGACTTCTTTAAATTAGGCGATCAAATGGCTCTAAAGTCCTTTTTCTGTAGCCCTTTACTGAGAGATATTTTGTGAAAGGTTACAGAGGCAAATATGTTTATCTTAAAATTATGTATCCAAGCAATGTACTGATCTTATCATGTGTTACGAAATAAGGGTTATTTAAGGCCAAAAGTCCAAAATTTGATCATCCATTTCTTAGAAAGAAAAACATATTTAGAAATGCAGTACCAAATAAAATTGTTTAAAATTATGTTCCTAACAATATGCAACCTTAAGAATTTCGTTAAACGGCCCCTATAAGGAGATAAGGGATCGGCCCCTAAAACGTTCCTTTCCACATAATTAAAAAAAAACTGAATCAAATTTCTAAACGCTTGTTGATGAAATGTGTTCAGAATTAAATGAACTTTTGTTTGATATCAAGAAAAGAGGCTGGCCCCTCAAATAAGGGGACCAAAGGCCTTTAAAGTATTTTATCTATAGCCCTTTGCTGAGAGTTATTTTGAGATATGTTATTAAAGCTAAATTAGGTATAATACGTTTATATATCATAACAATATGTTTTTCTCTTGCGTTACCTAATTAAGGTTTTAGGGGCCAGAGGTAAAAAAGTTTAATCCTTTCTATTTTAATTGGAAGAAATGCAAGTATTTGAAAAAAAGCAATGTAAGAGATGTTTTGAAAAGCGATTCAAAAAAGCATTAGTACTCCACTCTTCTTTTCAAAATCATGTTTTGTTGTCAAAAATCAAAGTCGATGGTGTCATATTTCCTTCTAAGAAATGGACGGAAGACCTCCTTGTTGCTCGCGACGAGATCATGTCTAGTTATTTTTCTTCTTCCGTTTTTTGTGCAGCGATTTCTCTGAAACGGATCGGCCGATCGTCATCAATTTTTCAGATATAATATATATAACTTGATAGCAATTTTTTTACATTGAAGACTTCATTTACGTTTTTGAGATATAGAGATGTTTTCAATTTTTGTATGGGTATTTTGTCTGCGGACGTTCTCTTAAATTAAATAAATTTCTACGGTTGGTAGAAGAAAAATTGTTTTGCATGGTTGTTGTTTTATACGTCTAGCGCTAAATGCGCCAAAGCTCGGTAGGGCTCGACAAGTGAGATTTGAAAATCGTCGTTAATTTTCATGTTTTTCTTCATTTATCTTTTTTCTGGAAAATATTTTGTGAAAACATGTAATATAAAATTAGTTTAAATTTACAAGACCTTTCAGCTGATATCAAGCAAAAAGAGCTGGCCCCTTAAATTAGGGACTCAGAAGGCTCTAAAGTATTTTATCTATAGCTCTTCACCAAGGGACATTTTGTAATAGATTGTAGAAGGAAATATGTTCATCTTACAGTTAGGAAGCCCAACAGCATAACGATTTTCTGATGTGTTACGTAATTAAGGGTTTTCAAGAGTCAAAAGTCCAAATTTTTGATCATCTCTATCTCAAACAAGAAACATTTTTGAAATGTAGTATAGAATAAAAGATGCTAAAAATGATGAACTTAACAAAATGCAACCTTTAAAATTTAGTTCAGCGGTTCCAAAAAGAGATAAGGGACCGGCCCTAAAACGTTTGTTCTGAGATATCTCAAGAATAGTAACAAGTTTTATAAACATTTTTTGAACACAATGTCTTTAAAATTAAAAGACCTTTCATTTAATGCCAAGAAAACGGGGCTGGCCCCTAAAATAAGGGTCCTAGAGGGCTTTATAATCTTTTTCCTATAGGTCTTTACCGGGGGATTATAGAAGCAAATATGTTTATTTTACAGTTATGTAGCCTAATAGTAAAGTGAACTTAATGACATGCAGGCATTAACATTTGGTTCAGCGGCTCTAATAAGGAGTTAAGGGACCGACCCCTAAAACGTTTTTTCACAGATTTCTCAAGAACGGTGACAAATATCTAAACACTTGTTGAACAAAGCTTCTTAACCTGAAACAAAATAGAATCTGGCCCTTAGAATGTAGACACTTTTTCTGTTTTAAATGATATTTAGCTGTTAAATAACAAAATCAAACATAAATCTCAAATTCTAAAATCAGACGGTAGACCTCCTCGTTGCTCGCAAAGAAATCGTGTTTAGTTAAGGTCTTCCGTTTCCAACGGAAGACCTTATTGTTTTGTTCGTGTTTTCCTATTACTAAGGTCTTCCGTCTTCAGGGGAAGACCTTCATGTTTTTCTACGCGTTGTCATTCTTCTATATTATTATTTTTCTTCTTGATAGTCACCCTTAATTTCTCAGCCATTTCTTAATTGATTTTAATGATTTTATCAGGGATGATGTCTTAGATAAATGTTTTTTTTTTGCATTTTACTTCCTGTCTGAAAATGCACTTCCGCTTCTGAATTATCTCCCCTCAAATTAGGGGACCAAAGGGCTCTAAAGTCTTTCATATGTAGCTCTTTATTGAGAAATGTACACAATTATAGAAGCAAATATGTTTATTTTACAGTTATATATCCAAGCAATGTAATGATTTTATCATGTGTTACGTAATTAGGGGTTTTTAGGAGCGAAAATCCCAAATTTTGATCAGCTATATCTCAGAAAGGAAAACTTTTTTGAAATGCAGTATTGAAAAAAGGATGCTCAGAATAATGTATAAAATCATATGCAATTTTCAAATTTTGTTAAACGGCCTCTACAAGAAGATAAGGGATCGGCCCCTAAAACGTTCCTTTCTCATATATCTCAAGAACGGCAACAAATTTCTCAACAGTTGTGGAACAAAATGGGTTGAGATTTAAATGACCGTTTATTTGAGATCAAGAAGAAGGGACCGGCTCCTAAAATTAGGGGACCAAAGGACTCTAAAGTATTTTATATGTTGCCCTTTACTGAGGGATATTTGTGACGGTTATAGAAGCAGATATGTTTATCTTACAGTTATGTATCCAAGCAATGTATTGATTTTATCATGTGTTACATAAGGATTTTTAGGAGCGAAAATTCCAGAATTTAGATCACCAATATCTAAGAAAGAAAAAAATATGTTTGAAATGCAGTATAGAAAAAAAGATACTGAGAATGATGTACTAGATAATATGCAATTTTCAAAAATTCGTTAAACGGCTCCTATAAGGAGTTCAGGGATCAGCCCCTAAAACGTTCTTTCCCATATATTTCAAGAAAGGTAACGAATTTCTAAACAGTTGTTGAACAAAATGTGTTGAGATTTAAATGACCTTTTATTTGATATTAGGAGAAAGAGGCTGGACCGCAAATTAAGGAACTTAACGGCTCTAAAATCTTTCATCCGTAGCTCTTTGCTAAGGGAAATTTTATGAAAGGCTAAATAAGCAAATATGTTTATCTTACAGTTATATATCCAAGTAATGTAATGATTTATTTATGTGTTATGTAATAAGGATTTATTTTTTAGGGGTCAAGAGTACATAAAACTATGACCACCTACATGTATATCTCAAAAAGGAAAACATTTTGAAATGCAGTATAGAAGAAAAGATGCTCAAAATGGTGTACTTTACAAAATGCAACCTTCAAAATTTTGTTCAGCGGCTCCAATAAGGAGATAAGGAACAAAGCTTGTATCACTGATACAAAATAGTATCTGGCCCTTAGAATGTTGACCCTGTTTTTCTATTCTGAATCATGTTCAGCAGTTCAATAGCAAAATCAAGATCGAACATATATCTCAAATTCTGAAATCAGACGGAAGACCTCCTCGTTGCTCGCAACGAGATCGTGTCTAGTTATTATTATTATTTTTTTTTTTTAATTTTCTGCACGCTAGTTTTCGGAAATGGCTCGGCCGATTTTCATGACGCCTTCAGATCGGATAGATATTAATCTGAACCTTAATGAAAAAAAATATTTCAATGACGTCATTTCCGTTTTAGAGATATTGACGTTTAGAGGGGCAGCTTGTCCAACAAACTCCTCCTAAACGACAACAGATTTTAAATTCAAATTTTCAGGAATTGTAGATGAATAATGAAGTTTTGTCTAAAGGGAATCATTTATGTCTGGTTCAAAAGGCGCCGAAGCTCGCCTGAACCCGAAAATGAGATATAAAAAGAAGTGATTTTTCTTGGTTTTCTTTATCAATCATTTTTATCGAAAATATTTTGTGAAAACATGTTAAACAATTTAAATTCAACACAATCTTTCATTTGACATCAGGAAAAGGGGCTGGCCCCTCAATTTAGGGGCCAAAACGTCTTTAAAGTCTGTCCTCTATAACACTTTACTGAGAAATATTTTGTGTTTGAGAAGCAAAAATGTTTATCTTACATTTATTTTACTTTACATTATTAAAAAAAAAATATGCGTTACGTAATTATGGGTTTTAAGGGGAAATAAGTCAAAAATTTCGATCACTTATATCACAAAAAGGACAACTATTTTGAAAAACAATAATAAAATAAAAGATGCTTAAAATGATGTTCTAATTAATATTCAACCATTATAATTTCGTTTTGTAGCCCCAATAAGGATATTGGGGGCCAGCCCCTAATACATTCTTTCCCAAATAGCTTAAGAACGCCAACAAATTTCTAAACACTGATTTAGCAAAACATGTGTAATATTAAAAGACCTTTCATTTGACATCAAGAAAAAGGGGTTGGCCTCTCAATTTAGGGCCCAAAAGGGCTCTGAAGTTTTTCATCCATAGCACTTTACTTTATATTATCATGATAACCTGTAAACTAAATTCCATTTCAATATGGTCATCCTATGCGAAGAAAATGAGCGGAAACTGCAAAAAAGTAGAATTTTTCTACGTTCAAGGGCCATAACTCTGTCGAAAATTGCTCGATTGTACCCAATATCAAACTTGACCTAGATATTCACATGAAAAACCTGTATTCCAAATTTCATTTCAATATGTTCATCCTCTGCGAAGAAAATGAGCGGAAACTGCAAAAAACTAAAATTGTTCTTTGTCCAAGGGCCATAACTCTGTCGAAAATTGATAGATCGTACCCAATATCGAACTTGACCTAGATATTATCAATGTTAACCTGTATATTAAATTTAATTTTAATATGTTTATCCTCTGCGAAGAAAATGAACGGAAACTGTTGGTGGACCGACTGACCGACCGACAGACCGACCGATTGACATACAGCAGCAAAGCAATATGGCCTCCCTTTTTCGAAGGCGGGCATAAACAATTTCATGCGTTATGTAATTAGTGATTTTAAGGGGCTCGAAGTAAAAAAAAATTATTACTTTTATTACAAAAAGGGACAACTATTCTGAAAAGCAATATAGAATAAAAGATGCTTAAATGATGTTCTAAACAATATTCAACCATTATTATTTCGTCTTGTGGCCCTATTAAAGATATAAGGCGCCATCCCCTACAATGTTTTTTTTTTTCCAGATAGCTCAAAAACGGTACCAAATTGAACAAAATATGTCTAGTATCAGAATACCTTTCATTTGACATCAGGAAAAAGGGACTGGTCGCTCAATTTAGATACGAAAACGGCTCTGGAGTCTTTCATCCATAGCACTTTACTGAGAAATTAGTGAGTTATAGGGTCCGCTCCTAGAATAATTCTTTGCCAGGTATATGATGAATAACTGTTAAACAAAATGTGTTTAGTTGTAAATTCCCTTTCATTTAATACGAAGAAAAAAGGACCTTACTGCCATGTACCAATACAATATGATATTTTTCTCGAGTGTAATTAAGGGTTTTTAGGGGTAAGAATATCAAAATTTTTTGATCACCTATATCTCGTAAAGGAAAAATATTTTGATAAGCAGTATAGAAGAAAAGATGCCCAACGTGATCTACTGAACAATATTCAAGCATCAAAATCTAAAGAACAGTAACGAATGTCAATATATTTAATGAACAAAATCTGTTTAATTTTAAATTCCCTTTCATTAAAAATTAAGAAAAAGGAGCTGGCCCCTAAAATTGGGAACCAAGAGGGGTCCAAATCTATTCCAAATATCTTAAGAATGGAATAATTTTTAAACACTTGTTGAATAACATGTGTTAAGAATAATAATTTTCTTTATGAATTATAAAGAAAATAGGGATGGTCCCTCAAATTTCGAACAAAGAGGGATCCAAATGTTTTCAACCAGAGCGCTTACAACAGAAATAAAATAATCTCTGTCCTTATAATGAAGACTCCTTTCTTTTATGTTTAAATCATGTGTAGCTGTTAAAAAGCAAAGTCAGGGTCATACATACATGTATCTCAAGTTCGTAAATCGGACGGAAGACCTCCTCGTTGCTCGCAACAAGATCGTCTCTAGTTATTTTTTTTTTCTTACAAATTTTGTGCACGCGAAATCCCGAAAATGGCTCGGCCGATTTTCATGAGACTTTCAGATCTGATAGATATTGATCTGAACCTTATCGGATTTTTTTTTATTTTAATGACGTCATTTCCGTTTTAGAGATATTGACGTTTTAGCGATTTTTAGAGGGGCAGTTTGTCCATCAAACTCCTCCTAAACGACAAAAGATAATAAATTCATAGTATCAGGAATTGTATATGAATAATTGTAGTTTGTTTTAAAGTGAATCATATATGTTTATTGCAAAAGGCGCCGAAGCTCTCCTGGACCCGAAAATTGAGATAAAAAATGTTTAGTGATTTTTCCTGATTTATTTGATCTATCTCTTTTATCAAAAATATTTTGTGAAGACATGTACAGCAGTTAAAGTTAAATTTTACAAGAGCTTACATTTGAAGTGAAGAAAAAGTGTTTGGTCCCTCAAATTAGGAACAAAAGGGCTCTGAAGTCTTTCTTTCATAGCACTTTACTGAGAAATATTTTACAATATGTTTAAAAAGCAAAAATGTTCATCTGAAATTTAATTAACTATATATTATTAAAAAAAAGTGTCATATATTACGTAATAAGGGGTTTTAAGGACCAGAAGTCGATAACTTCGATTCGTTATATCTGAAAAAGGACAAATATTTTGAAAAGCATTATAAAGTAAAAAAAAAATGCTTAGAATGATGTTCTAATCAATAAACAACCATCAAACTTTCGTTATGTGGCCACGATAAGAAATTAAGGGGTCAGCCTCTAAAACGTTCTCTCCCAGATAGCTCAAAAACAGTAACGAATTTGTAAACACTTGTTTAGGAGAACGTAGAGGGACAAGCAACTGCTTTAAAAATCGCTAAAAAGTCAATTTCTCAAAAACGGAAGCGATGTCATCAATATAATTAAAATCCTATAAGGTTTTAATCATTACCTATCAGATCTGAAAGTTTCGTGAAAACCGGTCGAGTCGTTTATGAGACATTGCACAAGATTTATAAGAAAAAAATAATAATAACTAGACACAATCTCGTTGTGAGCAACGATGGGGTATTCCGTTCGATCTTCAGATGGTGATATGACATCATTGACTTCGCTTTTTGATAACAAAACATGATTTGGAAATAGGAGTGGAGTACTAATGGTTTTCTGTATCGCTTCTTATAAGCTCTCTTACCTAGCTTTTTCAAATATTTGCATTTCTTCTGATCACAATTAAAAAAAAGATTAAACTTGATTACGTCTAGCCCCTAAAAACCCTAGTTAGGTAAACGGATGAGAACATATATGTATTTACATTGTAAAGATATATAAACGATTCATTTTGCTTCTATAACGTTTAACAAAATATTCCTCAGTAAAGGGCTACAAATGAAAGACTTTTGGTCCCCTAATTTGAGGGGCCAGCCCCTTTTTCTTGATATCAAATGAAAGGTCATTTAAATCTAAACACATTTTGTAAATTAAGTGTTTTGGAATTTGTTACCTTTCTTAAGATATATGAGAAAGAAGGTTTTATTGGCCATCCTTATTTCTTTCTAGGGGCCGTTTAACGAAATTTTGAAAGTTTCATATTATCTAGTATGTCATTTTGAACAAACTTTCTTCTGTACTGCATATTAAAATCTGTTTTCCTTTCTGAAATATTGGGAATCGAAATTTTGGACTTTGGCCCCTAAAGGCCCTAATTACGTAACACATGATAAAATCATTACAGTTCTTAGATACACACCTGTAAGATAAACATTTTTGCTTCTATAAAATTTCACAAAATATCTCTCAGTAAAGGGCTACAGATGAAAGACTTTAAAGTCGCTTGGTCCCCATATTTGAGGAACCAGCCCCTTTTTTTATATCAAATGAAAGGTCATTTAATTTTAAACACATTATGTAAATTAAGTGTTTAGTAATTTGTTACAGTTCTTGAGATATATGAGAATGAATGTTTTGGGGGCCGATCCGTTATCTCTTTTAAGGGGCCGTTTAACGAAATTTTGAAAGTGGCATATTACTTAAGACATCATTTTGAGCATCTATTTTTCTACTATACTGCATTTTAAAATCTGTTTTCTTTCTGAGATATGGGTGATTGGAATTTTGGACTTTTGGCTCCTAAAACCCCGTAATTCCGTAACACATGATAAAATCATTACAGTGCTTAGATAAATAACTGTAAGATAAACATATTAGCATTATAATATTTGACAAAATATCTCTCAGTAGAGGGCTAGAGATGAGAGGCTTTAAAGCCCCTTGGTCCCCATATTTGAGGGGCCAGCCCTTTTTTCCTGATATCAAATAAAAGGTCCTGAAAATTTTTTTTACATTAGATGTTTTAACAAAATATTTTTCAGAAAAGAGATAAACAAACAAAACTTTTTTAATCTCAATTTCTAGGTCCAGGCGAGCTCCGCCGCCTTTCAAGCCAGATAAAAATTAAAATAGAATCACAAATATTAAATCTCTAAAAAATGGCTAAAACGTCAATTTCTCAAAAACGGAAGTGACGTCATCAATATATTCAAAAATCTATAAGGTTTAGATCACTAAATAACATATCTGAAAGTTTCAGGAAAATCGGTCAAGCACTTTTTGAGAAATCGCATGCACAAAAATTGTTAGAAAAAAAGAAGAATAACTATACACAATCTCATTGCGAGCAACAAGGTGGTCTTTCGTCCGATTTTTAGAAGGAAATATGACATTATCGAGTTTGATTTTTGACAACAAAACATGACATGGAAATAGGAGTGAAGTACTAATGGCTTTTTAGTATCGCTTTTATATGTTCTCTTACATTGTTTTTTTTAAATACTTTCAATTAAGATAGAAAAGATTAAACTTGTTTACCTCCGATCCCTAAAAACCCTTATTGGGTAACGCATGAGAAAATTATTATATTCCTAGGATATACACCTGTATAAACGTATTATACCTAATTTAGCTTTAATAACCTTTCAAAACATAAATCTATATATAATGTGTAAAATCGATTAAAGGCTATTTTCATTTCAATGGTTTCTTTTTAAATTTCAAATGTTTATCTTACATTTAATCAAGATGCTAATCGATTCAAAACAGCATGATCGATCTCAATTTAATGATTTCAAATCCGTCTGAACCATTTGAATTGAACTTAATGGTAAAAAAATGAATACAATTTATATCAATAAATTTTTACTTTGAAAAAGAAAACATATCTTTCTCTATTTCTCTGAATTAAGAAAGAAGATAATAATTTTTCTATTGATCGACGTTTCAAAGAAAAAAAATGACCGGGAAACTACGCGCATTGATGAAACAGTTTTCAAGTCAAATTTTTCTTTGATAGTCAATCAATAGAAAAATTATTATCTTCAATTCTTATCATTTAATAAAACATTTTAAAATGAAAAAATGTGGTGTCATTGATCAAAAATGTAAATAATGTAAATGAAGTGGCGCGTATGAATACAAAACAACAACAGCAACAATATTCAAAATGGATGCGCCTTCAGCTGATGCAAAGCTATTGAGCTAAATTTAATGGATTAAACACAGATCGTGAGTTAAAATCTGAACCGGTTGAATTGAAAACGAAAGGAAAATGCATGCGATAGCTTGTGATATTATTCACTGTGCAGAAAAAATCGTAATACTAATAAAACTAATTTTCATGTGAGATCGCTGGAATATGCAACTGGACATATAATGCGATCGTTGACGAAAATAGCTGATATGTCGACAAAGAATAGTATGTATAAGCGACTTTTGTAAACGTTGTGGTAACTAGATAGCCAGTGATGTACTAACATGGTATATCTGCCACTTGGAGTGCGCCGAAGGAGTTGATGCTTTACTCATAGCTTTTTTTACGACGCTTATACTGATGACCGATCATGTACGTGTGTAAATTTAAGAATTATCGCTACAAAATTTGAACAGCAGTGTTACCGTGAAAGTTTATAGGCCTATTTGTTCGTTATGATATTCGTGGAAAAGGAACAGCCAGCCTCGCTGTAAATGTTAATTGATCTCAAACAGACGAAATCGTGAGAAGACGCTTAATTTTCTGTTTCGTGAATCAAATAATGTGTTTTGTTTATTTTTGAAGGTTAAACTTTTAAGTTCTTATGTTTATAAAGTTGTATTTTGTTTGCTGACAATAAAACTGACAATGTTACATTTTAACGACAGTGTTTATTTTGAAATTCCCGTTCTATGAATAGTGTTAGATCAGAACAGTTGAGAAAAAAGTTGATCCGGCGAAACTTTTATTGATGCAGGTATCAAAGAAATTTTTCGCCCAATCAGAAGCGCCGATATCTCATCAAATGAATACATATTAAATGATATTACTTTCATGCAATTTTCGTTTGCTCAATTTAAAATTTATTGAATTTCTAAAAACTTGATTTCTATAATTTATTTTATATTAGAGCTTTGTCTCAGGTGAACTTACAACAATGAAAAGCAAAATATTTGTAACACTTACACAGGAAAGCCATTGGAACCTTTAGGTGGAAATCTGAAACCCCTTGGATCGTAGCCATCAATCTCGATTTCTGCACTGCCGCCTGAACATGCAAGGTCACCTAAAATAGTTGAATGGAAAGGAATATCAATGCTTTTGGTTGAATTACTCCTTGAAATTAACTGAACAGGATACATTTAAATTAAAACAGTGTTAACATTATCATATATGTTTTTTTTTTAAATTAATACAATACGGTTAGATTTGTAGAATCTGAACCATTTTTATCACTAAAACAGTTTTTTGAAAAACAGCATCAATTAATCAGATCATTGTAAATTTATCAAAGCCCAAACATTTTGCAAGAATCGTGGTATATTTTGGTATAACATGAACAGTTAACATTGCAATAATAAATTGAGCTTTAATCGGTATTATAGAGGTTTTAAGAATTCCAATCGCAGAGTATTACATTTGTAATAATTAATTTAAATTAATAAACTATGTTCATCAGCTTTAAAAATTTTTTTAAAGATGTTTTAATTTAAATAGTCCGATGGTCACTTATGAAAAAGGCAAGTGTTACATGCAATATGGCCTGGCTCTCGGGTGTTTACCTTTAAAATATCAAGGCAATTAAACGTTCCTAAACTGGTGCATCTTTTATTAAAAAAATGTTAGTGTGGTTTCCTGAATTGACAGTCAAGTAATACATGTTAAAAATGTCCCTGCATTGAGGCTAGAAACAAATTTTAATGGTTATTATTTTTGCACAAGTACACCCGTGATTTGTAAAAATAATTAATGGAAGCTAAATTCTGCCTTGTATCAAGTAGATGCCCCTGCTTGGTATTTTCATCTTTTATTAGTAACAATAGATATACAAAATGAGCAAGAGTTGAAATTTGTATATACGCAATTTTGTAGGTTATCTGCTTATTTTCATTTCATATATTTTATTGAGGGAGCAGCACTTTAAAAAAAAAATGAAACACCCCCTTAGTTTGTATTCGGAAGAAAATACTGATTTGTTTAGTGAATTTAAAATAAAATAGATTTTGGTATGCTTTCCGATCTCAAACACATAAAAGTTGTACATTAAACACTCTCGAAAAAAGCATATGCTTAAAAAATTGCAAGCTAAATCACAACACCAATACGATTTGTATTTAAGAGTATAGTAATTGTTTGAAGATTATGATCCGTTTATTTATGAAATGCGAAATGTTAAAAAATTGACTGATTCAGCTCTTTTCTTTACACACATGTTGTATGCCTAAAAAAACCAAGTGTGATGTCAAATTACCAAGTGTACCGCGATTGGTCAGTTGTTTAATATATTAAACGTTCCTGAACCTACTTGAATATAAAATTACACGCAAAAGTAATTTTCAATGTAAATTAATGCATTCGCATAGATTACATTCAGGTGTTACTTTTTTGTGCAGTTTTAATGACTTATTGATGTGTGTGTGGTCATAGTTAAAATTTACCTACTTTTTGGTAGTCGCGATGAATTAGTAGACCCAATAGTGCTGTGCAAAACAGTAATGACTGGGTATACACCAGTCAACAAATTTATCCGTATCATGTTACCTGTTGGCTGTAAGCAAATTTTGACGCAACCGAACTTGAAGGCATTAGTTGTACATGAGTGTTTTGTTCATAATTACAAAAACTCTTCATGAAATAAATATCTCTCATTATATTTTAATTCACAAATTAATCGAAAACAAACATGTACATTGTAATGACGAACGATGGACAACAGCTGAATCTGACTGAAATCTGTGAACTAAGCAGTTAATTCACTGTATTAGGCGTTATAGAATAATCATTCTAACATATAGGTTTTCTGAGGTAATATCTTGAATATGACTTAATAAACAGAATTTGGAAAATTTCTTTTCGAAAATATTTTCACCGATTAAGGTTAATTAAAACCTTTCGCATGGAAAATAAATTTAAATGTTAACTGTTTTTGTAAAACGCTCATCTAGCTGCAATTTTATTGTAACTGCATGTAGTTGATTGGATGGTCAAAATAGTAGCCATCAGTTCTGTTCACAGTTTTGGATTTAACATGTAACTTAAACCTATCAACTGTAATTAAGGATAAAAAATAATGTTTTAGCTTAAAAACTTGCATATACTTGCTATATCTTTTAAAAGATCACTGTTTTTTAGGAGATTACCTAAGTCGTAAAATAGCAACGACCATCTATTTCTGTTATGCCCGCCAGTGACAAACGTGTATTAAGTTACATCACAGCACAGTCACTCCTGCTGATCAGCAATTCGAAGTACCTAACCTATCTATTATCCTATGAATATTAATTATACTTGAGAACATCCTGGTTCACAGCAAAACTAAGATCAATATCGCGAAGTGTCGGGGTTGTTAGTTCTATAAATATATCAAAAATGATGACCACTGTATTTCTGTAAATAGATACCGTGGCAATATACAAGGAGTTGAAGATGTTGTAAATATTCTTGAAGTAATTTTTTGTATTAATTCTGTTTCGATATTCATTTAAAGACACTAGGATATAAGGTTTTACAAGAAAAACAGCTAGTTAATCGTAGTATACCTGTCCATTTTTATAGTCTGCGGGTCTGAAAAGAAATGTCTAGCACCTTTCTTTTAGTAGTTTTTTTTTAGCTCACCTGAGCTGAAAGCTCAAGTGAGCTTTTCTGATCACATTTTGTCTGTCGTCCGTCTGTCCGGCAGTAAACTTTTCACATTTTCAACATCTTCTCAAGAACTACTCGGCCAATCTTAACAAAACTCGGGACAAATCATTTTTAGGCAACGGCATTCAAAGTTGTCAAAAGTAAGGGCCACACCCGTTTTCAAGGGGAGATAATTAGAAATCAATTTTAAAAATTGAGAAATTTTCAAAAATCTTCTTGTTGAGAACCATTTGGACAGGAAAGCTGAAACTTGTGTGGTAGTATTATAGGGTAGTGTAAATTCCAAGTTGTGAAAAACATGACCCCCGGCGGTAGGGTCGGGTCACAATGGGGGAGGGGGGGGGGGTCAAAATTTTACATAGGAATATATTGAGTAAATCTTAAAAAATCTTCTCCTCAGAAACTAATCAGCCAGAAAAGCTGAAACTTGTGTGGAAGTATCCTCCGGTAGATTCAATGCTGTGAAAATCATGACCCCTGGGAATAGTGTGGGGCAGAATGGAAGGTCGAAGTTTTACATAGGAATTTTTCTTCCTATAGGAAGTATCCTCAGGTAGTGTAGATTCAAAGTTGTGAAAATCGTGATACCTGGGTTAAGGTGGGGCACGATGGAGTTTCGAAGTTTTACATAGGAATATATAACTGACATCTTTAAAAATCTTCCTCTCAGAACCTAATCAGCCAGGAAAGCTGAAACTTGTCAGGAAGCATCCTGAGGTAATGAAGATTCAATGCTGTGAAAGTCATGATCCCTAGGGGGTAGGGTGAGGCACAATTGCGGGACGAAAATTTACAATGGAACAAATGGAGTAAATCTTTAAAAATCTTCTTTTCAGAAACCAATCAGCCAGAAAAGGTGAAACTTATGTGGAAGTATTCTCAGGTAATGTAGATTCAAAGTTGTGAAAATCATTATCCCTGGGTGTAGGGTCGGGCAACGTTGGTGGGTCGAAGTTTTACATAGATATATAGAGAGTAAATCTTTAAGAATTTTCTCTCTCATAAACGTATCATCCAGGAAAGTTGAAACTTGTGTGAAAGCATCCTCAGGTAGTCGAGATTCAAAGTTGTGAAAATCGTAACCCCCAGGGTCAGGATGGGGCCACAATGGAGGGACTTAGTTTTACATAGGAATGTATTGAGTAAATTTTTAAAAGTCTTCTTCTCAGAAACTAATCAGGCAGGAAATCTGAAACTTGTGCGGAAGTATCCTTAGGTAAAGTAGCTATATAGATTCAAAATTGTGAAAATCATGACCCCCGGGGGAAGGGTCGGACCACAATGGAGGGTCAAAGTTTTACATAGGAATATATAGAGTAGATCTTTAAAAATCTTCTCGGTAACTAATTAGCCAGGAAATCTGAAACTTGTGTGGAAGCATCCTCAGGTAGTGGAGATTCAAAGTTGTGAAAATCATGATCCCTGGGGGTAGGATGGGGCCACAATTATTATGAATATGTTCTGTGCAAATTAAATTTAATGCCAAAATTTCATTGCGACATTTAACCTTAAATATCAGTACGTTTGTGGTCTCTAAGTATTAATGAAGTAAAATGTCTCGAAAATCTTTTGATATGAAAATATTTACGGAACATATTCCTAAATGACCTTTATAAGCTTGTGCATTTTTATGTGCGCAAATATAACATTGTTTTTGTATGAATAAAACTGTAGTATCTCCATTGTCCATAAAACCGAACCCTGCTTGGAGCTACACATTGGCATAATCAAGAAAATGAAAATTAATTTTGATAAAAAGGGAGATTATTTTTCGTACCATTTTCATTTATTGTTTCATTGTATTTCTTTTGTTAACTTATGATGTAAAGAAATTAGTAGAAAATAGTGTTTTAATGGAAGCTTTTAAACGCTATGCAAATTTTTACACATATCCTTAGGGATACAATGTTATTGAACAATGAGAAAAGATAGAGATAGATATCCATTTGATCAATTTATCGGAATCACACAGCTCGACAATTCGGTAAAAAGTACTGATATGGTTTTGTAAAACACCACAATAGGAATAATTGTATATAGATATCACCCGGGTAATTCTAAATGTAATATATTCAATTCAACAACATGAAGATAAAAGTCTCCTCAAATCCATTTTTATTTACCAAATTTGATCTTTGATATTGCTGAATCCAAAAGGAAATCAGATGAAGTTTAAGAGAAACACAAATTAAATTTGCAATCAAACCTGACGAAAAATGCTGAACAACAAGAGAAAGAGAGAGTTGGGGGATACACAGAGTTAAAGGGTTGAAGCGATGCACGGATATATCGTATATCCGGTATGAATTTTTCATGTTTTGAGAATAAGAAAATGGAATAGTTCTTTTATTCACACAATCCAGGGATTTTTTTTTATTTTTTTTATTTTATATTTAAAGACATAGATAAATTTAGCGTTGCTTTGTACTACGATATCAGAGATAAGTTTTAAAAAATGATGAATAGTCAAACATCACAACTCGAATATACGGTTTAAAAAAGTTTAAGAAGCATACATAGAAATTATATATCTCTAGAATAAATAATTTTCAAATAACTATAGTGTTTCAAAGAATTGTGCACAATGTGAAACGAATTGTAATGAAAGTGTAGATAAGTTCAATTTAAAGACGTTTGGTGGCGAAATATGCTAGATATGACTTGATAAAGGAGTAGTACTCACTTGTCATGAAACTGCTGACAATCATAATGTTAAAAGCAGCAACAATCCAAACAGGTCTAAGCAACATTTTTACTCTGATTCATAAACGCTTACCCTACGACGTGTTATCGCATGGTACTGTTTCTCGTTTATGCAGAGTTAATGAATCAGAACGTAGGGTTAAATGCAATCAACACGGATTACTCAATTGGTTATTCAGCCAATTAAAATTATATGTTGATATGAAGTGACATCATACATGCGCGAATCTAGAGGTGGGGGGAGGGATTTTGGGAATTTTTTTTTCTTGATATGAATTGTTTGGAGCAGTAGGTATACTACGTTACTGGCCCTCCCCCCCCCCCCCCCCCCGCCATGGAATAGGAATTTCATGATTTTGGGAATTTGTTTATTTTACAAGGTATTTTTTTGAAGTTATAGGTATATAATGTTAACATCCCTCCCCCCCCCCCCCCCCCGGATTAGGAACTCCATGATTTCAGGAATTAGGTTGTTTTTTTTTCAACTTTCAATTTGCTTCGACGCAAGTGTGTCCACCCCCACCCCCTTGGAAAAACCTTCTGGATCTGCGCATATTATAACATTCAAACGTATTTTTTCGGAGAACCGGCATCATCTTGTTTCGGGAGTTTAATTTTTGTTTGCAGAGCGGAGTGAATCGAAAACCCTTTGATAGCGAAGAAGTATCATATAGTGCAAAACGTAATATATATGTATATGTAAAATCCTACTTTATTAGTCCAGAGCTTTCACTCGTAGATCATCCATAATTAGAGGCTGGGTATACACCAGTCAACAAATTTATCCGTATCATGTTACCTGTTGGCTGTAAGCAAATTTTGACGCAACCGAACTTGAAGGCATTAGTTGTACATGAGTGTTTTGTTCATAATTACAAAAACTCTTCATGAGATAAATATCTCTCATTATATTTTAATTCACAAATTAATCGAAAACAAACATGTACATTGTAATGACGAACGATGGACAACAGCTGAACCTGACTGAAATCTGTGAAATAAGCAGTTAATTCACTGTATTAGGCGTAATAGAATAATCATTCTAACATATAGGTTTTCTGAGGTAATATCTTGAATATGACTTAATAAACAGAATTTGGAAAATTTCTTTTCGAAAATATTTTCACCGATTAGGTTAATTAAAATCTTTAGCATGGGAAATAAATTTAAATGTTAACTGTTTTTGTAAAACGCTCATCTAGCTGCAATTTTATTGTAACTGCATGTAGTTGATTGGATGGTCAAAATAGAAGCCATCAGTTCTGTTCACAGTTTTGGATTTAACATGTAACTTACAACCTATCAACTGTAATTAAGGATAAAAAATAATGTTTTAGCTTAAAAACTTGCATATACTTGCTATATCTTTTAAAAGACCACTGTTTTTAGGAGATTACCTAAGTCGTTAAATTGCAACGACCATCCATTTCTGATATGCCCGCCAGTGAAAAACGTGTATTAAGTTACATCATAGCACAGTCACTCCTGCTGATCAGCTATTCGAAGTACCTAACCTATCTATTATCCTCTAAATATTAATTAATCTTGAGAACATCCTGGTTCACAGCAAAACTAAGATCAATATCGTGAAGTGTCGGGGTTGTTAGTTCTATAAATATATCAAAATGATGACCACTGTATTTCTGTAAATAGATACCGTGGCAATATACTAGGAGTCGAAGATGTTGTAAATATTCTTGAAGTAATTTTTTGTATTAATTCTGTTTCGATATTCATTTAAAGACACTAGGATATAAGGTTTTACAAGAAAAACAGCTAGTTAATCGTAGTATACCTGTCCATTTTTATAGTCTGCGGGTCTGAAAAGAAATGTCTAGCACCTTTCTTTTAGTATTTTTTTTTAGCTCACCTGAGCTGAAAGCTCAAGTGAGCTTTTCTGATCACATTTTGTCTGTCGTCCGTCTGTCCGGCCGTAACCTTTTCACATTTTCAACATCTTCTCAAGAACTACTCGGCCAATCTTAACAAAACTCGAGACAAATCATTTTTAGGCAACGGCATTCAAAGTTGTCAAAAGTAAGGGCCACACCCTTTTTCAAGGGGAGATAATTAGAAATCAATTTTAAAAATTGAGAAATTTTCAAAAATCTTCTTGTTGAGAACCATTTGGACAGAAAAGCTGAAACTTGTGTGGTAGTATTATAGGGTAGTGTAAATTCCAAGTTGTGAAAAACATGACCCCCGGCGGTAGGGTCGGGTCACAATGGGGGAGGGGGGGGGTCAAAATTTTACATAGGAATATATTGAGTAAATCTTAAAAAATCTTCTCCTCAGAAACTAATCAGCCAGAAGAGCTGAAACTTGTGTGGAAGTATCCTCCGGTAGATTCAATGCTGTGAAAATCATGACCCCTGGGAATAGTGTGGGGCAGAATGGAAGGTCGAAGTTTTACATAGGAATTTTTCTTCCTATAGGAAGTATCCTCAGGTAGTGTAGATTCAAAGTTGTGAAAATCGTGATACCTGGGGTTAAGGTGGGGCACGATGGAGTTTCGAAGTTTTACATAGGAATATATAACTGACATCTTTAAAAATCTTCCTCTCAGAACCTAATCAGCCAGGAAAGCTGAAACTTGTCAGGAAGCATCCTGAGGTAATGAAGATTCAATGCTGTGAAAGTCATGATCCCTAGGGGGTAGGGTGAGGCACAATTGCGGGACGAAAATTTACAATGGAACAAATGGAGTAAATCTTCAAAAATCTTCTTTTCAGAAACCAATCAGCCAGAAAAGGTGAAACTTATGTGGAAGTATTCTCAGGTAATGTAGATTCAAAGTTGTGAAACTCATTATCCCTGGGTTAAGGGTCGGGCAACGTTGGTGGGTCGAAGTTTTACATAGATATATAGAGAGTAAATCTTTAAGAATTTTCTCTCTCATAAACGTATCATCCAGGAAAGTTGAAACTTGTGTGAAAGCATCCTCAGGTAGTTGAGATTCAAAGTTGTGAAAATCGTGACCCCCAGGGTCAGAATGGGGCCACAATGGAGGGACTTAGTTTTACATAGGAATGTATTGAGTAAATTTTTAAAAGTCTTCTTCTCAGAAACTAATCAGGCAGGAAATCTGAAACTTGTGCGGAAGTATCCTTAGGTAAAGTAGCTATATAGATTCAAAATTGTGAAAATCATGACCCCCGGGGGAAGGGTCGGGCCACAATGGAGGGTCAAAGTTTTACATAGGAATATATAGAGTAGATCTTTAAAAATCTTCTCGGTAACTAATTAGCCAGGAAATCTGAAACTTGTGTGGAAGCATCCTCAGGTAGTGGAGATTCAAAGTTGTGAAAATCATGATCCCTGGGGGTAGGATGGGGCCACAATTATTATGAATATGTTCTGTGCAAATTAAATTTAATGCCAAAATTTCATTGCGACATTTAACCTTAAATATCAGTACGTTTGTGGTCTCTAAGTATTAATGAAGTAAAATGTCTCGAAAATCTTTTGATATGAAAATATTTACGGAACATATTCCTAAATGACCTTTATAAGCTTGTGCATTTTTATGTGCGCAAATATAACATTGTTTTTGTATGAATAAAACTGTAGTATCTCCATTGTCCATAAAACCGAACCCTGCTTGGAGCTACACATTGGCATAATCAAGAAAAATGAAAATTAATTTTGATAAAAAGGGAGATTATTTTTCGTACCATTTTCATTTATTGTTTCATTGTATTTCTTTTGTTAACTTATGATGTAAAGAAATTAGTAGAAAATAGTGTTTTAATGGAAGCTTTTAAACGCTATGCAAATTTTTACACATATCCTTAGGGATACAATGTTATTGAACAATGAGAAAAGATAGAGATAGATATCCATTTGATCAATTTATCGGAATCACACAGCTCGACAATTCGGTAAAAAGTACTGATATGGTTTTGTAAAACATCACACTAGGAATAATTGTATATAGATATCACCCGGGTAATTCTAAATGTAATATGTTCAATTCAACAACATGCAGATTAGAGTCTCCTCAAATCCATTTTTATTTAACAAATTTGATCTTTGATATTGCTGAATCCAAAAGGAAATCAGATGAAGTTTAAGAGAAGCACAAATTAAATTTGCAATCAAACCTGACGAAAAATGCTGAACAACAAGTGAAAGAGAGAGTTGGGGGATACACAGAGTTAAAGGGTTGAAGCGATGCACGGATATATTGTATATCCAGTATGAATTTTTCATGTTTTGTGAACAAGAAAATGGAATAGTTCTTTTATTCACAAAATCCAGGGATTTTTTTTTAATTTTATATTTAAAGACATAAATAAATTTAGCGTTGCTTTGTACTGCGATATCAGAGATAAGTTTTAAAAAATGATGAATAGTCAAACATCACAACTCGAATATACGGTTTAAAAAAGTTTAAGAAGCATACAAAGAAATTATCTATCTCTAGAATAAATAATTTTCAAATAACTATAGTGTATCAACGAATTGTGCACAATGTGAAACGAACTGTAATGAAAGTGTAGATAAGTTCAATTTAAAGACGTTTGGTGGCGAAATATGCTAGATATGACTTGATAAAGGAGTAGTACTCACTTGTCATGAAACTGCTGACAATCACAATGTTAAAAGCAGCAACAATCCAAACTGGTCTAAGCAACATTTTTACTCTGATTCATAAACGCTTACCCTACGACGTGTTATCGCATGGTACTGTTTCTCGTTTATGCAGAGTTAATGAATCAGAACGTAGGGTTAAATGCAATCAACACGGATTACTCAATTGGTTATTCAGCCAATTAAAATTATATGTTGATATGAAGTGACATCATACATGCGCGAATCTAGAGGTGGGGGGAGGGATTTTGGGAATTTTTTTTTCTTGATATGAATTGTTTGGAGCAGTAGGTATACTACGTTACTGGCCCTCCCCCCCCCCCCCCCGCCATGGAATAGGAATTTCATGATTTTGGGAATATGTTTATTTTACAAGCTATTTTTTTGAAGTTATAGGTATATAATGTTAACATCCCTCCCCCCCGGATTAGGAACTCCATGATTTCAGGAATTAGGTTGTTTTTTTCAACTTTCAATTTGCTTCGACGCAAGTGTGTCCACCCCCACCCCCTTGGAAAAACCTTCTGGATCTGCGCATATCATAACATTCAAACGTATTTTTTCGGAGAACCGGCATCATCTTGTTTCGGGAGATTTATTTTTGTTTGCAGAGCGGAGTGAATCGAAAAACCTTTGATAGCGAAGAAGTATCATATATTGCTAAACGTGATGTATAATTATGTAAAATCCCACCTTATTAGTCCAGAGCTTTCACTCGTAGATCATCAATAATTAGAGGCTGGGTATACACCAGTCAACAAATTTATCCGTATCATGTTACCTGTTGGCTGTAAGCAAATTTTGACGCAACCGAACTTGAAGGCATTAGTTGTACATGAGTGTTTTGTTCATAATTACAAAAACTCTTCATGAAATAAATATCTCTCATTATATTTTAATTCACAAATTTATCGAAAACAAACATGTTCATTGTAATGACGAACGATGGACAACAGCTGAACCTGACTGAAATCTGTGCAATAAGCAGTTAATTCACTATATCAGGCGTTATAGAATAATCATTTTAACATATAGGTTTACTGAGGTAATATCTTGAATATGACTTAATAAACAGAATTTGGAAAATTTCTTTTCGAAAATATTTTCACCGATTAAGGTTAATTAAAATCTTTAGCATGGGAAATAAATTTAAATGTTAACTGTTTTTGTAAAACGCTCATCTAGCTGCAATTTTATTGTAACTGCATGTAGTTGATTGGATGGTCAAAATAGTAGCCATCAGTTCTGTTCACAGTTTTGGATTTAACATGTAACTTACAACCTATAAACTGTAATTAGGGATAAAAAATAATGTTTTAGCTTAAAAACTTGCATATACTTGCTATATCTTTTAAAAGACCACTGTTTTTAGGAGATTACCTAAGTCGTAAAATTGCAACGACCATCCATTTCTGATATGCCCGCCAGTGACAAACGTGTATTAAGTTACATCATAGCACAGTCACTCCTGCTGATCAGCTATTCGAAGTACCTAACCTATCTATTATCCTCTGAATATTAATTAATCTTGAGAACATCCTGGTTCACAGCAAAACTAAGATCAATATCGTGAAGTGTCGGGGTTGTTAGTTCTATAAATATATCAAAAATGATGACCACTGTATTTCTGTAAATAGATACCGTGGCAATATATAAGGAATTGAAGATGTTGTAAATATTCTTGAAGTAATTTTTTGTATTAATTCTGTTTCGATATTCATTTAAAGACACTAGGATAATTGGTTTTACAAGAAGAACAGCGATTTAATCGTAGAATACCTGTCCATTTTGATAGTCTGCTGGTCTGAAAAGAAATGTCTAGCACCTTTCTTTAAATTGTTTTTTTTTAGCTCACCTGAGCTGAAAGCTCAAGTGAGCTTTTCTGATCACATTTTGTCTGTCGTCCGTCTGTTCGTCCGTAAACTTTTCACATTTTCAAAATCTTCTCAAGAACTACTCGGCCAATCTTAACAAAACTCGGGACAAATCATTTTAGGCAACGGGATTCAAAGTTGTCAAAAGTAAGGGTCACACCCTTTTTCAAGGGGAGATAATTAGGAATCAGTTTAAAAAATTGAGAAATTTTCAAAAATCTTCTTGTTGAGAACCATTTAGACAGGAAAGCTGAAACTTGTGTGGTAGTATTCTAGGGTAGTGTAAATTCCAATTTGTGAAAAACATGACCCCCGGTGGTAGGGTCGGGCCATAATTGGGGGTCAAAATTTTACATAGGAATATATTGAGTAAATCTTAAAAAATCTTCTTCTCAGAAACTAATCAGCCAGAAAAGCTGAAACTTATGTGGAAGTATCCTCAGGTAATGTAGATTCAATGCTGTGAAAATCATGATCCCTAGGGGGTAGGGTGATGCACAAGTGAGGGACGAAAATTTACAATGGAACAAATGCAGTATATCTTTAAAAATCTTCTTCTCAGAAACCAATCAGCCAGAAAAGCTGAAACTTGTGTGGAAGTATTCTCAGGTAATGTAGATTCAATGCTGTGAAAATCATGATCCCTAGGGGGTAGGGTGATGCACAAGTGAGGGACGAAAATTTACAATGGAACAAATGCAGTATATCTTTAAAAATCTTCTTCTCAGAAACCAATCAGCCAGAAAAGCTGAAACTTGTGTGGAGGTATCCTCAGGTAGTGTAGATTCAAAGTTGTGAAAATCATTATCCCTGGGTGTAGGGTCGGGCAACATTGATGGGTCGAAGTTTTACATAGATATATATAGAGTAAATCTTAAAACATTTTCTCTCTCATAAACGTATCATCCAGGAAAGTTGAAACTTGTGTGAAAGTATCCGCATGTAGTTGAGATTCAAAGTTGTGAAAATCATGACCCCCTAGGGTCAGGATGGGGCAACAATGGAGGGACTTAGTTTTACATAGGAATGTATTGAGTAAATTTTAAAAGTCTTCTTCTCAGAAACTAATCAGGCAGGAAATCTGAAACTTGTGTGGAAGTATCCTCAGGTAAAGTAGCTATATAGATTCAAAATTGTGAAAATCATGACCCTCAGGGGAAGGGTCATGCCACAATGGAGGGTCAAAGTTTTGCATAGGAATATATAGAGAAGATCTTTAAAAATCTTTTCGGTAACTAATTAGCCAGGAAATATGAAACTTGTGTGGAAGCATCCTCAGGTAGTTGAGATTCAAAGTTGTGAAAATCATGATCCCTTGGGGTAGGGTGGGGCAACAATTGAGGATTGAATTTTTACATAGGAATACATGTATATATAGAGTAAATGTATAAAAGTTTTTCTCAAAAAATAATCAGACAGGAAATCTTAAACTTGTGTGGAAGCATCCTCAGGTAGTGTAGATTCAAAGTTGTGAAAATCATGATCCCTGAGGGTAGGGTGGGGCTACAATTGAGGGTCGAAGTTTAACATAGGAATACATATATATATGGAGTAAATCTTTAAAAATCTTCTTCATAACTAATCAGCCAGGAAAGCTGAAACTTGTGTGTAAGCATCCTCTGATAGTGTAGATTCAATGCTGTGAAAACCATAACCCCTGGGGGTAGGATAGGGCCAGCATGGTGGATCGAACTTTTACATAGGATTATATAGAGTAAATCTTAGACAATCTTCTTTTGAGAAAATAATCAGCCAGGAAATCTGAAACCTGTGTGGAGGTATTCTCAAGAAGTGTAGATTCAAATTTGTGAAATTTATGACCCTTGGGGGTAGGGTTCGGGCCACAATGGTGGGTCGAAAATTTACATATATATAGAGTAAATCTCTAAAAATCGTCTTTCTCATAAACTTATCATCCAGGAAAACTGAAACTTGCCAGGAAACATCCTCAGGTAGTGTAAATTCAAAGTTGTGATAATCATGATCCCCAGGGGGTAGGGTGGGGCCACATGCGGGGGGGGGGGGGTGGTGTGTATGAAAGTTTTACATAGGAATATATAGAGTAAATGACAAAAAATCTTCGTCTCAGAAACTAATCAGCCGGGAAAGCTGAAACTTGTGTGGAAGCATCCTCAGGTAGTGTAAATTCAAAGTTGTGAATATCATGATCCCTAGGGTAAGTGTTGGGCCACAATGGGGATGACAGTTAAACATAGGAATATATAGAGTCCATCTTTAAAAATCTTCTTCTCAGAAACTAATCAGCCAGTAAAGCTGAAATTTGTGTGGAAATAACCGCAGGTAGTGTAGATTCAAGTTGTGAAAATCATAACTCCCGGGGTCAGGGTGGGGCCACAATGGAGGGACTAAGTTTTACATAGGAATGTATAGAGTAAATCTTTAAAAGTCTTCTTCTCACAAACAAATAAGGCAGGAAATCTGAACCTTGTGTGGAAGTATCCACAGGTAAAGTAGCTATATAGATTCAAAGTTGTGAAATTTATGACCCCAGGGGGTAGGGTTGGGCCGGAATGGAGGGTCGAAGTTTTACATAGGAATACATAGAGTAAATCTTTAAAAATCTTCTCGGTAACTAATTAGCCAGGAAATCTGAAACATGTGTGAAGGTATCATCAGGTAGTGGAGATTCAAAGTTTTGAAAATCATGACCCCTGGGGTCAGTGTGGGGCCACAATGGAAGGTTGAAGTTTTACATATATAGGAATATGTAGGGTAAATCTGTTAAAGTCCTCTTTCTTATAAGCTTATCATCTTGAAAAGCTGAAACTTGTGTGGAAGCATCCTCAGGTAGTGAAGACTCAAAATTGTGAAAATCATGATCCCTGGGGGTAGATCGGGGCCACATGGGGGTGTGTGTGAAAGTTTTACACAGGAATATACAGAGTAAATCTTACAAAAATATTCTTTTCACAAACTAATAAGCAAGGAAATCTGAAACTTGTGTGAAAGCATTCTCAGGTAGTGTAGATTCAAAGTTGTGAAAATCATGACCCCTGGGTTAGTGTTGGGCGTCAATGGGGGTGAAAGTTTAACAAAGGAATATATAGAGTTAATCTTTAAAATCTTCTCAGAAACTAATCATCCAGGAAATCTGAAACTTGTGTGAAAGTATCCTTAGGAAGTGGAGATTTAGAATTGTGAAAATCATGACCCCCGGGTTCAGGGTTGGGCCACAATAGAGGGTTGAAGATTTACATAGGAATATGTAGAGTGAATCTTTAAAAATCTTCTTCTCAGAAACTAATAAGCCTAAAAAGCTGAAACTTCTGTGAAAGTATCCTCAGATAGTGAAGATTCAAAGTTGTGAAAAATCATGATCCCTGGGAGTAGGGTGGAGCCGCAATGGAGGGATGTGTAAAAGTTTTACATAAGAATATATAGAGTTAATCTTTAAAAATCTTCTCAGAAACTAATTAGCAAGATGATTCGTTATAATTGTTAAGACATTTGGCCCTAGGACAATTCTTTGTACATGTGGTTCTAGAACGCAGTTCGGAATTCAAAATTTATAATTCATATTAGGGGCCTGAAATTTTCTGGATCATCTATAAGTGATACCACAATTGCTTTGAATATATTGTGAAGTGTCCATCTCTAGTTTGTGTGATACGGCTTATTTGCAATTGAAAAGTGAACTGCGTTCTTGAAGCAGTTCGCAAATCAAAATTTATAATTCATGTTTAGGACCTGATATTTTCAGGGTCATCTAATTCTAAATCTAATAAAGCTAAATATAGTGGAATACAACTACCACTGTGAAAATGTGGTGAAGTGGTCATCTCTATTTTTTTTTTTAATTTGGACTTAAACTTATTCATTAAAATGGGATTTTAAATAGTGGGCCCGGAAAGATCGATGGTCTATCCTGGGCGCTGGAATTTTCAGGGTACCTCTCATCCACGAATTAACATCCTGCTCGAATAAAAACAAATAAGATAATAAAATAATATTTCCTTTTAAAGATATTGGAATATACACAAAATTACCCCCATGAACCTGTAAAATTTAAGCAATCCACAAAAATTGGCTGCCACGAATTTTAATGATTTCTCAGTACTTCACTATAAATATGCACATGACTGTTTAATTTGAAGTTAACAAACCATCTTCCCACATTGGATAGGGTCGCGTTTTTTGTATGTGTCTTGTGCTCTGTCTGTTAAATTGTATGTTCGGGTTTTTTGGAGGCAGGGCTTATTAAGTGAATGATAATAAAGTAAAATATATTGTTCTGTTTGAGTATGCTAGATATCAGTAATAATTATCAGATGATTTCCTTAGTGGTTGTGCTACATGTACAAGTAGCTTTACCACATTAATGGCCGCTAGTTTTTAACCTGGTGTTTTAATTTCATATTCTTAACTTACATGATCTTTCGATGTATGCAATTAAAAAAAATTCTGTCAATATTATTAAAGATTAAATTTCTATTTAAGGTGATCTGAAATGTCCTGACACCGGTTTGGAAATCGAGAGTGACATCAATGGCTACGAGCCAAGGGGTTTCAGATTTCCGATGAGTGGTACTTTTGGCTTTCCTGCATAAGTATAAATATTTATTATTTGTTTAGGAAATCAATTAGCTATAACTCTGGTAAGTTGATACTTATACATGAGGCAGGGCTTATTAAGTGAATGATAATAAAGTAAAATATATTGTTCTGTTTGAGTATGCTAGATATCAGTAATAATTATCAGATGATTTCCTTAGTGGTTGTGCTACATGTACAAGTAGCTTTACCACATTAATGGCCGCTAGTTTTTAACCTGGTGTTTTAATTTCATATTCTTAACTTACATGATCTTTCGATGTATGCAATTAAAAAAAATTCTGTCAATATTATTAAAGATTAAATTTCTATTTAAGGTGATCTGAAATGTCCTGACACCGGTTTGGAAATCGAGAGTGACATCAATGGCTACGAGCCAAGGGGTTTCAGATTTCCGATGAGTGGTACTTTTGGCTTTCCTGCATAAGTATAAATATTTATTATTTGTTTAGGAAATCAATTAGCTATAACTCTGGTAAGTTGATACTTATACATCCCCAAATTCTACCAAAATGAATTAAAACAGACTGATACAAAACATTTTTATTTGTTGTCTTTGGTGAATCATGCGGTATATGAAGATAACGACAAAACACACACACACACACACACACACACACACACACACACACACACACACACACACACACACACACACACACACACACACACACACACACACACACACACACAAATATATATATATATATATATATAAACATTGTACATTATATATGCAGTGTAAAGGTTTCTGTGTACATTGTATTTGTAAGGAATATCACCTCAACTCATATTTTATTTGTTTAATTATAAATTTAATTTTACTTGATTTTTTGGGGGGTAAAAGTGTTTTAATTCTAAAACAAAATTAAATAGATATGTGTATGCCCTAATAATATTAAACTGGATAATATAAATTGTTTCAAATTTATCTCATAGGTTGTAAAAAATTTAAAAATATCATTTTTAAGGTAATAAAAATACATAAACGTGCATGTAGAACATGTTGTACAGTTTAGAGCCCAAAAACTTGCTTAATATTATAAAATACTCTATAAAGATTTAAAACATTATTCAAGATTTAGCAATGCTTTTGTCTAAATGTTTAATGTCTGCATGTAGTTTTAAACAGTTTGAAAATAAAAAAAAATCTTGAGAGTTTTGCTTCTGATTACATCAAAATCGAAATTTGAATTGAGTTTGTGTTGTAATAAAATTCATTTGATGCAGTTTTAACTTCTAAATATACTAATTCATTTGATTATTTTTACTGACTCCGAATTAATTAAAAACTATTTTGTATTGGTTATGAAACTTTCTGTCCAAAGATATCGTAGTTGTAATAATTAGATTGATTTTAAGTTTCGCCAAAAAAAAAAAAATATTCATATCCATATAATATGTGTATAAATATGTATAAACTGCTTCAGTTGAATTTAATGAAATTTCAGATCTGACAAGGCATAACACGTAAGAAAATTATCAATTGATATTTCTGCCGTGTGTTCCAACCCCGAGATGCACGGTTTTTCTAAATAAAAGTCAAAAACGAAGTTGATTCTTTATGAATTTTTTAATTACACAAGGTGTCAAACTGATGATTTAAAGAGAAATAACATCACTTTAACAGAGCAATTGCTGAGTAAGGACCCGGCTTAAAAGTACACGTACACTGTCAACAATTTATAAATAGATTGCACAATTCAATTAATATTTAGATTCTATCATTCATTTGCTGTTCAACTTGAGTCCTGGAACTTGGGTGATATGTACGATGCGCTCATCTGAGCTCTATTCTTCGCAAAATGCAATAATGAGTGAGGACTGATTTAAAATCCGAGATATGACTGCTTTAATATTACTGTAAAAAATAAAAGGTATGTTATTTTTTTTTTATGTACTTATGGTAATCATAAGCTAATTAGATGCGATTTTTTTTTTCAAAAAAGGCGGGATCTACCACAAGTCCAAGAACTAATGCTAAAATGACTTAAATCTGAATATAAGATACAAAATTATGAATTACAAAATAAGCAAATTAACCAAAAAAAGCATTTATTTTTATGAATCGATCTCACCATTTGGAAAGCTAATGATCAAACCATCCCTTTTCTAAAATTGTTACCACCTCCTGCATGTCATAGCTTAGAATAAATATAGCAGTTTTAATCTTTTGCTATTTTAAACATTCACATATAAACATTGGCCCATTTTTGGACACAGGATAATAGTTGAGTCTCCCATGTCTGAAACAAAAACAGTAATTAGAAAATAGTTCCTACATACATACATACAAAAGGCCCTTTTATAACTGATTAATTATAAGGACAACCTTATGGATTCAAATATGTGTACTACATTACAGGGGGGAATAAAGGTTGTTAACTGACTGGCGTACTTAGTAAATACAAAAGGTCGCTTCAAAATGAAGTGACTGGTCGACAACCCCCCGTCTGCAACCATTAAGAAGGACTTGGCCTTGGAGCCAGGGAACCACCACCTCTTTAGACCATTGCCAATAATAGTAAAAGAAAAAGTCAGCAAGATCAACATTAGGAGCAGTAAATCATTATTTGTAGATCAAGATAGTTAGAAATCAAACTTTTTCAATTGGAATATCTTATAACTCATTAAAAACTTTAATGCAAATTGAATTGGACGCTCTTACAAATCATCAATTTTGTTTTTATAGGTTTTTTATGCATCTGTATTTATCTGGAGGGATGAAGCATGTACATGTATTCATAGATTACGCACTTAACTTAATCTTGCATCAAAAAATTGGAATTAAAGCAGTGTATGTGAAATTACATTTTTATGAAAGATCTACAAACTGTACATCTACTCTAAGAAGGTTAAATCTAAAATTAATTTTTATTATCTTCACAACCCAGCTTATGTAATTCGAGCTTAGACAAGTTTGGTATGTGGCGTCATTGATTTAATTTGTCATTGTGGCAAGAAAACTATATATACTAATGTAGAAATATACTTAAAATTACATTGTATATACTGCTATGGTTTGCTACGGGAAGCTATGGAATGCTATGACGCATGAAAAGCAAAAGCTGTGCAATTAGATTTTGACACTATGGCAAGAAATTCCAGTGCTATGTTATGATGTTCCTGTGCTATTATATAACATCAATATCATGTAAAAGATACGTTTTTAATAGAATGTTCTTATACCTTTGCTGTTTAAATAGCTAGATTGCTTATTGCATGTACTTGTAAACAAACATGATGTAAAAAGAAAGGATACGTTTGTTATGTTTATCAAAAGCAATACGAGGGTTGTTCGGAAATTATTGAGACAACACGGATATTTCCATTTCTAAGTGACGAATTAGGGTGAAAATTGGCATGAACATTGAAGAAACCTTTACAAATAATTAACGAAAGTAATATTTAAAAAATATTCAATATTTTGTTTACAACAGTAGATAAACAAATCGGTGGTCGGGGTACCCGGCGCAAGCATAAACTCGGAGAATAAGAAAACTAAAACATCGTTTATCTAAGTGTCTGCAAACTTGCAGCTTATACTAAAAGAAATCAGATTATATATGTCCATTTTGCTATTCATTGTGACTAACGTTTGATCAAGTTTCACTAGTGTTTGAGTTGAAATACGGATATAGTACAGATATATTTACCAAGCAATAGGAATTTGAAAACGACGGTATATAGAAATATGACGTCAAGGCGGCGCAGCAAATATACATCATTGATGGAAATATTCTGATAAAGACCTTTTAAATCCACACAGCTGCTTTAACAAAAACTATACGATGGCAAGGGATAAAGAACTTCAGTTAATCGTCTTTTTTCACTAATTGTTTAGCTAGAATACAGACAAAGTGACTAAATAACAAGTACTTTTTACACACTAACTGATGTCAACAGTTCAAAAATATGTACACAGAATCACGGTAGGAGACATTTCACAGTAATTTGACCTTTGGTTAGAAATGACCCGATTTTTTCCCACAAAATTCAAGAATAGAGGGAATATGCGTATGTTGACATCTTGAAATGTAAACAAAAGATGAGAAATAAAGAATTAATTCTAATTTCCCTTTGTTTGTTAGCTGTTTAAAACATAGGATCAATAAGAAGCGTTAAAATGACGTTGCGGTAAGTTTGCGGTTGCGCCGGGTCACTGGGCGATGGCAACTTGGTCTACTTACCAGGAATGTTCTAATCATGCTATGGACAATAAATTTTTTACATTGATACACTCTATCCTGGTGTACATTTTGGTGAAATTTCAAGGGTTTATCTTTTCCCCCGAGGAAATAAGAGTAAATGTCTCAATAATTTCCGAACAACCCTCGTATCATAATGATATTTTAGAAGATCGGTGCGAGAAAAGAACCAGCATCCAAATGCTTATTTTTATGTTCATAATAATTTAATGTTTGTTAATGTAATTCTTTCTTATATTGAAGTAATTTATTTGACTAGAATATGAAAAGATGATTAATGTTGAAACACTTAATTCCTTAACATACCAATGAGAAATTATCGTTTTGCCAGCTCGTTTTTCAATGGCACTGCATTTACTTAATTTACATAAAAGCATGATTCTTTTGGATGTTTTAAGAGGAAAAAATGAGGGATAAAGGACCTTCTTTCTCAGATCAGTTAGATGATGTACTGGTTATTGGCCTGTATATTGTTCAACCCCACCCATCCATATCCCCGTTCTCAAATACAGTAAATTAGATTCACTTGCCTACTGTTAACAAATCATCATACTATCAACATATTAGAAATTCAATCCGATAATTTCTGATTTATACATATGTTTTTAAAGTGCGGTAAGAGTCTCGGTAAAAAAAAATGTTGATGTACCTTCTTAACGGACTTTGAAAAAAAAATTCAAATTGAAAGCAAAATCCATAGGTGCAAGATCGGGGCTGTATGGTGCTGGGAGTGCTGCAAAAGCTCAATATATCAGTAATTTTATTTTCACTCCTATGCGATTCCAATTGTAAACATTTGTCCTATAGAATCTGAGATCTAAGTTCCAATATATATAAACTGAAATGCTCCGCAAAGCATATCTTATCAAAATAATTAAGCTGAATATTTTTATGATGCATTTGAAATAACAAATCTTTACATATTTCTTAGAAAAAACGTCAGGATTTAATCCGAAAACTTTCGCTGGTATCCTGCAAATAGTTCGCTAACAATCAAACTTGTCCGCGAACTTTTCCAACAAACCTCGTATTCCCTTTATTTGCATTTACATTGGAAAAAAAAAGTAGTGATACTAGAATCAATCTATAACAACGCGTATAGCACTATACCTGATAAAATGGCATTGCTATGAACAAGTTTCAGATGCAGTGTCATGTATACCAATCATAGACCATTGCCTAGAGAATATATAAAAAGAGGCCCATGGGGCCACATCGCTCACCTGAGTAACACTGGCTTTACACGGCTGTTCAAAGGATATTGTGCCATATGGCCCCTCGGTAGAAAAAAAAAGAATACCATAAAATAAACTGTACCCAAATTTTACACTTATTTTCCTACACTTAATCTTTGACATTGTACCCCCCTTTTTTTTTGCTTGTCAAGATTTCTGATAAGGTCTATCCCCCCCCCCCTCCTCTCAATGAGCCTCAGACTGCAATATATTGACAGGCATATCGCTATGTTTAAGGCCCACCCTTTATTTTCATTTTTATTCAAAATCAACGTTAACGAATGGCTACAAATCAAGATGATTTTCCACTGTAATTTTTTCTTAAGAATAGCGATAGTACATTTATCCCTGTCACAGTAATGTTTTGAACTGTTTTAAAGAGGTCGTTTTAATTTAACTGTGTCTGAAAAACCAACAAAATTAGTGTAGTTTCATCGTATAAGGAGGGGGCCCCAAAAAGTTGTTACAGCATATCATCCTTTAAATTTTTCTGTAAAAGTATTTAACGTTAAGTGGGACATTTCTAGTAATAAATAAAAATGTCAGCGTCAATCGTAGAATTATAAACAAGATACAGAACTCACAATTCTGCCTGGTTTGAGTCAATGTTTTGTTCACAAGAGTTAATTACATTCAACTTAAGATTTTTAAACTTGGTATTTCCTATTCAGAATGAACAAAAGTATGGCCTCAGTTCTGTGAGCAAAGCTCTGTATCTTGCTTATAATTGGAAACTTGACACAGCTGAATATGGTTACAGTCGGTTCAAGCATATCTTTCACAACATACACCATATCATAGCATAGCATTGAAATCTCATAGCATAGCATTAAAATCTCATAGCATAGCATTGGAATCTCACACCATAGCATACAATCTCATATAATCGCATTCATCATAGCATACCATAGCATAGCATACAACATTATTTTAACTCGGTTTTAAATGTTTTTATTTAAAAAACTGAATGTTCACAAAGCGTCGCGAAAATTCGCCACATGGTTGTTCGAGTTATGGGAGAACAAACACCGCCAAATATATTGGAGGATTAGCAACGCTTAGTACACTAGCCGTGTCCTACGATCGCCATTAAGAAAGCAGATTTGTTGCAATGTACTTTGAAAATTGTATAGTAGTATGTCATTTCCAAATTCAGTAAGATGAACTCCGTCTTTTCTGAATAAGCCATAAGAATTTCATGTAATTTCTGGATAGCTGACGTAAAAACAATCATTTTGTACAAACAATTTGCTCATAAATTCGTTAATTCTTTTGGCTGCAAAATTGTGAGATTTTACATTATTCCTATGACGACATGAAGATCTAGGAAGAATATTAGACCAGCCAAGAATGGTGTTTGGAAGCCTGGTCTGAATTTCATAAAATATTTTTTTAATTTTCTCGTACGTAAGTCAAAAAGAGAAACATTACCAATATTATTTTCCCCACAGGCAATAATTAAAATATCAGGAGACGGTTCGTACCTCAACAGCAACTGAATTCGAGGGAACAACTTATTCAACGTGAAATCGCCCTTGCCCTGCCAAAAGATGCAATAATTTTGTTGTTGAAGTCCTAGATATGCTTTTTCTTTAGAAAGGCAAGTGCGCTGGAAAGCCCACTTGGCAATAGATGATCCTAGAAGTTTTACCTAAATGCTCTTTTCTTGACCTTTATATGAAAACAAATATGTTTATAAGGAAAAAACAAAAATTCTTACTGATTCTAATCTTTTTAATATCTAATGTAGCTTTTGTACACATTTAATGACCATCTATCTTTTTCAAAATTTCTGATTCAAAATTACCTTTTAAAAACCTATCAAAAGCAGCCCCAATTCGAAAAGAGTGGGAAGCGTAGTGTGAATTTGAAGGACCTAAGATATCTATTGATTTGTTCAATACTGACGTAAACTGATAGCGCGTGAGTGGACTGCCATCCACATGAGTAAAGAGTTGCCCATCAAATCAAATCAAATGGGGCAAATAGCTTGAGTATCGGACTCAACCAACTGAATTGATGAACCTTTTCCTGATTGGTCAGTTTTAGAAAACGGAACAGTAAGCTTTAATAGATTCCTATCAATTGATTGGTCGTTGATTATCTATATGTCCTTAATACCAATAATATGGTGATTGTTATTGGAATTGTTTCTTGTAAATTCACCTACTCTAAAAAAGGCAATATATGCCAAAGAAAATGCAGCACAAAATTTGAAGGTTTTAAAATGAGATAACCAAAACAAAGCTTGAACTTGATATGAGCTTTTTTAAATATCTTGAGTTGTAGGCAAATGATGGTCAATTGATTTGCGTGAACGTTTAACACCTTCCAAGAGTTTTATAACTAGGAAGTATTTTGTACAATTGTTGGTGCATAAAAGTTTGCATTTTAAACTTATTCCAGATGAATATTATGATACTGTACTATATGCTACACTTTTCAAGGACATATGAGCAATGGAAACACATAAGTGGGAAACTGGAGGACCTAAAATTCCGGAAAAAACCATAGTCTTTTCGAAAACTTGAAAAACATACTATTGTATGAAATTGTTTCTGTTTGAGGCTACATAGTTTAGTGTTAGCAGTTTTATATCGTCTCTGATATCATCCTCGTGAAATCTTCTGGAATGGGCAAACGATAAACGTTCGCTTCTTGTTCGAGCGATCTGAACCTTGTTCACTGTTGAGAAATAGAAAAGGCGATCGAGTTACTAAATAATACTACATAATAAAAAAATTAAACTTCCATTAAATTGTTCAAGAGAGCTTAGCCAAACACGAAGGTCACTCTTCATAACTTCATTGACACTTATGAAATGAGATGAGTGCTTAATACCACACATTGCGTCACAGAAACGACTGTTATTTAAAAGCACGAACTGCCGGAATTGCCTTGGCGCAAAAATTCAAGTGACTGTAAAATTTTTAATGTTATTTTGGGATTTGCCAAAATCTGTAATATACTGTGTTTCAGGATTACGTTTACTCAGGGTTTGAGATTTAAAAAAAATATTTTTACAAAGTTCAATATCTGAAGTCCAAAGCGGTTTTAAAAACACAAAATAACAACGTTATTAGCAAATATCGATATTGATATCCCTGATATCTGAGGAAGGTGTGCTCCGACAAAGGTAGATAAAAACTGAAACAGAGGAAATTCGGACTAATTTTATAATTTCCTTATTTTCTCATAAAAACTTTCTGTTGCAGTGTAATTGCAAAAGTGAACTTTTTATGTGTATTTTCATATCATGTTTCATATTTTATGGCTGTATTTACTCGTCTATAAAATCATATCACTGGCTGGCACGCAATTGAAAAAAATCTTTAAAATATATAAAATCAATTCAAGATAAAATATCTCGAAATTTTGATCATTGACCTTATATAATATCAATGACAACATTATACAGAAAATAAAAACAGTGTTAGGCAATCAATGGTTGGATCTCCTATTAGTCAGTTTTTTGTTAAACTCGATGAAAAATGGGTACAAATTTGGAAATTGATAGAGGAAATTCGGACTAAATTAAACTTAAATTATAAGGTTAAAAATATTTATTAGAATATAAAATTAGTAAAGCTATTCGTATTTTATCATTTTCCAACCTACAAATTGTTTTATTATTTTTAATAATTCAAAAATAAAGAAAACTTTGAAAAAGGTGGACAATTTTGACAAATTTGGACAATTTAAAAAAAAAAAAAAATTTAGAGGTCACTAGCAGAAAAAGTAGGTCATTGACCTAGTTATTTGAAAGAGAAAAATAGCACCACAATAGTGGGGCTACAATGAACAATAAGTAGTTTTTCGTTCCTATTAGTGGATTTTTTTTTCGCCCTTGAGTAAACGTAATCCTTAAGGTCAAGATCTTGTAAATGATTCCAAGCTGTCTTTTTGGAGCCATAATGACGTCATAAAACTATGATGACGTCATAATTGATTTGATAAATCTTTTCCCGTGCTTAAATCAATTTGAAAAGGAGGTCAGGAGCTTGTTTAATGTCATTTTTGGAGAAACTGAAGGCATTGAAGATATATTTCATTAGTCAAAATGGACAAAACTCCAAGATTTGTTACTTTTTTCCTTCATATTTCATAGATATTTGTTGTTTAAAAGACGATTTTTCATAGTGTCTACCAAACATTTAACTAAGCCCCATTACACCCTGTAAACCAAAAAATTTATATTGAGTTTCATAAACCTGAAGACACCTCTCATTTACTAGATCTTGACTTTAAGAGCAATAGTTTTATCCTCATGTATACTTATAACCAGTTTTTCTGTGTCGCTGATTTCTATGCTTAGAAAAACCAATTACTTTTTAGGCCCAACTGTTTTTTTCGTGTGCTCGCAGAATTCCAAAATCTTTACAAGTATTCTGAAAACTTGACATTAATAATTTGCATCCTTCAATATTTTTGGCTGCAAAAATAAAATCATCAAGGTGATGACTTAATGTATCTTTACCTGTTTTTATTATTGTCCCCCATTCTAGAAAACTAACAAATTTTTCCCATAAAGCACAACTTATCGAACAGCCCGTAGGGAGGCACATATCATAATTAAACGGATTGTTAAATTTAAAACCTAACAGCTCTTGGTCAGCTTGATGTACGAGTAATTAACGAAAAGCTGACTTTCACGTCCATTTTTTCAAGAAAAAGAGTCTGTACCTAAGTTAGCAATCATTTCTAGAACCTCATCAAACGGTGTGAAATGCACTGTGCAATAATCTTGGTAAATAAAATCATTCACACTACTTCCTCCAGGAAATGATAAACGATGTAACGCCACCCCCATCTTTCCTAGCAACAATGCCTATATGATTATCTAAAGTTATGCATAGGTACTTGATCTAATGGACCTGCAACACGACGTTATTCAATTTCTTTGTATATATTTTGTTTTGCTTTCTCTGGGTGCTGTTTGGTTAAAATTAAGTTATCACTGGTTGATGCAAAACGGGGACCAGAGTAGCTGATTTTAAAACCATATTTAAAGTTATCCCTCAGCTAACTAGCATCCAGAGTTTTAGGATAATGAGAAAGCTAAAGATACATATTACACAAATAAATAGGTGTTGTTCCTGGTTTTTGATAGTTTGTTGTACATGTATATATGGGACTTTTTCCATGAGTCACATAAAAAGTGCGACTGGCGCAGTTGATGGTGAATAAATATATATAAACAAGAGCCATAATCTTGATCGATTTGGTTCCAGGAATTACAATCATTTCTTGCTTTTCTTGATGCGAAATTGTCTATCATATTCCGTCCAACCAAATCCATGTGATCGATCGACTAGCAGCAGTTTTTATATTTGCATATATTTTAGCATCTTTTGTGCTTGGTCGGGATGGGCTACTAAGTATATGCTCATGTAAATGAAAAAAAAATCTAGCCATGTTTGGATATCAAACATTTTGTTTTGATTCACTGGTTTGAGAGACAATGGACCGTTATTCACAACAATTTTGTATTCCTGGTCATTAACTCAGAAAAAACTCACAGGAAAGAAAACAGATTCCTTGCCGAGATTTATAATGGGGAATGTTTTTACATCTTTTATCCATTCGGAATACACTCGGAATACATCGCGCAATTTTTTTAACGTTATCATCCAGGCTTATTAATGGCTGTTGCAATGCAAAATCTCCGTAGACTTTCAATTTCGGGATGTGTATTGAAACCTGAAGCGGTAGAGGGGGCATTTCAAAACAGACAATCTGGACATCTTTTATATTAGTGGATGAACTTAGTTTGAGCACAAAGGTATTTACTATTATTGAAATATCATGCAAAAAGTGGTGGAAGCAAAAATTCGGGACAGAGTATAGTTCACCAGTAACGTTAATTATAGCATTGTGATTTCTAAATCTAATTCTGCTTTGTTTGAATGAACATTTATGCAATCAAAACTGGTATCTTCACATGAATATGGCTGATGTTTGTTGCTGATCGTTTCAATTTTTTGCTCAGAGTCCGTACTCGGGCCTGCCAGCTGGGATTCTAAATATTAATTGCTGCTGAAGATTGCTCAACCGGTTGTTGGTTTCTTGAAACCACGCCATTATCTCCCCTCTGGGATATTAATTAATGTCTGAATCGTATGTGTTAATTCCGGGAGGATCATTTGAGATACAGATGCAGCTACTTCCCCGATGCTGACTCCGCTATTCGTCGGGTCTGTTTGGTCCGGTACGTTTTGAATTTTCGACCTCTTAGCCCCATTCAGTAAACGAGCTTTACCGACCAATTCCCTGTTTTCGGTCCGCCAAACATCCTTTGAACGGGAAGCCTGACGGGGCTGCATTTCAATCAATTTTTATTCACTCTTTTACCCAGCTGATCAGTTTTCAACCGTTGTAGAATGTGACGAAATGAGAAAAAAGTATGACGTCACAAGTAGACGGAAAATGAAATTTCCCAGTTAGGTTTATTCATTGCTATAATAATCTGATTTTTTTTCCAAAAGAAAATGAATTTTATTAAGTTTAAGTGTAGGATCCAGTAAATGCTTTCATGTAGCGGAACAGTCATTCAATTGTTATTTAATTACCAAATTTTTTGCGATTGAAAATTCAGGGGTGTATTATATATATTGTAATTTTAAATTCTACCCATGTTTTAAAAGGTGTGTGTACTTCCATCGTAGTAATACACCTTATCAAAATGACAAAAACACCAGTCACGTGTTCTTTCTATTGTTAACATGGAATATTGAGCTAACGTATCATTGCTTATCTTTTCTATTCACAATCGTACCTGAAATAATGACGGGTAAATTTTTCAAATGAAGATTAGCATAATTACTTTACATGATACATATTATCGCATAGCCCCCTAATTCCGTCTTTACCGTAACTCCGTCACTCTCGGGAAACTCCTCGCCGTTTGAAATCAAGTGCAATTATGACGTCATTTTTTGCATGTCAAAAATCTTCAATCAAATGTCAACAATTTGCAACGGTTAATTTAAGAATGTGTTTAAACATAACAAAATTACACCTTGTTCATTTTATGCAACCATAATTGCGTGAAATCAGCTAACACCTTTTCACGGATGCACTAAAATAACGATATTTATGACACGCGGGCCTATTTGATTATTTACTGCGGTCAGTCATTCTAAGAGAGGTCAAGATGAAACATTTCACATGTAATTTATTTTTAAATAAGGTTATTAATACATTTTTTCAGTCCGCAATATCGTTTATGCACTACACTTGATGATAACGTCTAATCGCTCATGCCGTAATTTTTGCCTTATACAGGGTTACAGATATATACGGTATCTCGGTATTTAGAATATGCTACATTTTTAAAAAATGTAATAAATAAATAATATTATCATTAATAAATTCATTATTGATATGATATATTTGAAATATGTAAGGACAGAAATCAAACGGCATCCATACATTCTCAAAAGGTCATTGTGATTTTTGTTACAAGAGCCCATTTTTTTTATTCTGGCGATCATTTCACTTGGATGAAATGATATTCAATTTAAATTGTATACACCGATTTTACTTATTATAACCTAGATACAAGTTCAGTTTAAAATAAATTGTTAATGTGTCTTCATTCCCTGGCGTATCATAGATCATGTGGGTGACGGAGTTAAGAAGTTATGATAGCACGTGTGATAAACGTCGTATTCAGAGGGCTTATTTGAATAATAATAAAAAAAAAATTTTGTTAATAATTTTACAAATTATAACGTTTTAGGTTAAATTTAGTGATTGCAAATGATAAAAACCGCAAAAAATAATTTGCAGAGAAACGCGGAATGTTTTCTTCTTATGGTGACGGAGTTTGGGTACTTGGGGATAATGCGAGGATCGATTTACATTGTGATCTATATTTTCAAAATTTTAAACAGAATATTACATTTAATTTTATGAAAGTATACACTATCGAATTATGTGAATGTAGGATACACTGATATGATACGGAATCTTCAAAAAATTGATTTATTGAATGTGAAAATTGCCGTCAAGATGTATATCGTCATTTGAAACATACTAGGTATATATTCATCTTAACTTTAGTTATCTAGTTTGTTTTGAAAAGTTTTTGGGTATATTTAGGCTACTGCATAGATTAAAGATGGCTACAAACAAAATAAGAAGTGACAACACCAGATCTTGTTTTCTTTTTTTCATTATGCTCATACATATAGTAAAATTGTAGTTTCCAAATTTAAAATAAACGATTTTTTTACAATCAAATACAAACTTTATGCATGTAAAAAGGGGGAGGTGGCTTTGTTTAGGTACAGCAAGAACAAAGCGATCTCTGTGTTTCGCGTATAAGCACTATCACTATTATTTTTTTTGTGCTGACCATTAGAAATACCTTTGTTAAGCATTCTTCATATTGAAATTGGAAAATTAAAGCTTGAAGAAAATAGTATCTCTTTTTTTTTTTAAAAAAGCCAAAGAATGAGGATGGGGTGTGGTAACCAAACAAGTTTCTGACGTAACCATAACAAACCGTGGTATTCATATACTAATCCATGTAATACATTTTTGTTCCCTTTCAGCCCAGTACATATATACTGATGGATTTATAAGTAAAGAAATAAAGATTATGAAATATCGGCGAAATTTGAAGAGGTCAAATAATTAAGGAAAAAACCCGTCGAAGATTGTAAATCACTCTTGTCAAGAAAGATTCTCCATAATAGGTGTTAAGGCTAATACAGAAAATTTTACCGCAGACTGAGGGAGGAATCAAGTGACAAAAGTTTGAAAGTCACCAACACACTTCGTTTATAGAACGTGTATCATATTTCCAAATCGAAATATCATTATTCACGGCTTCTCACGTACGATTTCTTATATATATGTGTAAAAATCAGATGAGTAAGATTATCGACATGTTTTATGCGTGCTAATAAACAATAGTCTATACCGTATTTCTTGTAAATTTTTTTTATTTTTTTGTTTTGTTTAGTTTTTTTCTTATAAAAATGGCATTTTTGGTGATTTTTGAAATTCAACAAAATTACAATCACCAGCTCAAGTTTCTAACTAACTCTTTATATCCTTTAAATTCCCTCCAATTTTATTGACTTCTCCTACCATTCAAAATAAATTGTTTAAGTTAGAGTTTATATGATGTAAATTCTGAAATCCGGAACACATTTACCCACAATCGCAAGCTTATTGTTGCAGTAAAAAGATTAAATCTTTTAGCATATTCATATATTTCACTATGTTTAAAAAAAATTAAAAAGATAAGGAAAATGAGCTGTAATTTTACTTTAAAACAAGCACATTGCTTTGAACCAAACTTATATTTTTATAAAGTTACCATAATAAACAAATCAGTGATTTAACATGTCATTATATTAATTTCTAACAAAGTCCTATGAAAGGTTACAAACTGTTTTAACGTATTCACACGTGCTTGAGGACAGGAAATGTCCTCCCCATCTTCCCATACTCCCCTTTCACCCCAACCCCAGGTATAGACCCCCCAAGTCCTAGTTAACTGTGTCTTTTTAATTAACCTTTCATTTTATGATTTACCTGGTATTTTAATCCAATTCATTCAAAACATAACTCGAAACATTAATTTTATTAATTTTATAATTTTTCACTTAAATATACTCATTATGAGCACCTTCTTTAAGATTTACCTCTACCAAAGACGACAAAAAGGTTCATGTTCTTATTCGTTTACATCTTGTGAACTGTGTTTATTTTGGGGGGTAGGGGTGGGGTTGCCATGCATTTTCGTAAATATCTTATCTTTTTGTTGCCCAAGTGTGCACTCGGAATTTCTCTGTTTATGAGTGGAGTAATCTTCCATGCAATAAATTATCGCTTCCGTTGATCGGTTCAAAACTTGCAACTTAATTTGTCGGTGAAAATTGTTCGAATTTACCTAATAAGTGTACATATTTTTTACATGGGCACGACATGCACCTTTTCAGATAAAAGGAATTATCGGGTTACGACTTAAAGTCAACGCTTTTATTGCAGTTGTAGTCTGATAGTATATTTCAACAAATTTTCATGGACTTTGGGTTTCGGCTGACAGGCAAATACAGGTAAACATCGGTATCTCAAACTTAGGAGGACTTTAACAAAACTTTTAGATATCCGAAGTGGCTTTCCAGGTTTAATTCCGTGATGTTTTTACATGAATATCAACACGTGTTTTAATACCGGTACATACTGAACTCTTCTGCTACTCATAAACGAATAATCAACCATTTGATTAAATATTTCTAGCTTGCATCTTTTTTTCGTGAAATACATATTGATATTTGTAAAAGGAATCAAATATTAAAGTCAATATATCGTTAATAATATTACTTCACATCCTCTCTACTCACGAAGAAAGGGGAATAATACGATTTGAAAATATAAAAAAAAAACACGAAAAAAATGTATCGAATAACATTTCACCTATGGTATTTTTATATAATTTCTGTTTGTTAACTAACTTCATATGATAATTCATTACGCTCACAGTTGTAGTACTCATATTGGAAACAACTCCTTTACAATGAACCGGAAGTCAATCACACGCTGCATGTGCAAGACATGAACTGTTTCTGTTTAACTCAAATAAGTTTTCTTTTAAATATTTGTATCTCAATCTTGTTTCATTGTTATTGGAGCGTACATGAAAAAAAAAAGTAAAAATAGTTGTATTTTAAACACATTACCGGTAATCGTGACTGAGTTATAATCTGGATTAATAAATAGGTACTAACTTTACAACACACATAAGCTATTATCATATTTAACTTACATCGTGCAGTTTGAGGTACCACTAGATTTGAAAGGTGTGAAAATTGCCGCGGGCAGAATGATCTAAAAATGACCCAAATTATGATTATTTAGCTGAGCGGAAAAACGGCTCCATTTCGAGATAAACTAGTAAATAAAGGGCCTCAACCTTTCAAAATACTTCGCTAAACGCGTGGTATTGATAATACCATATTCAAGATACCAGGAGTTTTTTTTTTTTTTTGAAAATCATTTATATAGAGAATACGGTCGGGACCGACTGTAGACCTCAACATAAGCATAGTATTTGAGATATCGATGTTAGAGATACAAGTACCAATATTTAACTGAAATTGCTAATTAATACTACTATCCTGTCAATATAATTATATTTGCGGTATCCATCTTGCAGAAATTTTTCGTGATTTCAAAATGAAATGTACTCACGACAGCGATATGCCCACAGAAAATTATATGGCTGCCATTAATTTCAAACGTTTCTTTTACTTGTAAGACGCTTGCTAAGCCCGTGACCGTCGCACGTCGGCAAAACATCTTTGACAGACTCTGCGTCGGTCAAACATTTCTTTCTCAACATTAAAAACTGTCTAATTAACATAGCTTTTCAGACTCATAAACTTCCCCCAATTAACTCAAAACAGGGGCGGATCCAGGATTTGAAGTTAAAGGGGGCGCCAGTTTTTGGCAATGGGTCTGAAGCTCCTCGATTCTCAAGATTTTTTAGGGTAAAAATGAAGTCTTCCAATTTAATTTTTTGAAATAATTCTTCTCGTGAAAATACTTAAAGGCAAAACGATTGTTTACCATTTTTAAAGGTTTGTAGATTTAAGACCTGCAGTAATGCTATCAAAAACATCTGTTTTGCAGAAATATAAAGAAACATTTTCTTTTTAATTTCCTGGGGGTCCGGGGCGGGGGATACTGAAAGCTCCTTGATTCTTGTAGGTCAAAAATGAAGTTTTCATATTTAGTCTTTTGTACATCTACTTGATCATAATTTCGATGATCTGTACATTTTCTTGGCAAGAAGAAGTATGATTTAACTTTTTTGGACAATTTTAGGGGGCGCAGGGTGCGCCCCCCCCCCCCCTGATCCGCTACTGCAAAATATGCGTTATCGAATGTTTCGTGCAAACTTCTTTATAAGTTCTTATTTTTTCAATATTCTCAACTCCATTTCAAAACCACTTTGACAACAATGATCAATGAATGGGCCTTTCGAACTGACTTTAAGTCTGAAGGCCATTGTTGAAACCGTTTGATAATTATTGAATAAACTATAATTCAAGAGTATCACCATTTATGAAATCATGCAAAGCGGTATTGCACTGTGCCAAAATACACATTAATAATTTAATTATGGTTGTAACGCGGCATTGGATTGGATAGAAAAATTTAGTTAAATTTGTATAACCTGGTGTGCACGTCACAAGACACGTCACAATGCACCAACGTACTAATTCACTTGACGTTACGTTTGAATTTTGAACAGATTTATATCATTTCTAAAAGTAAAACGGACTCAATTTGTACAGCAAATTCCAGAAAATTGAATTATAAGGAATGAACTCAATATCTACCCAAGTTATACTCGTATAACCTGGGTTGGAGCAATTGACGCTTTTTTATAATCCGCTTCGCGGATTATAAAGCGTAAATTGCCCCAACCCAGGTTATACGAGTATAACTTGGGTAGACATTGAGTTCATTTCTTAATTAATCTGAAATAAGGTTGATTCAGTTTAGTATATAAAAGTGTTAATATTTGTGTTCTTATATATTTTTCTCACGAATGGGTTACCGTATGTTAGTGACAGTTGTCGGGTGAGTGTGCAATTTTTTTAGAGCGAGTATTCAAAGTGACAAGTTTTAGTGTAGTAGTCAGTAGAGGGTCCGGTAACGACATCAGCCGGGGGCCACGATTTGCATTTCCTGATCCTAGATCTGGTGAATATCTCCAGTAAATATAATATTAGAATAGAAACGGGTATCCATTGAATTCGGAATTTATTTGAGCGGGCACATGTTTTCCCAGCAAGTAAGTTTGGTTTGTTGTTTTTTTGTAAATTTTGCAGGTAATTAAGTTACAGGGGTAAATGGTTATATGCTGGTATTTTCATCGGGGATTTGTTAGTCACAGTGCAATATTTCAGTGCAAAGAGGTGTTTGGTTCAATTCCCTGTTCTTCAGACTGTGGGCGCTAGATGTGAACTTTCGCTATGAAAGGTCGTGTGTAACAGACGAATGTCGGGGACGCATGCTGCGTTGAGCGGGGCTTACTAGTAAGAAATGGTTGCAGGCTGCAAGCGAGAGACCTGTGAGTCTGGAGCTTTTGGTAAGGACGCACGAGATACAGGCAGTGTGACTAGCGCAGGGGCGTCACAGTAGCATGGTGTCCATAACTTGATGTATTACGTGACTGGCTTACTTTTCAAAGTGAGGTTATCAGTGTTAAAATGTCTGTTGTTACAATTTAATTTTTCTATATACAAAGCTGAAATTTAAAGTACATGTATTTTTACGTTGTTTTTTTTTTTAATATTCAACTTTGACAATGTTGGAGTAATTTTTTGACAAGCGTTTTATTGGTTGAAACAGATTCTAAAACAACATTTTTGCAGCTTATTACCATTTTATTTCTGATGCACTGTGATCAAAAATACTTTTAAGTTTGGTATTCAGTTGATAGTATCAGATATTTGTTAACTTGTTTTAATTGAATTATATTTTGGAAGTCATTTTCGAATGAGAATGGAGTGGAAGGGGGATTGGAAATATTAATTTGTTTTGTTTATTATTATTCTTATTCAAGTTAAATTTGTTTATTTTCTTTAAAAAGTCTTATTTTTCATTCAGCCGACAAAATCCAAAGAACTCATTACAAAATAAAACAGTACTCTTCGTTTTGAAAAAAGTTGAATATACTCATGGAACGAACATTTTGGTCAAACAACCACTTCTTTTTAATTTTTAATTTTACGCAGATTTCATTGTTATACAAATGTAGGGTCGCCCTTTTAAGAACTAACATTTATTTGAGTGTGAATGTGTCTATGTGTGGGTGTAGTATTTAGATTGAAAAAGATAAAGAGAAATAAACCAGTAATTTATCAATATTTTATTAATCTGATAGATGGACAATTGCTTTCCGTTGGTTACCAACTGGTTACCAAATGTCGCTATTCCGTGCAGCGGCCATTTTGTACAGCAGAATCAAGAGCATTGCTCCATTGACAGTTGTCCCCAGGGACCAGACTAGGTACAGGGGCAGCGGTATCTTCTTTCTTGACATGGTAGTCGATGCTTTTACTGAAATAATGATGACATGTATGTTACTTAAAAATTGTTAACGTTTAGAATTAGATTGATCAGAAATATATATGGTGAAGAAATTGATTATCTTTTTACCTGCTTCTTTTATATATCAACTTTTTTTTCTTTTTGTCTCAAGTTTATCTCGACTATCACTTTATGACAGAAAAAAAATTCTGCAAAATTGGCAAATAAAATAGCATGCATTTTAAAAAAGTTTTCGTTATTTATAGTTTTTGAGAAATTATATGACAGGTTCGGGGAGGAGATTAATGAATTTAACATTCCAGTTTCTCTTATCAAAAAGCTGCTTTACATAAATGTTGTCTTTGTGATATTGCCGATTTCCAATAAGGAAGTTGGGAATGCTCTACTTTTGACAAACAAAGCACAAAACAATTACTCACTTTAGTGACACAGTTAAAATAAATATTATAAATGGTTTGAGGTATTTTATATCACAACTACTGGCAACAGCAATTGTATATATGCTTGCTTATACCTGTGCATGCAAGGCCACTTCCTGTAAATCCGTCCTTGCACTCGCATTCAAACGATCCATCTGTGTTGATACATACAGCGTTCATGTCACATACACCCGACTCTGTTCCTGTGACACTCTGTTTGCATTCTTCAATGGCTGCACGCAGGAGTTTAAGCAAGTTAAAATTCATCATTTCAAACAAGATTGTTGTTCAGCTGTTTAGTAAAGATTTGATAATTCAACATTGATTTATCTAATTCTCTTTATGATCAATAAATCAATTTTTTTAATTTTCGTTTTAATACCTTTTTGCTTGAAAGTTACAACAAATCCCATCTCTTCAGGATAATCTTCGTCATCCGATTTAAATTTGATACGAAGATTATTTCCTGTTGTTTGGCTGTTGATTGCATTTTGGAATGGAAGGCATGTATAATACGTTTCCTTTTCTGAAGATGATAGACGATTATTAGCTGCTAGTGGACAAACTTTTAAAAATTCTTCATACATAAATATATTTGGAGAGATATATATAACTGTTTCTATTAAGAAAGAGGATTTTCTATTCGTGTCCTCTTTTTTTCAGTGCAAAATGAAAAATGAACACAATGCAAAAACAGAAATGAACATGAATTTTATTCATTTTGGTCGTTGAACACAACATAAATTGGTGAACCCACCATCTTTTTTACACAAAAGCACATTTTACAGTATCTTTAAACCTTCATATTCCACAATGACAGTCATAATATTGGTGATTCCACCAATTTCATTCATCGATTGTTTCACTTACGAAAAAACTTGGTTGGTCCACCAATAATAAGATAATGGCGATTCTGTTATTTAAAACAGCATCAAATATATCAAATACACAGGACCCTGGTGATTTCACCAATTTTATTCATCGACTATCTCACATTCAAATAAACTTGGTGGGTCCACCAATAATAAAATATTGGCGATTCTTTTATTTTGAAAAGCATAAAATATCTCATTCACACAGGCCCCTGGTGGTTCCACCAAAAATCAATTGTGAATTTGTCTGTATACAGTTTTGTATTTCATGCAAAGAATTGGTGAACCCACCAACAAAGCATTTTGCAAACATTGTTTGGTGATTCCACCAATAGTCAAAGAGGTAAAAATTTCTAATATGTCAATAATATGTCAATATATAAACACTACACTGAACAAATTTTTGAACTTGTCCAAATTGTAAATGCTGTCGCTATTTCAATACTTGGTGGATCCACCAATATAAAATTGTGCGAAATGTGAAATGAAACTAAAGCTCCAAATTGGTGGACTCACCAAGAATTTTTAAAAGATTAAAAGCTGTTAATAAATCGCTGTGTTAAATACAGCAGGTTTGGCAACCAAAAAAGATGAAAATTTTTGCTTCTATACAAGACAAGAAAGTTGGTGAATCCACCAGAAAGATCACATTAACATATTTTAGCTTTCGCTGATGCAGACTAGTGGAATGAATTTACCTTGTTGGACTCACCAAAACAAGCACTTTCACTTTAGATTTACATACTTGGTGGATCTACGGTGACTTATTATCCAAAATAGATTACAAAGCTGGTGCATGCACACACAAAAAATAAAATCCCTCAAAAACACTTTGTTTATCAGTCAAATAAAAATATAGATTTGTCGGAGTCTGTTCTTTCTGTGGGTCAAAATACGTTTTCCTTTTCAACGGGATTATCGATGACAGAAAAGAATTATATTGTAAAAGATAAAAGCAAAAATTATCATCACTAACTCCTAGGTGCAACTTAGAAGGATTTCCACCGATGGTAGGTGTTGTAAATAAACTAGTCACCGTCACTATTCATCATTTCAATAATTCGTTGATTATTATCCCTTAGAAAATCACCAATACTACTCTCTGGTCATGTTTTAAAGAGTTCTCGAATTATCGACATACGCATAGTGTGTCTTTCCTCCTCAGGCTTTTAGATGGAGGTGGTGCCACAGGGATTTTATGTGTAAACCAACACAGCGATCTGTAAAAAAGCACAAAACTAATTACTTTACTGGATAATTATGGAAAGAAATTTTCAACTTTCTTTTTGATATGATAAACTTTCACAAAGATGATTTTACTTGATTTTGTCAGCTCAAGTACAGAGAAAATGAAAGAAAATATAATCACATAAAGTCAATGTAGAGGTCATGCGTTGAAGTTTAAAATAATCAACAAAATGTTGATATCACGAACAAAATTGCGTAAAGAAAACTAGGTACTCAGTTTCAGTTTCGTATATACATAATGACAATAAATAATAATCAATATGTAATCAATAAATGTTTTAAAAAGTGCTAGTCTCTCATGATTGTAAATAATATTTCCTAATTTGTTTGCTGGAAAGATAGTTTTACAGAGGTATTGTTTCATGAAGATGGCTATTGAATACATATTTTAACTAAACAACCCCTCCAATTATCCAGGGGCTGGAGAGCAATTGTACCGGATTAAATGAAAATAAAAATGGTATATAATGCTTCATTTTTCACTTGATTTGCATTACTTTCTAAGAACAGAATTCGGCTCTTCCTTAGCACATTGTATTGTATTAGACCATGACCAGGCGTCTCAGTCCGTACTCGCTTCACCCGAATTTTATACGAAATGCGAGAAAGAATTACGTAATAATGGCAGCTACCGAGTGCCTCTTGGACAAACAAAAAAGCTTTCATTCAATACATACAAATATTCCGTTTGCCTCGTGGTTATTTTAACGTCAACCGACCTTGCAACCGACAAGGCAACTTGTCATCTAGAACGCCTGGCTATTCTACTTGGCGATGTCACTTATTTAAACAAAAAGATATTGCAACTTATCACTGCACAGTTCTCTACCCAATGTTACATTGTAATCAAATTATACAGATTATACCACAGTTATATTCTTTTTCTGCGTACATGTACTTCTTCTGCATCTTATATTCAGTTTATTGAATATTAGACAACATAGCTTAAGCTTTCAGTATTCATTCTTACACTTTAATAGAAATACAAACAACCATATATGTATATTGGTGAAAATATCTGGCATTTAAGTCCAAAATTCTTTTTTAAAACATATTATGCAGTGTTTTGGGGTAGGAAATTGTTAATTTTCTATATTTACACCCACCAAGTATGATTACCTCAAATTTTAACAGAAAGGATACTGCACTTAAGGACATGCTATACTTGCGAGAAAATATACTTTTAAAACAAGAATTTTCTTTAAATTGCAGAAATGGTCAACATCTAAACTGCAACTTTACTTAATTGCGTTATATAAAAGTATGTGTTAACAAGTACGAATTTGTTTTATAGGCGGGGGTCATCACGATTTCTTGAATATCCTTACGATAATGAGGACACCCACTTTTACACTGACTTCATACAAAATCAGCGCATGTTTGTCTATTGTATTACGTTTAACAGTAGTTGTATATTTGCATCATCAAAGTTATGTAAAAGGGAGATTAATAAACAAACATGCGCTCGTGGTTTAAATGAGAAAAAACTGCTTCTTCTTACTTCCGCTTTACCCGTTGTAACCAAGGGTTGATGCATGTTGTATATTATATAAATCATCACGTGATTTCTCACCTCAGGTAACTTTGTGAATACAAAATTCTATCACATGACGTGTAAGATAGCATTTTGTGTGCTTACTAGGACAATATTTTCAAGAACGTTAAGTTGTCAAGCATTGATTTAATGGGGCTTGGACACGATTTAAGCTCAAATTTTTCAAAATTTAATTTGTCATATTTAATGTCTAAAATAATCAGTATGGGTGTTTTTAATACTTTGTCAAAATTTGAAAGTACAGTATCGAGTTACAAGCGAGTTACAGAGGTAAAAATGTTGAGCTTTTGTTATTGTTTAAATATGTGTTATAATGATATGTTTCAATCTAATGTTACTTTTTGTTGTTGGTAAAATTATTTATGAGCCAATTGAATGAGTTTATCTTGTTTCCACAAGTTATTTTGTCAAAGAAATTGTAATTTCTTTACTTTACATTATTTGTAAGCAAATATAGGACTCGAGCTTTGTTTACATAAAAACGATTTCTTTCCTCTGTCTCTCGCTTGTAACATGACTTCTAACATTCAAATCTGGGTAAATCGTTCAAAATACACAAGAAAACTATTTTATGTATACAAATCAAAAATAAAATTTTCATCTGAAATTGTGTTTAAATCCTTTTAAAGTCTTCTGTACTTACATAGGCGTGGTCTAATTGTTGAAACCATATTAAATAGTATACTTGTACCATATAGAATAGATAGGGTTATGGTGATAGAGTTATCACATAAATTTTATACATGGCATTGTTATTCATGCTAGTATAATATCAGTACCATTCTGATAATGTCAGCTCCACCTCTCATGGATATTAATATCAATCGTATGTTTGATCAAGGGCAGATAAGCAAAAATCTCCTTTTCTCTAAAGTTATAAGGAGAAAAACATAAAAAGAGCTTAATGTGTCACAGTCATGTTGGAAATAAACTAGACTCTTTAAAACTTGTAACAAAAGTGGAACTAGGTTAAGAAATAAACGCAACAGAAGCGACCAAAAGGGGCCCAAACCCCGGCGCCAAGTGCAGTCATCCTTCATGAAATATATAGCTATGTAGACACTCACATAACTGAAATCTACCCAACCCTCTTATCAATTGGTCAAAACCTACAGTGACATAGGAAAAATCACGGACTACACGAAATAATCATATACATACACATCTTACTGATGTATATGAATTGTAATTTAAATAGTTTTTAATAACCTTTGACAATCATTTCATCAATTTGTTAAAAGAATGGTGTTTATACAAACGGAAACGAGGGTATGCTTACTTTGTTGATTCATACAGGTTATATATAGGTAGCGAAAATTGCAGAAAAATTTCCTAAACCCGATAACGCGAATTCTAGCCACACTCTGCGATAAGAAACCCTACCCTGTGGTTGTTGAATTCATAATTTTGGACTTTATAGTCTTTCTTAAAATTCATTCAGTTTCAGTAGAGAAAAAGAAGAAGTGTTTCAACCATTTTACGTGTTAGTATATTAACACTGCATGACCATATTGGCCTACTGAGTGCATCAGGTGACAAAACAAAATCATATTTGCGCGTATGTTAATTTTAAATCTGCTAAAGGAAGTGGGCGCTAAAGATGTACATTCGGCGGGAATCTGGGCGCACACTTCGAATGAAAATTCCATCGATCAATTTTGCACATTTTCCGAATTATAACGGTTATTTGGTTTTTGTTGGACGTGAAATGGGTAGAAAAATGCTTGTAATGCAAAGGTTTTATCATAATATGGGTCTACATGTTAATATAGCAACACGATTCAATTCATGCAAAATCCTACTTATTTTTTGCTGTCTTTGAATGATTTTGTCGTCTCTGGGTCTTCTCTTTTAGTAATAATAGTTATAATTGTTTACGTGCTGAAAAGTTGCAATTCACGTGGCTTAATAGCTAAAGCTAATTTTTGAACTCATTAATCTGAAGCTTACTTTCACAAGGTCTGTGGATATGATTAGTACCATCGATATCTCTGGACAAGTTTTTGCTTTAAAAGCCTCGTAATATCTCTAAAAACCGTTAACCCACCTCTGGAAAAAGTAAGCTGAATTCTCGTGCAGATCAAGTGTCGTCATTTATACGTGTGAACAAACTACAATACTTCACTTACATGTAAGTTATTTTGGCTAAGCGAACATAGTGGTTAAAATATAATGATTTAGTTTGATTGATCATTCCTGTCTCCTTATGTATTTTCCCATCATTTTCCTGATTATTTTTGTAAATGAGAAAATATTTTTTAGGCATATTATAATTAAATTTCACTGCACTGAAACTATAGAAAAAAATAGCTATGTATACTTACACTAGTGATTAACTATTCTTTTTCAATGGAAATTTATTTCGCGCGTGTTTAAGACTTACATTTAGAACAAATGAAATCAAAAACACTTAATATTTTTAAAAAAAACCCATTATGACAGCAGTTACAGGCACGTATCATCGTTATTGAAAGTGTGTGGGGGCAAACTCATCCCAAGCAAAAAAAAAAGGAACTTTCAAAATCATAAAAATCCTTATCCGTGGGAAGGGGGGGGGTCAGAACATAGCATATCTATAACTTCTTATAACATCAACTTCCTTTCAATTTATTTTTTACATTCTCCCAAAAAGGGGGAGACATCTTCATTTTAATTTCCCTCTTTATATGTAGATTAAAAAAATGTTTACTGCGCAAAAAAGCAAAAAAGCAGGGGAGATGCTGCCACCCTCATCCCTACTCCACCCCCGATGCTACGTGCCTTAGCTACAAGGTACTTATATAAAGGCCAGGTCAATGATACAGATATAGCTGTTGCATTTGTAATGTTTATACTTCCATAACTTTAGCAATCGTCATAACTTCGCATTTTTTTCTGCAGTTAATTGAGGACACGGTTAAGTAACATATTCACAAAAATTCCAAGTATTCATGTTGATGTAGTGTATTACTTACCATAACTAGGCCGACTTCATTTGTTGTCTATTTCTTTTTTTCTTTCTTCATTTATCCCACCATCGGCATCCATATATATATATAATTCTTTTCTTCCCTTTCGCACACAATATCCAATATTTCGGTCATTATTCAAACAGATGAATCATTATAATTCGTGGTAATTCAAAATTCCGTTGTTGTTTATCCGTATGTCTTAGAATGTTGGTCATTCGTACTGTAAACTGTTCTGTGCATGCCCCATTCACCCAGCCTTCCATTGGTTGATGGTATAATGTTTCAGAGGAAGGCACAGCAGGAAGTCTTTATGCAACCGTTATTTGTTGACTGTGCCGTGCATTTCAAATTCAAAATAAATAAAATACTATATCTAGCTACATTTAACTGTATTTATTTGTTGAATAGTACTAAAAATAAGCGAAACAAATTTCAATTATGCGATCATTGGTTCCTGTTTTACAAGTTTTTCCGACCCACTTTTATGAACCACACTAGTCCATAATACATCATTTTATTCATAATGATTCATAATGATAAACTACATGTAACCTTAAAGGGAAACTTGTTAATCTTAATCTAGGATTAAATCGTTACAAACAATTAATTGTCATTAATTTCTAAACACTCTTCTCCTAGAATAAACAGAAATTTGATTAGATCAATACTCTCTCTCTCTCTCTCTCTCTCTCTCTCTCTCTCTCTCTCTCTCTCTCTCTCTCTCTCTGCAAATTATCTATGCACTTCTTTTTCCTTTCTTTATCTCTCTCGCCGATCTTGCTGACTTTGACATGTGTCTATGTGGGAATTTTACGACATCCAAGAGCAGTGAAGAATTCTCTCTCTTTCTCTCTCTGGGGAGGGTTAACTATTACCATGACCTTACATACAGACTCCGGGAAGCCGCCCCTGTCTACTGTTGGCCGCCCCGATTACGACACCGGGTGCTGATTTTGAAGCGGAGAATTTCATCGGAATAAGTTCGATTTCTCCGCTTCAAAGTTATATTTAAAATAGTTTTCGTTTCGTTAAAATACATTTCGTTACCGTTCAAATGAAAACTTGTTAAATAGAAAGAGTTGAATGCATCAAAGAGAAAAAAAACTGAGGATGGGGGTGTCTGAATTTTACTTATTGTTTGATGTTGAAGAGTTTGAGGGACAAAGTCATCATATCGTACATAAATTGCTTTAAAAGCTTATCATGAATTAAGTGTCTGGTAACTGGAATGGGTTCTTTTATATCAATCGGATTGTTCATCTATTTTGAGTACAAAGTATCATAACAAAGAGACATGTTTTGAAGGGTACTGTTTAAATCAACATTTTTTGTATTTATTTGAATTAATCAGTAAGCAATGTTTAAGCGTTCCTTCGCTTTTTGTTGAGACACTTATATCACATTGCTGAAAAATGCCACTAAGAAAACATATGCATGTATATAACCAAAATATTTACTTAGTATTCTTAGCACTTTCTTCAAATATCATTAGAAAAAACTTCAAAGTGGATTTAGGTCATATAATATTTTTCAAATTGTAAACACACAAGATAAGGTCGCTAGGATATAGAGGGTATTTTGAATTGAGATAAGGAGACACAAAACGCGGTTCCTCTTGTCCTGCACAAGGTCAGCAATGTTTATCCTCCTGCTGGTGTGAAGATCCAGCGAATTCAACAGAATGTAGCCTCCCGCTGTGCCGACCAAGAAAGTGATCTTACAGGCGTTTGTAATTATCTAATGAAAGACCTCCCTCTTTGCTGAGCTTCTAGCACGGAATTATTCTGAAATTCTCAGATATTGCTGAATTTTACGTAATTTACATTACGTTGCGATGTTCTAATGAAACATGCTCCTGGAAAATGACTTATAACTCAATGAATATAAATATATATCTTTTTCAGTTGAATAATTGTCAAAACTTAGAAGCAATTATTAAAAAGTCTTTACGTAAAAAAATTATGTACCTTACAAAAATACGATTGAGATGAACTGACTGAGCACCCACAAGAATGTTTATGAAGCTATATCTTATAAATCAGAAACTTTCGAGAGGCGGGTATGACGCTTCTTACATATATTGGAGGTTCATGTGCTGCTGAATATTTGTTTATTCTTAGGACAACTTCTGATACTTTATGTACATGAATGATGTACATGTACTTATTTCTTTTTTATTTATTCGCCGTCGCATTAAATCCAACAGTTTGAATAAAATATCAAATCTGAGAATAAATCATTCATTTGGATTAATTTTTATTCATTTAATGAAAATGATGTTTATTTAAGATATGCATTAAACGGATGCATAATCTTTTCCCCACGCAAAAAACAGAATTGTTTCTGATGCTTTTAATAAAAATTCGCACATACGACGGCGTTCTGTCTGCCGCCACTGTATTTTTCAGAGTTACATGTATATGTACGTCCGCCGGTGAACATAACGTGACGATTTTTTTTTATTAAAAAAAAAGGCAACGGCGAACATAATGTGACGGCGGACAAAACGTGACTGACCCACCTCATATGTAATAAGAAATATGCAAGTACGTGAGAAGTTTATAATACAGAATACACTGAATTAAAAAGTGCAGTCTGCCTCCAAAAGACAATTCAGTTTTATAGAATGATATAGAGGGTTGTTATAGTGGTATGTCCCCTTCATCTGAGCTTGCAGAGATATAAGGAGTACATACATGAATAGTATGTAGTATTGAATTAGACCCCCCCCCCCCCCAACCATTTTCGGGAATATAGGAATATACCAGTAAAGTATACAACGCTTTCTCCTACCGTTGCCACCCCAAATGTTTAGTTCTATATACAAGCACATTTTGCACATACATGTACATGTGTATTTCCCTTTTTAAAACCAAAAATCCTGCATTCGCGCCTGAATATTGAGAGAGAGAGAGAGAGAGAGAGAGAGAGAGAGAGAGAGAGAGAGAGAGAGAGTTCACATAATTTTGTTACTTTCGCTGCTAGTTAACTACTGTATGACGTGCTGATCATTTATCTGTACTTATTAATTTAGACATTTTGCCAATAGCAAAGAAAAAAAAAACACCAGTGGCAATGTTCATGAAAGTATCTTAAAATCTATATTACGTCATGTCCTAGATGTAGGATGTCTTATGACATATCTTATGACCACTCTAATACAAAACATAAGAAGTAAACCGAAGCTGTCTTATGTATACTAAATCATATATAGGGATATAGAGGGGTTTTCAAAGCAGAAAAATAGGAATGGTCTCTGCATAGTGTATAAACTTTCAATTCTTCACGTGATCTGATATTTTAAAATTATACTTGTTTCTTGCATTTCTTACCCAGGTAAGTGTAGACAATGGGTGTGCATGCATATACATGTATATATGAATACCTGTCATAATACTTATCATGTTTATATCAAATTTAAATTGCGTGTATTGTTTTCTCACACCATAAGATTATTTGGATCTATAAATGTTATTTTCGATCAGATATAATTTGCCGATATTAGTTTTTTTAATGAAATGGAAATTGCAAAAGGCTTACTTAGATCTACATGTAAATATTAGACGGGGAATCTTCTTAAAATTTAGAAAACGGATTTTGTACTCAGTGTATGTAAGTAAACACAAGTCATGCGTTGATTGGGAAGAATGAATTTAATTTGAATACAATCACATAGTTAAGTTACTGAAACTAGCGCTCGGAACCTCCACCCACCTTTTGGAGAAATGCAAATTTAGATATGATCAAAAAAGTGTCCTTGTTACAAACCCTGAAACGTACTACTTTTCCATTTTTTCGTGTGTTCACCGTGCGCTCATAGTGCGCTCAATGTGCGTTCACTTGCGCTCTCCGCTCCGCTCCGTTCGCGCTCACCGTTCACAAAGCTCTCATAGTGCGTTCACTGTGCGTTCACAAAGCGTTCACCGTTCGTTCAGCGTTCTCTTATCGTTCAGTCAATTTTCATTCGGAACTCCAAAATGAAAGAAACAGTCTTTGCATGCGAGACACAGCAAAATGCAGAGGTTGTTGAAAATAAATTCTAAGAAGTTCGTCTTCTGCCTCAGATGACATTTTATACAGCTAAAATTGTCATTATACGATAGAGAGCTTCACAATTATAAAAAGGCGAGGGCGAAAGTGCGAAGACGCGAAGGCAAGAGTGCGAAGTTGCGAAGGCGAAGAGCGATAGTAGTATCGCTCCTTCGCCTTTGCAACTTCGAATTTTCGCCTTCGCATCTTCGCGCTTCGCCATCGCATCTTTGCACTTTCGCTCCTTCGCCATCGCACCTTCGCACTTTCGCCTACGCAACTTCGCACTCCCGCATCTTCGCCATATAGGTGAAAGTGCGAAGGTCGATGTGGCACCATCGGAACACCATAATTTTGTCCTTATTACCGACGGAATACAATGTAAAGAAAATCTCCGAGGCACTCCAAATATATCGTTTCTCTTGCGTTTACAAAGCGTTCAAATATCGTTCATCGTGCGTTCATCGCTCACTTTCCGCTCCGCTTGCGCTCTACGTTACCTTCGTTCATTAGCGTTCATCAAATTCCGTTCAGTGTGCGCTTACCGTTCGCTCAGAGTGCGATCACCGTTCAAGTGGGAAAGTAGAAAGTTTCAGGGACTGTACCCCCCCCCCCCCTTAGCTATGAAAATATGTATCGCGCGACGGATTGGTTGTCCACCTTATGCATAATTGGTAAACAATAAACAAATGGTGTATATACGTCTTTATGCATATGGATAAATTATTTATGCACAAAACGGGGAAGATGAAGGGGAGGGGTGACCCCCCATCCTAAAAAAAATTTTCAAAACAGTATTTTATTTGAAATTCTTATTTGGGTGGATGATAAAAATAAAAGGGACCTAAATCACAAAATATTGAGATACAATGCACAAAATATATACCCACTTACTGGTTTGATATAAAAAAAATATTTTTTTTCAGTCAGCTGCATAAAAAGAATAATGGCCACGTACATTTCATAAATCATGAGTTTAGATTTTTCAACCCTATCCTCTCCTATAACTTTTCATTTTGCAATTGCGATAGTTTTATTTTAATTTTAAGGAATAGGTTAAGAAAGTTATTAAAAAAAATTGGACACGATATTTACAAAATTAACTAAATATTCAAGAAATTAAGATATTAAGCATTTCATCATATCAATGTGTAAGTGATACATATAATATTCGAGCTTGTGCAGGATATCATCTAGTTTTAATGCAGGGACTGAGTATCGGGGGGGGGGGCGTTTTTGTCGCATCAATGATTTTTCTTAAATTTAGATATAAAAAAATAGAGTTTTGGGACCAAGTAAAAAATAAAATCGAAATCAGGAAATGAACAGTAAAATCCATGGATTGGGATTTTAATGATTATGGAAAGGTGTCTTTTTTCTTTTTTCCTTCCCTTTTTTTTGGGGGGGGGGGGGTGCTTGTCAAGATTTTATCATGGATGAGTCTGCCCCCCCCCCCCCCCCCACACACACACTTTTAAAAACGATGCTACGTTCCTGTTAATGATGGAGACGGGGACTCTTAATCATAAATTGTTCTTCTCTTTTGTAAATTGCTGTGAATCATATGCTCGGTACTCTTTGCTGCTGTGGAAACATTCACTTGTTTGTTGATACTGTCCTTTACAAACAATAGGTCATTGGGAATCAATTCAAGTGCAAGATTTTCATTATCAGTATCGGGATTATTTCTCGAGACTTTTAAATCTGGCATACATGTCAAAAGGATTTCAGGAAGTCGCTGGAAATCTAAGTGTCATTTGATTTCATTTTTACATAAAGCACAGGATCCATTATTTCTGCCAAAATATTCCTCTTTTCCATAAATAAAAAGTTGCGTGCGCTGTAATGCCGTCAATTACATTTGCATCTACACTTAGCGACCTAGAGCACACCGGCGCTGAAAACTACCATGCACTGTAATCGTGGTTGGAACTGCATACATGTAAGTTGAAGTTAAGGGAAATCGCTTGACCGGAATGGGCGTGAATCGTATACCCGGTACACATATCTGCACCAATAATCCGTCTGGAATTTCTTTAACATTTGCTAGTAATGCCCAGTGCAGAAAGGATTTATTTGGAGCGATTATCGACATAAAATTACATGCAGCACCACCAATTAGGACCACTGTACAACTCGATCGATCCGGTTGTACTAAAACCCGATTGACACTCGATCGAATGGTGGTCCTCCAAATGTTAATTCATCAAGTAAAATAAAATTAGCGCTTCATCATTTATCATAGATCTGAGAAAAATTTTGATTCAGATCGGTGATATCCGGACGACTGTCCGATTCCGGCTGATGTTAAGAGTTTCAACAATTTTTCAAACAAACAACTACATGTATATGTACATGTAACATGTGAAAAATGACAAATGGATAATAAATGTAGTACAGACTATGGAAGCAAAGTAAATACCACTGTAAAATATAAATATACATGTACAGGCACATGTAGCAAATTAACCCCCTTTTAAACATGCAATATAAAGATGACAAGTGAGAAAAACCCATTTTTGTTCACCAGCTTAGTATATATATCCCGTTCGTTAAAATAGTTTCCTGTGCATCGTTGAACTTCCTCATATAGAAACGAAGTTGAGCCCCCCCCCTCTCTCTCTCTCTCTCTCTCTCTCTCTCTCTGAAATATAATTAAACATGATAAAGTTCGGTAAGTAATAAAACAAAATATCCACACACAAAAATCTTTGGACATATATTTCATCTGACTTCATGGCCTCATGTAAACGGGTAAATTGCAAACCCTTGTTGCATTTATTCACACCAAAGCCAGATACCCCATCCCTCACACGCGCGCAGGTGTTACACGTGTGGATACATCGGTGTATATACATGTATATGTGTTTTACTAAAAAAAGTTGTTCAGATTTAGCAAATCAATTTAACCCTCACCCTGACTCTGGGAAAGTTTGCTTCAGTCTGGACGGACCGGTGCTGTTTTGGGCCCGGCTCCGGGTGCGGTAGCCCGCCTCCGAAGCGAACACAGAACGTACCTGTTGACGCCCGGCTCCGCATAGGCTCTATGGTGATGCTAGTCTTGTCCGAGCCGGCGCTACGGATACGGCGGCAGACGGGGAAGAATGGCCTGTACGCAGAGGCTTTGCGTCTATGGTCCGGCAAGTCTGCTCCGGTGCTCGAAGCGATGACTTACTCGCAGCACGGATCCACAGACCCTTTGGACGAAATGACAATACCCGGCACTCGTTGGGAAGATACATGAACATGTATTAAGAAGGGGCATGCCACGTGAAATGGAGAAATCACACTTTCCCTGATAAAATTCTCCACTACAAAATCGGCACTCATCAAAATCGGAAGGGGGGGGGGGGGGGCAAGCAGAAGACAGAAGCGAATTCCCTGTGTCTGCATGGTCGGTCTGGGTTCGGGTTAACCATCATCCAGACTCTCTCAGAGAGAGAGAGAGAGAGAGAGAGAGAGAGAGAGAGAGATTAAAATGAGGCATCTACATGTCGTAAGATCATTATATAGACATATCAAAATCTGTAAGTTTTGGGTGAGATAAAAAAAAAAAAAACAAAGAGGTAGATATTTGTCTAGTAAGTAAAGCTTTATAATTCAGAAAGAGTGGCCAATAAGGGGCGTCTTCAAATTCAAGTATCTTGACATCCTTTTGATACGGAAATTGTTTCTGTTTTGAATCATTCATCAAATTTAGGAGATTGCAATAATTATTCCTGTTCAATTAAGAAATACAATTATTACAATGTAGAAAATGGTTTGCGCTCACGCGATAACCATTGAGACTTAAAAAAAAAAGATTTCTTAGCAAACGTTTCTGCTCTTTTGTAGCTTGATTTAAGGGAAATAAAATACATTTACAAATATTTATACTTACATATAATTAATGATTTTACATTGTTCATACGTTCACAATTGTGTGTATGTAAAATAAATGAGACGGAGATAAGTGAATATTTCCGGAATCAATAAAAATGTTTTCTTCTATAAAATCACGGACTGTGTTGACTCTATGAACAAATGACAGACTTCCAACCGTAAACCATGTTTAATTCGTAAAGCCTCTGCCTATTCCCTGGTCATCGTCGGTACCATCTGACATAGGTATGCCGACAGACCTTCCATATACAGAAGAATCGTTGTTCCTCTAAATCACCGCCAGGATCAACAATACTGCACGTACTTTTGCTTATTTATTGTTTTTAAAGAGAGAGAGAGAGAGAGAGAGAGAGAGAGAGAGAGAGAGAGAGAGAGAGATTTTACATCGATATTTCTAGTAAATGCTCTTTTTTTAAATACCTAATTGCAACCCATAATTTACAATATTATTTAAGGAAACCTATTCCAAACAAATATCAAAAGTGTATTTCCAGATTCAGGTTGTCGTCACATCAATTGTCGATAGAAACAGGTCGATTTTATAATATTGAAAGACACAATAGAAATTGTTTTTTATGTTCAAATTCTATTGAAGATGAATTTCATTTTATTTTAATATGTCCCATATACGAAGGCTATCGCAAAAAATACATTAAACCTTATTACTGGAAAAAAACCTTCAATGTGTAAACTTCTGCAACTGTTTAATGTTGAAAATGTAAAGGAACTATGTAATCTGGGTAAATTTATTCACTTTGGTTTGAAATTAAGAAAAGATTTACTTAATGCAAATTAGATGTTGATATCATAGTATGAACACTTCTGCCACATTCTCCTGTTAACCTACCTGTACGTGTATATTGTTTATATTTATTGTACTGATGAGCTGTATAGCTTAAAGTTAATAAAGAACTTGAACTTGAACATCCTTACAATTATTAGGCTTATACTTCAGATCAATTATTATACAATTATTTAATGCTTGAGCAGTCAATAAACCAGAATATTTAAATAGATCATACTGAGCTGTTCCCTGCACCAAGGGAAAAAATTCTGTTCTATTGACTGTTCAAGCATTAAATAATTGTTTTATTACCTAATTCCTTTTTTAGTTTTCCGGGTTTACAATTTGCTTATTGCAGATGGTTTTCGTGCCATTATGCAATATACTAAGATTTTTTTTTCATTTTTTACATGCATTAAACCTGTTGCATGCATTACAACATCCCATTTTATATTAGTTTACACAAAAAAGGAGTCTTCAACCCATTAGATTTTAAATAGTCTTTTAACTTATATGAGGCTTTATTTGATACTCCATTTTGATAAAAATTGAATTTGGTTTCACCAAGTACTGAAAACAGCGTCTATGTAAAGGAATATACATTCCCTGAGAAAGGATGTAACATTATAACATACACGAGTTCTGATATACGTTGCCGGTCCAATAGATCACAGTCTATTGACCGGCGGTCCAATAGATCGCAGTCTATTGACCGGTGGTCCATTAGATCAAAGTCTATTGACCGGCGGCCTAATGGATCGCAGTCTATTTACCGGCAGTTCAAAATAGACACAAATATTTAATTTGTGATAAAACAACAAAATCCCTTAGGAACATATAAGTCATATTATTCACGGAAGCTTTATGATACATGTACATATCTCAAATTACATGGGGAAAACTTAGAGTAATCGTTTTATTTTTTAACAACATCAGAGAAAACATTTTCCTTGAACATGTTCCCCGCATGCATATTTACGATGTCTCGTTTACAAACATGCCTGCATCAATTACTATTGTATAACGTCTGTCTATCGCTGGAGGTTTTTCTCCATGCACATGATGTCATCTTACTCGTATGACGACTTTCTTTGTTGCTTGACTATTTGATCACAAATTTCATTTCTAAGCAATTATGTAAATTTTATATACTTTTATATCGCCATAAGATCTGTTTAAAGATCATTACAAAAATTGATATTTTTGCGTCGCCCCAAACGCTGACGTCGCCATTTTAGTACGAAATGAAACAATTTTTATGGGTGAAAAAAATGAGCATGAACAAGTTTTATCCTCTTTTTAATTTCTTTATTATTTAATTTGAAAAGTACTTTTCGTCACGATATTCATTTCTTTATGCTGATTTTAACTTTTCATTTTTTATTTTCATTACTGAGTGAATAAAGCTACTTATCTATGCAATTTTGGGACAATCCTCGTATAACATTGTGAGTTAGTTTTTGATATTTATAAGAAATATTATGTGAACAACCCTGTTAAGCCCTATTTACACGATATGATTTTACAGATCTGACTTCATATTTGATTTCACATCTGATTGCAGTGTTGCATTTACACAGTATGATTTGTCAGACATGTAGTTCATTAATATTTCCCTCCAAATTTTTTTTTGTTTACAATATAACATCAGAGGATGGCTATAACCTACTATCTATTAATGTTTCACAAATATAAAAATTTAGTACAATGGTATTATCCATAGATATTTTTCTGTTGCAAATTTTACATAATTATTTTTCTTCTTTCTGGTGAGTTTGAACTCGGTTATGTAGGATGTATCAGTCTTTATGTATGTTTAACACTTCCAACTCAAAAATACACCAAATTAATCCTGAAATTAATATAAATTAAATAGTTGCAAAAGTTCGGGAAAAGTCCACGTTTTAATTGTTCTGTATTTAGATCAACCTTTCTGACCTTGTTAATGATTGGTCAAAACCATCTGACTTGCCAGACAGAATAGAGCATGTCTCTATTCCATCTGACTCCATCTGACTTCATATCTGTCCTATGATTTTCCTATTTACACGGTCTGATTTGTAAGATGTGGCAAGTCAGATCTGAAAAATCACATCGTGTAAATAGGGCTTTAGCCTTGCAAAGTGTTACAAACCCGTGAGTCAAATGTCATGACTTATCTTATGGCTGTATGCTTACAAATTACAATGTACAAACAGTGTCTATTTGTCCGTTTGCTTGCCTACATGTAAATGTACCTCTCTCTCTCTCTCTCTCTCTCTCTCTCTCTCTCTCTCTGATATAAAAGTGTGTAACATAAAGTAACGTCTCTTCCGTTTATCAAAACACTTGAATTAAATGAGAGAGAGAGAGAGAGAGAGAGAGAGAGAGAGAGAGAGAGAGAGAGAGAGAGAGAGAGAGAGACTTTGATAGATCGTAGACCATGTTACATATCGAAAGAAGACACGTCTGTTGTTCATTGGGAAATAATTCTAGACTGAGTGAGTGGTCTAAGGTGCGGCCTAATTAGTGTAGAACGGTTGCCGTGGAGCCATGCTGTGTCGTTTTTGTATTAGCATAAACAGGTCAATCCGCGCTATAGAATTGTTTCAGATGTTTACAAGCTTTGCATTTCGAGGATACAAACAACGTATTTGATTACTGCATGTAAATCATGGACGAAGAGGAGAAAAATCCCAAGTCAAAGGTACGTTTTTAAATTGTTGAAGTTAAAATATAAAGAGAAAATAGACTACTTTGAGTACAAATTTTACGTCACGAATATTTTGCTTTTTTTCGAACCAACAAAAACATAATCTTAAGAATTCCCTACATTTATACTAACGATGTGGACGCTGAAAAATTGGGTCAAGGAACAGACGATTGTGAAGATTACTTTTGACGTTTCTCTTTTGGATAGCGGGTCATGCCGAGAACAATCCGATTGTGTCAGAACATCGGAAGGCTTCGAAAACCTTTCATGCCTGTTGGCATATAACTCTATAGTTAAATTTGGAATTTCTATTTCATGCAGTGCATTTTTAGGAAAAATATCTCAATAACATTGGTGGTAATCTCGGCATTTCTCTCTGCGATTTGTCAAATACGTCTGCATTGACCATGTTAAGACACTGTCAAATTATTCTAATGTTCCTTTTTTCCGTTTAGAAGACTCTTACAAAGCCTCCTCCGTTATGTGCCGTGATTTTCTCGAACACCACGTAAAAGGCTACACGCTCGGACTCGGAAGTTGCTGTGAACATAATCCTACGTTTGAATCAGATGTCACAATACTAATATTCAAGCGCCTGTTAATGAATCTACTGGCTGAAAGGATCCATTCAAAAGCATTACCCGAAGGTAGGTTGTTATAAAATTCAGAACATTTTCGCAAATTCGAAAAGAGCACACATTTAGTTTAATGTGATGCATACCAGTATTTATAATGATATATTTGGCTCTAAGATTATAACAAAACCGTTGTATGGATTAAGTGAACATAGCTCTTTCTATTTACGTATGACCACTGTTCTCTATCATTTAAATAGTATTGCCATACAGAAAAATGTTATTTATGTAAAGTTTATATACAAAAAACTGCATTTATGTATAAATCTCAACGTCACTGAGGATCCCATATTCTACAATAATGTATGACAGATAATGAGCACATGTTAAGTAATTCAAGGTCACTTGAAGTATTAATGAAATTTAGAATTGAACAACATGAATGTACAAACTCCCAGAGCTCTGATGCAAAACAGAGTACTGATTTTGTATGCATCATACAGATCAAGTTTTGTGTGCAGCGATATTCATTTTTTTGTCTGTAAAAATACCAAATATACAAGGCAAATCCCTGTTGAAAATCAAATAAATGAAAAAAACATATGTTCAATTATATGAAAGTTGCAATAAAAAAATATTTTAGAACTTGTAGTATACAATGTCCTTTAATTAGTCATGGACTCATTGACAATTAAAAATTGTTAATTAGTAAAAGACACTTGTCTATTAACTAAATTAATAATCTGTCGAAATGAGAAATTAATTTTTGTCATCCAAACAAATATCGGACTTTTATCTTATCCTTATTCATGTAATTTACGTGCCTTGCCCAGCTCAGCCGAGATACACACTGCGCATTATCTCATGATTTAGATACTTTATAATATTAACTTAAGTCACAAACTTAAATTAAAATAATTAAGATTAGCTGGACTAGAAAAGAAATAATATAATTTATGCAGACGACCAACTTGAACTTCATAACGATTGTTAATTGTTGAAATTTGTGCTGGGGGATAATCACGACAATAATGTATATCTGGTCATTTTTACGATAATCAAATAATCGCTTTTTTGCAACAATTATATTCAAATTTGAATGCTACTGCCTAGTTTTTTTTTAATCGCAGAAAATGGCTGACGATAATACAAAAAGTTACAAAATTTTCATATATTTTGCAAATTTTGTGACATACGAAAAAGGTTGGGATATAAGATATAAATATAGCTTCGAAAAAATCTCCAATTTAACAGCATGGCTAAAGTTACTCATATAATCGTTTAGGTCGTGTGGCCTCATGTAAATAAAAACGTTGTTTCCCCGGCTTAGTTTTTTTTATAACAGAAAATAAATATGACGTGTACACAAAACAATGAAATTTCATTTCAAATTGCTTTTTATGAATCAAACTTTGCGACATTTTGATGTATAAAGTTAAACGCTAAATTTTAATTTTAAAATACATCAGCTGTTTGTAAAAGTTTTTACATTATAAAATTGTGTTCTATTCAAGATTTGATTTTCAGCGAAAAATTGATAACAACTGATAAAGAATCTGTTTGTACTATATTAATTAGGTTTATGCTGATTTGCGTTAGTTAAGGAAAAAAATATTCTTGACAGTCTCTATGTATTCTGATTATTTAAGTCATCTGTATCCAAATTGACCGGAGTTGAATTGAAATTCAGATTTTATTGATTTACCCAAAATATCTTAATTATTCAATTAACAACAACTTCTTTTATAAATAGTAAAATGAATTCACAGGCAGTTAACAGGTAAATTATGGGATAGAAGTAGTAAAATAAAATCCTGTTTAACAAATGATACGTATTTGATATACTAGATGATAAACATTAAGGGGCTTTTTGTGTTCATCAAGATGTTTTTGTACGTTATACTGTGTCCGAATTTTTCCTTATTTCTTTTCCTTGACTTATGGTTTAAAAATGAAATGAAGTAGCAACTGGTGTGATATTCTGAGGAGATAATGCTTAAAAACTTAACTGAAATTGATCATATATAATTGTATTCAGTTGATGTACATGTATGTTGCTTAGATTTTTTTTGTTGCATCTGACGGGAAAAAATACAAACTTTTCCGGCTTTCCACTGTTCAATATGCAGTTTAATGATGCAGCTGGAAATATTACCGTTTTTGCAATATCTATTGTATTAAATATGATCCCATAATCGCATAAATACAGCTGTACATGCATTAGGACATTGATTACAGAAGGGGAAGGGGATGATTAGTGGGACGTATCTCTTCTAGATTTTGTTCTTTAGGTTAAATGTCACTATTGAGTTTTATCACCGTCCCAAATTAAATGTATCAGAAGAAAAAATCCACAACACTCCTGGAGCCCGTTTCACAAAGATTTCCAAAGATGATTCATTAGATAGAACTTAAGATATGCCTAATTTATAACTTAGAAATTTACTGATGTTTATCATAGCTGTTTCACAAAAATTTCTTAGCGTAGCACAGTTGACTTATCTTAATTAAGATACATTGTAAATCACTTTCATATCATATTGTTAATTCTAAAATAAGTACCGATCATATATAAATTCTTTTCAATATGACACGAATGTAAACTTTATAAGTGAATATAAAAATGCATTCCGTTATTCAGCTAGAAAAAAATGCGTACATTGAGTGTAAATAGTGTAATGTCTAAAAACTCATACATGTTCTGATATTTTGTATCAAATTTTCCATTTACATGTATAAGCGAGCAGATAAAAATTACGTAACAAACCCGTATGTTCTTTGTAAACGGTATTTCTTTTTAATTTCATGCATTGCTCAAAGTATCTTTCTTATTTTTTTGCCACATGTACATATATTTCTTAGTTTTAAATATTATATGGATATGACCACATAAATCAATTGAAATTGGTCACTGCTGAAATTTTTACGATCGAATTTATTCTAAATACAGATATGCTTACTCCAAAATTAAAAATTCTGGTGTGACCAGATAATCTACAAAATGTAAAAATCTAAAATCTAAACCAGAGAAATGAATTGACGATATATATTATGTCTATTTTTACTTCTAAAGTTTTAGTTTAGAAGTACTAGTAAAGTGAACAAGAGGCCCAGGGGCCACATCGCTCACCTGAGCAACAATTGCCTTAATTCTGATCAAATTAGCATTACAGTATCAAAATATCATGACAACTGAGTACAGTAGATCTTGTTAAAAAAAAATTGAAAATCTGCCAATTTTTATCCACCTCTTATTTTTTGGTAAATACCAAGCCCCTTTTGTTGTTGTACCTCTAAGATTTTTCTCTATTCCTATATACCCCCCCCCCCCCCCCAATTTCGTGGCCCCACTATTCTCAAGGGAATCATGGTTTCATCAAACTTAAATCTACCTTTAATCTCATAACCTGTGCTTTCACACTAAGTTCTGAGTTCTGGACCAAAAACTTTCCCAGAATATTTTTAAAGATTTTCTCTATATATTCCTATGTAAAAATTCAAACCGCCATCACGGTCCCGCCCTACCACTAGGGACTGTGATTTTGCAAACTAAAATTTACACTACCAGAGGATGCCTCTACACAAGTTTAAGCTTTTCTGGCCAAATAGTCTTTAAAAAGAAGATTTTGAAAGAATATCTCTATATATTCCTAAGTAAAATTTCATCCCCCATTGTGGCCTCACCCTACCCCTGGACTATTATTTAAAAAATTTGAATCTATATGATCTGGGATGCCTCCACTCAAATTTGGGCTTTCCTGGCCTAATACTTTTGAGAAGAAGACTTTTATTAATAGATTTTCTCTCTATATAAAAATGTACCCCAGTTGTGGCCCCGCCCTACCCCCAGGGACCATGATTTGAACAAACTTGAATCTACATTATCTGAGGATGGTTACACGCCAATTTGAGATTTCTTGGCCAAATAGTTATTAAAAGAAATTTTTTAAAAGATTTTCTCTATATAATCTTATGTAAAAATTGATCCCCCAATTGTGGCCCCACCCTACCCCCGGGGACTATGATTTGAAGAAACGTGAATCTACACTACCTGAGGATGCTTCCATTTTAATTTGAGCTTATCTGGCCTAATATATTTTGAGAATAAGATTTTTAAAGATTTACTCTATATATTCCTATGTAAAACTTGATCCCCTAATTGTGGCCCCACCCTACCCCCGGGGATAATGATTTGAACAGACTTAAATCTACACTACCTGAGGATGCTTCCAATCAAAGTTGAGCTTTCCTGGCCTTATAGTTTTTGAGAAGAAGATTTTTTTAAGATTTTCTCTATATATTCCCAGTAAAACTTGATCCCCCAATTGTGGCCCCATCCTACCCCCGGGGACCATGATTTGAACAAACTTAAATCTACACTTCCTGAGCATGCTTCCAATTTAATTTGAGCTTTTCTGGCCTAATAGTTTTTGAGAAGAAGATTCTTAAAGATTTTCTCTATATATTCCTATGTAAAACTTGATCCCCCAATTGTGGCCCCACCCTACCCCCGGGAACCATGATTTGAACAATTTTGAATCTACACTTCCTGAGGATGCTTCCATTTAAATTTGAGCTTTTCTGGCCTAATAGTTTTTGAGAAGAAGATTTTTAAAGATTTTCTCCATATATTCCTATGTACAACTTGATCCCCCAATTGTGGCCCCACCCTACCCCCGGGAACCATGATTTGAACAAACTTGAATCTACACTACCTGAGGATGCTTCCATTTTAATTTGAGCTTTTCTGGCCTGATAGTTTTTGAGAAGATTTTTGAAAAATACCAACAATTTTTTAATAATTCTCAATTATCTCCCCTTTAAAAAGGGCGTGGCACTTCATTTGAACAAACTGGAATCCCCTTCACCTAGTGGTGCTTTGTGCCAAATTTGGTTGAAATCTGTCCAGTGGTTCTTGAGAAGAAGATGAAAATGTGAAAAGTTAACAACGACGACGACGACAACGACAACGACGACAACGACAGACAACGGACAAATTGTGATCAGAAAAGCTCACTTGAGCCTTTGGCTCAGGTGAGCTAAAAAGGTTTTAATGATGCGTGCAATTTGTTATTTTTGTTCCACTTTAATGTGCTTTAATTTCCGTATAATTCATTTTAGTAGAACATAAACAGTCGTCATGTTAAGTTTGATAAGACATCGATTTACCTGTCTTAAAGTGAAGATATACATGTAACTTAGGAATTTCCTAAGACAACACTAGTGAAACGGATAAGTAAAAGACTTCAGAAAAAGTTTTTTTTCACAAAATATACATGTAACTTAGTTAAAATCATGCTTTGTGAAACGGTCCCATGGGGATAGATTTTGAACCTAAGTTGTCCGATCCAATGTATATGCTCGAAACTTGATGAACTCGCCCTACACTATCTTCTATGATTTTTTGTAAGTTAATCCACGTAAAAAGTTCTCGCTAAATGATTCAATATTATTTCATTTCAAGTATATATTTTTATGGGAACTCCCACTGACATGGATCCGCCAAAGCGTGACCACTACCTCACTTTCATTTGCATGTATACTATTGCAAAAATGATAGTAGGTTTTTTTTATTTTACAATAATTACATGTATTGATCAAGCAAAAATGAAATTATAGCTTAAGGACATTTTCTAACACGACTTAAAATACAGAATGTGTAAGCAGATACTTCATTATTTTCTTGGCAAAATGTATTCATTTGTAAGGATAGAAATGCATCATCACTTTTGATATAGGAAACATAGATTTGTTGCCTTTATCGAAGATCTAATTAAAAAGATTGAAAAAAATTATGTATTTTCAGGTGCACATTTTCTTATGCACATGAGGATGTCAATGCATGATTCAGCAACGAGGCTAAAAATCCGAGGAGTAAATGATGCCGAAACGTCCGATGATCCCATTGAGCTACTTCTTAACGTCAACATGATTATTAATTTAATTATGACATTAACACCCTGATGCAAAATAGTATGTGTGAATTGAGAAAATTTACTCGTCCACTTCACTACAAGATTACAAACAACGATTAGATAGTGAAAACGTTCTACATAAGGATGGATGACTCTCCTACATGTAACAAAAAACACAAAGGAGGTAAACAAACATGGTTTAAGTGTCGCAAAATTCGTAGCATAAGAGGAATACCAAAACTTTTCCCATTTATCTTTAACTGCATTTTGGAAGAAAGAAGTTTAATCCACTTGACTGATTGGAAATGGTCAATAAGTTGTCATATTGATTACTACAAATCATCTGTGAAAAAAACTAAGCTATATAAGAACAGTAAGAAACAATGCTGTGAATAGATCGATACATTTTTTCGCACATGCGCAGGAAATATGTCAAATGTTTTCTAAATAGTCAACTCTTCATGAAAAATGAAAAAGAGAAAATACGTGCAGACACAATACAAAACGTGATCATGGAGGATGAAAAAGTTACAAGTAAACCCTTTACTTAAAGCAAGTAATAAAATGTTTCACTACTGTAACTCAAAAATACTTCATGATATTTCAATATTCTTTGAAATTTCTTTCTACACGTTTTCCCCTTTTTTGATGGCTTTGTAAATCCAAAGGCAATTATGAGTTATGATGATATGTTGATCTTTCTGGTGGATTCACCAACTTTCTGATCTTTTATGTAAACTGAACATAGCATTCATATTGGTGGGCCCACCAATTATATATTCAGTAGCAGCAATAAACTAATTGTTACCGGCCGGGGGTTTCTTTGGTGAATCCACCAACTTTGTAATCTGTTTTTTTAATAATTCGTATAACTTGATATCTGGTGGATCCACCAAGTAGGGATATTTTGAATTTTGTCAATCTTTTTGGTGGCTTCAGCAACTTTCTTGTTTTGTATATTAACTGACATGTATTGTGGTGTTTCTGTTTATTTAGTGCCATCGATGAATGTTTAGAAACTTTTGGTCAATGCATCAACTTTGTACTCTATATTTGTTTGTATAATTTCATTTTGGTGGATCCACCAAATATTTGGATAATGAAAGTCTGAGTTCACAAAATTTAATCAGTAAAGTATAAGACAAAATGATTATTGCATATTTGTATTTAGGTGGAATCACCAATTAAGGTTTCATTAAAACGGAAATGTTTGATGACATGTGTTGCTTTCATTGCTCTGTTGGTGGGTTCACCAAATCTCTGAATGAAATACAAAACTGTATGCGGACAAATTCACAATTGAATTTTGGTGGAACCACCAGGGCCCTGTGTGAATGAGATATTTGATGCTGTTTAGAAAAATAGAATCGCCAATATTTTATCATTGGTGGACCCACCAAGTTTATTTGTAAGTGAGATATTCGATGAAATAGGTTGGTGGAGTCACCAATGTTTTGACTGTTATTGTGGAATATGAAGGTTTAAAGGTACTGTAAAATGTGCTTTTGTGTGAAAAAAATGGCGGGTTCACGAATTTATGTTGTGTTCAACAACAAAAATGAATAAAATTCATGTTCATTTCTGTTATTGCATTGCGTTCATTTTTCATTTTGCACTGAAAAAAAGAGGACACGAATAGAAAATCCTCTTTCTTAATAGAAACAGTTATATATATTTTATAGGGTGATATATTTTTATCAGTTGTATGAAGGAAATTGTCCTAAATAAAAGTACATAAGTTCGGGAAATTTAAAATTTCTAATTTTAAAAATATTAATGTTCAAATTCTTCTGTGGTTAATATAATCATTAAATCATTGCAATTATCATTCACTTCACGCTGATGAATAAATCTAACCTAAAAGTACTGTGAGCAAGGTCACAAATGATAATCCCCGTTAAGAAAAAACTAAAAAATAACTCAAATATTTGTTTATGATAACAAATACTACCGTCCATGTTCTATCGATAACAACCGTTAATTTAAAAAAAAATATATATATATTTTTTTTATTTCCATTAATACAACACATGACACAGACAGAAACAATGACCTTGAACTTGCCTGAATGACCTTGAGTCAAGGTCACGACACACCTTCAGGTCATAAGAGATCTTTGGGTGATATGACTCTCTAATGATTCATCATAAAAAAAGATATAAACCTTTTTTCAATGTTCCTGTCAGTGACCTTGACTTTACTAAATTGACCTTGGTCAATGTCAGGAAACACCCTCAGGTCATAAGCAATCTTTGTGTGAAGTAGGAAATTTTTTGTTCATCCATTAAAAAGATATGGACCTGACAAGTATTTTACATATTTCCTGCCAGTGACCTTGAATTTGCCCAAATGACCTAAGTTCAATGTCAGGCCACACCATAAGCTTATAAGCAATCTGTGAGTGAAAAGGAACTTCCAGTGTTTCTCTATTGGAAAGATATGGACCGGACACAAATTTAGCACTCTTCCTGAAAGTGACCTTAATCTTACCCGAATGACCTTGGGTCAAGATCATGGCACACTCTCTAGTCATAAGCAATCTTTGTATAAAGTAGGAACTTTCAATGTGTCTCAATAAGATAGATATGGACCGGACACAAATTTTGCAAAGACGAACGGAAGGAAAGACAGACGAACAGACAAAGTGATTCCAAAATATCCCCTCCCCAACTTCGTTTTCAGGGGTATGTAAGTTGACTTCTTTCTTGACAACTGTCACAAATAGTCATAATTCCAGATTTAGGTGTGTGTGATTCGTATTTCATTATCTACCTTTAATGCCAAGAAAGTTGTCATGCAATTTATTTATGTTATAAAGTATATTTTATTATTGAATAATGAAATTAAAAAAAAATCACTGGATATTATTTATGTTCCATCACATTTTGTTGTAATTTAGAATAAAAAACTCAAAACTTTTAAGTTTTGATTTTAGCAATATCTTCATAAAATTATAATATTACTGTGTTAAAAAGTTACTGCTGTAAATAATTTAAAAACTTATTTCTGTTCTTAGAATGTTTTGATGACTCAAAAAGAAATGCCATCAAATATATTATTTATTGAAGAAAAATGAAAATGTCAAAAAATAATCATAATGTTAGAGAAGGAGAGCATTTGTGGAAAAATATTTCACCCCCCCCCCCCCAAAAAAAAATTCATTGACAAAATATTTTACATTGCAACGTCTTGTTCCCCATTAATATTAGTATAACATGTGTGTTGGTTTTTTTTTTTTACATAATGCAGAGTAATACATCAACCATTTTATTACCTAGGATTTATTCTTGATCATCAACTTCAAATAAAATAAGTACTTTACTTAAGTGTATAAATAATTTCTAATTCTTATGCGAACGGGTAATAATAATTTGCATATGTTAATTTTGGATTATAATAAAATCAGCACAGGTGGCGCACAGACAAAATCTTTCATCTGAGCAACAATTACCAACCAAAGCCTAGGTGGAATGCTTCATCAAAATATTTTTTATGGATCATTAGAGCGTTATTTGGGAAACATGATTTTGTCGTTCGTCGAAGAATAAATGTTTTTTTTTATTATTTTATACGATTTTTTGTGTTTTTTTTTATGAAAAAGTGGAAAATCTTTTTTGGCTGATGGTAGATGTAACACACTGTACAGTTGAAAATATGGTAAGAATTTTTGCATTCTATTTATATCTTATAAAGCAAGTCTAGAAATGTGAATAGTAATGATACATTTGTCTTTAGCGTATCAACACATTCTTAAACTTACACATTAAGTTGCTTTTGTTGTTTAGATTTTTTGAGAAAGATTTGAAGAATTTTTTTCAAATTATTCGAAAGTAGAATTTCATCTCCTTTCCCATTTAGGTACCACATTAACCCTGGGAATCATTAGTTGGACGTATATTTTAATCTACACTACCTGAGAGAATAATTCCATACAATTTTCAGATATTTGTGTTCAAGCGCGATTTTAAGAATAAAATTTTCAAAGTGTTTTCTCTAAATATCCCAAAGTAAAACTTTGGGAAAACAATGAGGCCCCATCCTAACACTGAAAATGGGATGCTTTTGACCGACTTAAATCTTTATTCCCTGAGGTTGATTTTATACAAGTTTGGGTCCTCTTGGGTGTTGATACTAATTTTAGAACGAGAGTTTCAAAGATTTCTCTCTCTCTCTCTCTCTCTCTCTCTCTCTCTCTCTCTCTCTATATATATATATATATATATATATATCTATGTCCCCACAAAATGTTAGATCCTGATTTGAGCAACATTAAATCCTTATTAATTAAGAATGCTTCTATACAGATAAGAGCTTTTCGGCCATTTTTTCCCCTATTTTTGAGATTTTGTCTTGGATTTTTAAAGACACTCAAAGACATTTCTCCATCCAAGAAACTGTACTCTTATGTAAAATAAAGTTTTCCTTATCCGATTTGAGCAGGCTTTCTACCCCTGATAACATGGTGTAAACAAATTTGTTTCAGCCTTTCATCCGAACTGGTTTTTGATAATAAGAATTTAAAAGATTTTTTTCCCCACTATATTCCTATGATAAAATTCTATTGTTGACCAACGTTATAACCTTCAGCTGGCATGATGATATAAAAAAAACAAAAAAACTTGAATTTACATTACCTGCGGATGATTTTTGAAAAAAAAACTTACAAATTTTACATAATTCTTAATCATCCCCCCTTAAAGATGGCATTGCCCTTCTTTGGACAAATGTTAACTCCCTTTTACCTAATGGAACTTTGTGCCAAATTTACGAAAACGGGACACCAACAACAGACAACGGAAAGAGTTTGTTCCAAAAAAAATAACTTAATCCTACGTCTCAGGTGAGTTAAAACATTTCAGAAAACTTTCTTTATACTTATATCGTTACAACACACTAATTATTCATAAATCCACTTACATAAAAATTGAGCCTTGAATGTAGAATAGGGTTAAAAGATATTGAAAACATTTTAATCTTTGCTTTAATCAAACCATTTGATTTACACAATATTGATAACGATAGTTATTTTTTAAGCTTTAACTAATCAATATATCGATATTCCGACTTCATTACATAGTAAAATATCACGTACTGCCGAAATTCCAAGCTTAAAATTGATATCAATTCATATCAAATGTGATAAATTGGTGACAAGTATGAAATCAAAGAAATTGAGATCAAAAGCTTACGTAGTTAGGGGCTGATCTTGAAAATACAAATGTATCGTGCAATTTTTATTGCATTTTATAAAAATTAATGAATCTAAGAATGAGTCTTCCATATCGTAGAACCAAATCATCCAAAAAGGATTTTATACTTGTACCTGTAGACAAAGTCAAGTAGTCAAAACATTCCTCCTGATATTCAGCGAAAATAAGAACGGGGAAAGAGAAAACAATAACCATTCCTTCGTCAGCTGTTATTGTGACGTCACAGTCTCCATCTCTGTAAAACAATTATGAAGGGTTACCATAATTCTATGGTATCTTGATACAATCAAGTAGCCAGCAAAGAATATCTCTTCCTTTTTTTTGTCTTTTTCTTGGAGGGGGTAGGATGCTTCTATTTTGGCTTTTGTTACAGTGTTTGTTATTGGCTTAAATCGATCACGGTTATATCTGTTAAGGCATCTGGCAAATTTCCCTTTTTACGCATTCATTACGCTTCGCACCATTTGCTGACTATAAGTAAACGATACATGTAAATGATAAATTAAATAAGAAAAAGTATAATGGTGTGTTTGACTGAAGATTTAAACTTTAATAATTGAAATAATGATCTTAATCATGATTTGCTTTTCTTTTCTTTTGTGTTTCTTTTTTAGAAAGCAACAAAAAGCGCGATTTAACTTATTTAACGCTTAATTGACATGTTTGTTTGGCAAAGCACAAACCAGTTCAATTATTTGTAATTACAACTAAACAAAATAAAGCTAAGTAGAAATAATTTTCAGTCTCATTCTTTACTTTATGAATCATTAAAAATGTTGCGTTTGTACTTATATAATGCAGATTTATTGTTAAAGTATAAAGGTATTCGCGTTTAAAGTTAGCTTATACTTGATAATTATAACTGTTCAGTTATTTTTCGGGTACGGATATACGTCTGTGTGATCAGACATTGAAGAAATAAGAAATGTTAAAAGTCACACACATACATACATGGCGTCCGTTTTTTATATTCGTCTACAATTTATATGTCGAATTGTTCGTCGATTGCATTCTTTAGTATCTAAACTGTAAAGGTCTTTAAATAAAACAAATGAAAAAAATCATTCAAATTATCATTTCACGCTGTATTGTGTAACTGCATTTTGAAATTTTGAAATCGTCACTTCTGGTACCGAGTTACGGCGAATTTTTTATTTTTTACGACCTATATTGTGCAGAGTTGATCTTAGAAACTATTAGAGATTTGAATACGAAATTTTCAGGATAGGTAGTCTATAGTTTGAAGTTGTGCGTTATTATATTGTTTTACGCCAGTGGCGCCATTTCTTTGAGCTCGTCTAGGCACAAAAATTGGGTACGAATTTTCATTCTAAATTTTCAAACGTTTTGATCTGTATCTTTTTTTCAGTTGATATTTTTTTAAAATAATATATAACAAAAGTGGTAGAAAATCAAAAGTTCTTTCCAATAAATCAAGAAAAAGGGCTGGCCCCTTAAATTAGGGACCAAGAGACTCGTAAAGTCTATTACAAATAACTTGAAAACGATAAATATTTTGTTATGCATTAAAGAATCACAGTTGTTAAACGCTACATTATTGGTTTGAAAAAGTCATCGTCAGGCCCATGTTTGACGTAATTAGGGATTTTTATTCATTATCTGAAAATTTGGGGGGGATGTTAATTTTGAAATTGTATCGATATTTCGTGGTATCATTTAAAATAAAAAAAAAATCGGACAGAAGACCTACTCGTTACTCGTAACGAGGTCGAATCTAGTTACATATATTTTCGTTTCACAAAATCACTAGGGAACATATACTCGAATCGGATTGGCTACGAAATGCAGGATAGGAAAGGATAAGATAGTATTTTACTTCATTATTTCTATCATGTTTTGTGCATCCTGCATTCTATCCTATTCTTGCCAACTTTCATGCGTCAAAACAGATTCAGGATGACGCTGGTTTCAAGCAATATTTGCACCATTGCGTAGGGTTAGCTAAAAAGCCATACAAATTTTGTTGACAGCTATGTGGCTAGCCATGAAAAGACATGCTTCTGACACAACTGCACAAAGTTCAAGCTTTATTTAAGATGGTTCTGTTTGATTTATTCGATCACATTTTAAATGATAAAATAAATTTATTAACAATAATGATAATAATCTAACGATTTCCGATCCTCAGTCACGTTCGATAATTCTTAATTATCCGGATTTTTTTTTTATTTGAACTATGAATTTTTTTATAGACAAAATTTTACTGTTCTAGAGTTAATGTTACGCTCAGTTATTTAACAAAATGCTTGGTTTCGAGTCTCTATGGAGATCGACTATGTATATGTAAATGGGTTTGAGTCACGGTCCACCAATGTAGAGGCACAACTTCTTATTTAAATTTAATTTCAGCTTGTTTATTCTTTACAATTATATTCATCGAGAGCAAATGTGCAATAACTTTCCAAATATCCTTGGATACCATTATTGATTTTTTTTTCACTTATAAAGAATATACTCTAACATTGAGGGTCGGAGTACCTTAGTCTAGTTTCTTCAACTAATGGGCATTGGTAGAAAAAATGCATATTAAGTCACATACATTTGATGTTTTAGAATTGACTATAAGTCCTTTAAACCGAATAAGATTGATTTAATATAAATTTTAATTCAACAACCAATTCAATCATCAAAACAAGGTATCAATGGACAAAATATATGCAAGAGTTACAAATAAGTATATCTGACGTTTAATAATTAATTTGATGTGTTTTAAGTTTGATTTCATTTATTTTAAACTAAATAAAGCATCATCAAATTATCTGTTACAAGGTATAATTGTAGGTAGAATATGAGGTTAAACATTTCTAATTTGATCCTAGCACAGAACTAGATATTCAGGAGAAAGGGAAATACTCTGAAACAAATGATCTTAAGGGGATATGGGTGATAAATTTCACATTCTCTGAACCATTTCTTTTCAGATGATTTACACAGATGAATAGATATGGTTAATTCTGAAAAGAACTCGGTGATTATACTATACTTTACATGTATGCTATAATTTTTACCATCTCAGATATTTTGACGTAGATCGAAAGATATGACATAATAGTAATGATGACCGGAAAAATGAAAGGGAAAACTATTTTATAGTAAGGTTGAAGCATGACTTTAAAAAAAGGAAAATCCACCTAATAAGTCAACATTCCGGAAGGGAGAAACTACAATTAAAAAAAGGATGTTCAGCCTATGAAGTTGTTTTCTTTAACCACTGATTAAGAGATAATGATTTCCAATGGTTCAAAAGTTTAATACAATAATATTTCTATTATTGTTTGAACATTATTTTGAAGTTCTGTTTATAAGTTATTTGAACAAAATGCAACTAAGTATACTTTACAAATATTTGATATCGATTACAAATATGTCAAAACAAAATGGGTCGGTATATTATTTGAAACATATCTCAATTTAGTATTGTTAATTACAAAGTACTTAGTTCACTTGACAGGTTTAATGTGGAGGACAAGATTCAACAACTTGACTAAACTATACATATAGTGTCTATTATGGCAGCGCGCTGTCAATTACAAAATACACTGAGACCAGCTGTATTTGTACGAAAAACCAAAGCATCCTCAGCTGAAGAAATTTTATACCCCGTGTCAAGGCATGTCAAACCGACACCTTTTACTTTAATGGCATTTAAGACTTGAATATTCTACCATCTCGTATTAAATGTTCCAACAAGGGGGGGGGGGGGGGGGTTAACACAAGATTTGAAAATTTTATCATACATTTTAGAATTAATAATGGTGATATGTTGCTTCGTAGACAGTATATAATATTACCAAATGCATATTAACGATGTTATCATATGTACACATTGTATACTAGGAATTGTTTATAGCGCTTTGAATGGTATTATCAACACAGTGCCAACATCTTTGTTTCACCAATATAAAGGGTCGCTGTAAAAGCTAAAAAAATGTCTTATATAATTATTTAAAAGTCCATGGGAAGTTCCAAGCTTTAATGGGTTATCCTGGTATCATTTGTATAATGACTTTTGAACAGCTATTCTACAAAGTATAACCATTTGATATTGAATTTTACTATGTACAATATGTATGTTTATATGTATGCTGACATAATACCAAATTAATTTTCCATCACTTACAAATCATATGATTTGGGGAAGTTTGTCGAGGTGATTGTCTGGAAACTGTCTGTAGCTTGAATGGTCTTGGATCCAGGACATGTTCCTACAAATATATTTGAAACTTTGAATTTAATATATGTTCACAAATTGTTAATGTATATTTCTCAGATGTTATAAATTCATATTTTGCATTTGAATAATTATTTAATATTTTAACATTTCATATTTTTAATTCAATACCGAAAGGCTTTGTTACGGGGTTCGTTTTGCTTGAAGTAAAACAAGTTTCTGTGTTTATGGATTTATTGGAAGTCTATCAATTTGAAAACAGCAAAAATGCGTCAGCACAGGATTGAATCATATGTAAACAAAAATAATAATAGCTGATGCCTTATTCAGGCTAAGCAGTTGTAAACTGAATAGTCGCAGCCTTATTCAGGCTAATCGACCATGCCTTATTCAGGACTTCATTTGTTCCTTATTCAGGAAACTTGAGCTCTTATCCAGAACCAAGCAAAGCAAAGAATAATCAAATATCATGATAATCAACATTTATATAGACAATGATCACGTGACAAATATAAAGCGACATCTATACAATTTCACAAAATACACAATGAAAGGGCGATAATCACATTTACATTGATAATAAAAATCTTTTATTGTTTATAAAAGATAAAGTCCGTAACATAACCCACGCCTCTTGTAGATTCGTCCCGAATCGCGTAAACAAAGTCACATAAAATGTTCACTATTCACAAAATTGTCACTGGAACTCCGTCCACTCGGTTTCAGATACGCGTCGTTTACGAACGATAACTCCATTGCACTGGGTGGTAACATCACAACGATTTCCGTATTACACTGTACGGCGGCATCCTTAAACAGGTAAACAGCATCCGTCTGGCATCCAACGTTTCTGGCTGTTTGATCGCATCGCGGCGCGACAGAAGTTTTATGTTGATCTACAGGGGGAACAACATCCGTGGATATAACGGACACCAAACTGTCAGTGTTGTTATTCTTGTCGCGCGATGATCCGGTCGCAGCCGGCTTGTCCTTCTTAGGGTTGAATACAGGCATAGGCTGAGTGCGGCGCCGGGTAGTACAGTCTTCCTCTATCCGTGGCTTGGGTCTCTCTACATCGGCATGCGAAGGATGGCGGCGTTCGCAATGTCTCTTGATGTCTGCTGATCTTTCAGATGTGTAGTCGCAGTACTCACACCTTAACCTTTTGTCGTGTTTACGTCCAACATGGTCTAGCACTTCTTCAGGGCTCTGGAAAATTTCTATACATAGCGGACACTTATGCATTGCAGATACTTTACGCACCGTATTTTTCGTCCTTGCCATACGATTGCAAGTTTGCAAATGACAGTCACAAGCAATGATGTTTGGATTAAGCGGCTCTCTCTTTGATGTCTCGGCTACTCCCGACAAGCGATACAATTGAAAATCTTCAAACCGTCTCGGTGGTCGGCATTGTCTTTGAGACCGGGTAGTTGCTCCGCGATGAAACCTTTGATCTTTTGAATCTGTAGCGCCGGCAACACTGAAGGTCTCTGCATCGTCATCAGTGTATGGAACCACAACAGGGTCAATAATTATGTCCGAAACATACGGAGGGTCATTTGTGTCTTCTTTAAAATGAACTTCTTTACCATTATTTTTCTTGTCGTTACTTTCACTTGTTTCTTCACGACAAATACAAGTCTTTAACCTATCAACATGGACTACCAATCGATTCTTGTCTTTTCCAATTTGATATGTGACATCACTGAATTTCTTCAGCACCGTATACGGCCCTGTCCACCACTTTTGAAACTTTGGTGAGATGCCTTTGGTTCTCTTTGGTGTATACAGCCAAACCTTACTGCCAATGTAAAATTTCTTCCAGGACAG